>NC_086449.1:507821137-508155450 GCF_028390025.1 Pseudophryne corroboree
TTGGGCTTCTCTGTTCACTTTGTGTTTATTTTGTTACCCTGTCACCTTCTATGTATGTAATGTCATATTCCCCAGTCTGTCTGTGAGTTCATTTGTTTTGCATCCCTCACCGTTCAGACACCAGTACATTCCTGCTGGCACTGGTGTGCATAACACAAAGAGATTACAGTATACATTGTGTTAAGTTTTGGATGAATTGTATAAAGAGAGCCTGCAGCAGGCCTGGTCAGGCACAAGACTCACAACGTTATCTATCAGATGACGGAGGACCGGACCAGGTAGCGCAAGCGAATCCACTCACGTATGTACCATTGAATGTAGCCATTTACTCTGTTATATTGTATTGTATTATTTGTATTGTAACTGTTCCTGCACAGCAGGAGAAATCGCCAACTATCAGATGCAGTCCTTTCGGCCCAATAAATTAAAAAAAGGACATGGATCCTCTTTCCTTGCTGCGAGGGGAAGAGGACGGGGAAAAAGGTCACAGACTGTGGCAAGTTCCCAGGAGCAGAAGTTCTCTCCGGCTTCTACCAAATCCACCGCATGACGCTGGGGCTCCTCTACGGGAGTCCGCACCGGTGGGGGCACGTCTCCAACTCCAACTCTTCAGTCAGGTCTGGATGCACTCGGACCTGGATCCTTGGATAGTAGACATAGTAACCCAAGGGTACAAGTTAGAGTTTCAAGACGTGCCCCCTCACCGATTTTTCAAATAGGCCTTGCCAGCTTCTCTTCCGGAAAGGGAGATAGTAAGCGCTGCGATACTAAAGTTTTGTCAAAATCAAGTGATTGTCACGGTACCCCCGTCTCAACAGGGGGAAGGTTTTTATTCGAGCCTGTTCGTGGTCCCGAAGCCAGATGGCTCAGTCAGACCGATTCTAAACCTAAAATCCCTCAATTTCTTCCTCAAAAGATTCAAGTTCAAGATGGAATCTCTACGAGCAGTGATCTCCAGTCTAGAGGAAAGGGATTTTATGGTGTAGGTTGACATAAAAGATGCCTACTTACATGTCCCCATATATCCTCCACATCAGGCTTACCTGAGATTCGCTGTGCAGGATTGTCATTACCAATTTCAGACGTTGCCGTTTGGTCTGTCCACGACTCCGAGGATTTTCACCAAAGTAATGGCGGAAATGATGGTTCTCCTGCGCAAGCAGGGAATCACAATTATCCCGTACTTGGACGATCTCCTCATAAAGGCGAGGTCCAAGGAGCAATTGTTGCCCTTTCACTGACGATTCTGCAACAAAACGGTTGGCTCCTAAATTTGCCAAAATCACAGTTGGATCCAACGACACGACTGTCGTTCCTGGGTATGATTCTGGATACAGAACTACAGAGTTTTTCTTCCAGTGGAAAAAGCTCTGGAAATACAGAACATAGTAAAACAGATTCTTAAACCGCAAAGGTGTCAGTTCTTCACTACACTCGGTTGCTGGGGAAGATGGTGGCAGCCTACAAGGCCATTCCGTATGGTAGGTTCCATGCCAGGGTTTTTCAGTGGAACCTGTTGGACCAGTGGTCCGGGTCTCACCTGGAAATGCACCGGAAAATAATTCTATCTCCCAGGACCAAAATTTCCCTTCTGTGGTGGCTGCACAGTTCTCACCTCCTGGAGGGACGCAGGTTCGGGATTCAGGATTGGATCCTGGTGACCACGAATGCAAGCCTCCGGGGATGGGGAGCAGTCACACAGGGGAGAAATTTTCAGGGAAAGTGGTCAAGCCAGGAAGCTTGTCTGCACATAAATATTCTGGAATTAAGAGCCATCTACAACGGCATACTGCAAGCAGAACATCTTCGAGGTCTGCCGGTCTTGATTCAATCAGACGTGACAGCTGTGGCGTACATAAACCGCCAAGGCGGAACACAGAGCAGAGCGGCAATGACCGAGGCCACAAAGATTTTTCGCTGGGCGGAAAGACATGCCAGTGCTCTGTAAGCAGTCTTCATTCCGGGAGTGGACAACTGGGAAGCAGACTTCCTCAGCAGACACGATCTCCATCCAGGAGAGTGGGGTCTTCATCAAGAGGTCTTGGCAGAAGAGACAAGTCGCTGGGGAGTTCCTCAAGTTGACATGATGGCGTCCCGCCTCAACAAGAAACTTCAGAGATATTGTTCCAGATCAAGGGACCCTCAAGCGATAGCGGTGGACGCCCTATTGACACCGTGGGTGTTTCAGTTGGTCTATGTGTTCCCTCCACTTCCACTCATTCCAAAGGTGCTAAAAATTATACGAAGAACAAGGGTTCAGGCGATCCTCATTGTTCCGTATTGGCCAAAAAGGGCCTGGTATCCAGATCTTCAGGATTTGCTCATAGAAGATCCCTGGCCTCTTCCTCTTCAGGAGGACCTGTTACAACAGGGGCCGTGCGTGTATCAGGACTTACCGCGGCTGCATTTGACGGCGTGGCGGTTGAGCGCCAAATCCTAGCCCGAAAGGGTATTCCCAGTGAAGTCATCCCCACACTTCTTCAGGCTAGAAAAGAAGTAACGGCAAAGCATTATCACCGTATTTGGAGAAAATATGTGTCTTGGTGTGAATCCAAGAAGGCTCCTACGGAAGAATTTCATCTGGGGCGTTTGCTCCATTTCCTACAAGCAGGTGTGGATGTGGACCTGAAGTTAGGCTCTATTAAAGTACAGATTTCGGCCTTGTCAATCTTTTTTCAAAGGGAATTGGCTTCTCTTCCAGAAGTTCAGACCTTTGTAAAAGGCGTGCTGCACATCCAACCTCCGTTTGTGCCTCCTGTGGCACCGTGGGATCTTAATGTGGTGTTGCAATTTTTGCAATCACATTGGTTTGAACCTTTATGGAAGGTTGAGTTAAAATTCCTTACTTGGAAAGTGGTCATGTTGTTGGCCTTGACGTCAGCAAGGTGAGTGTCTGAATTGGCGGCTTTGTCTCACAAAAACCCATATTTTATTTTCCATGCGGATAGAGCAGAGTTGAGAACTCGTCAACACTTTCTGCAAAAAGTAGTTTCATCTTTTCACGTAAACCAGCCTATTGTGGTGCCAGTGGCTTCTGAGGCCTTGGCGGAGTCAAAGTCTCTCGATGTGGTCAGAGCTTTGAAGATCTATGTCGCCAGAACGGCGCAGATTAGGAAAACAGAGGCTCTGTTTGTCCTGTGGGCTCCCAACAAGATTGGGGCTCCTGCTTCCAAGCAGACTATTGCCCGCTGGATCTGTAATATTATTCAGCAAGCTCGTTCTACGGCAGGATTGCCGTTACTGAAATCAGTGAAGGCCCATTCTACCAGGAAGGTGGGCTCATCCTGGGCGGCTGCCCTGGGGGTCTCGGCATTACAACTCTGCCGAACGGCTACTTGGTCAGGTTCAAACACTTTTGCGAAGTTTTTTTACAAGTTTGATACCCTGGCGGAGGAGGACCTCTTGTTTGGTCAATCGGTGCTGTAGAGTCATCCGCACTCTCCCGCCCGTGCTAGAGCTTTGGTATAAACCCCATGGTTCTTGAAGCATCCCCAGCATCCTCTAGGACATATGAGAAAATGGGATTTTAATACCTACCGGTAAATCCTTTTCTCTTAGTCCGTAGAGGATGCTGGGCGCCCGTCCCAGTGTGGGCTGTATCTGCAGTTGGTTATAGTTACGCTCCTGTTGCGTTGAGTTCAGTAAAATCTGTGCCTGCTGTTGGTCATGCCGTTGCATGTGTTGTTGTTGAATGCCATGTTATACGGCGTGTTTGAGGTGTGAGCTGGTATGTATCTCCCCTTAGTTTAAAATTATTAAATAAATCCTTTTCCTCGAAATGTCCGTCTCCCTGGGCACAGTTCCTATAACTGGAGTCTGGAGGAGGGGCATAGAGGGAGGAGCCAGTTCACACCCATTCAAAGTCTTATAGTGTGCCTATGTCTCCTGCGGATCCCGTCTATACCCCATGGTTCTTGAAGCATCCTCTATGGACTAAATAATAGGGTTTTAATACCTACCGGTAAATCCTTTTCTCTAACACTTCTATTTTTTTAAAGCATACTTATTTTGCATCATTTTTTCCACACCTGCCTAAAACTTTTGCACAGTACTGTAGATTCAGAGAAAATCATGGAGGTCATTCCGAGTCGTTCGCTCGGAAAATTTCTTCGCATTGCAGCGTTTTTCCGCTTAGTGCGCATGCGCAATGTCCGCACTGCGACTGCGCCAAGTAAATTTGCTATGAAGTTTGGATTTTTACTCACGGCTTTTTCTTCGCTCAGGCGATCGTAGTGTGATTGACAGGAAATGGGTGTTACTGGGCGGAAACAGGCCGTTTTATGGGCGTATGGGGAAAAACGCTACCGTTTCCGGAAAAAACGCGGGAGTGGCTGGAGAAACGGAGGAGTGTCTGGGCGAACGCTGGGTGTGTTTGTGACGTCAAACCAGGAACGATAAGCACTGAACTGATCGCAGATGCCGAGTAAGTCTGAAGCTACTCTGAAACTGCTACGAGATGTGTAATCGCAATATTGCGAATCTTTCGTTCGCAATTTTAAGAAGCTAAGATTCACTCCCAGTAGGCGGTGGCTTAGCGTGTGCAATACTGCTAAAATCGCCTTGCGAGCGAACAACTCGGAATGAGGGCCCATGTGTGCTGAAACTCTCAGGTCTCTCAATGACACATTCAGATTCCCATAATGCATTACAGACACCACATTGGTGCTGCCTGTGTCTTGATTTGCTCGTCATGGGTGATTTGGAAATCTCTGTGTACCTGCACATCGCATCACCAAAGAGTACTTTCTATAAACAGTATGTATGTTTATGTGTGTATGTATGTGTGTGTGTGTGTGTGTGTGTGTGTGTGTGTATATATATATATATATATATATATATATATATATATATATATATATACACGTACATACGTACATACGTACGTACGTACATACGTACACAAGTTTCCAAACAATGGAAAGAGTACAACTCTAATCCAAGTTGGAGGGTAACCCGCATCAAGATATGAGTAATCCAAATATTTTATACGCTTGGGATACCTTTTCAATAATGAATGCCACTCAAACTATTGAGTAGATAACTCATAAAGAAATATCAAGGTCATTAAAGGTGCTACCAACTGATTTAAGTTAAAGTATAAGGTCAATTCCCCAAAGAGAGGGGAAAGAAAAAAGAAATCAGTTATTAATACGATGCACACAACCCAATATACATTTAATTTAAAATAAATTCTTTATTGTAAATTCGTTAAAATCCCTGTTATATTCACAAATATAGGCAAAATGCCACAATAGAAGTTTATTTATTGTATATGTAATTAAATTGTTTTATCGGACTTATATTGTCCTTTATTCAATATCAAGCGAAGTAATAAAAAATAGTAAGTAAGGTGAAAAGAATTGAAAATAAGGTGAATAAAGATGAAAAACAAGGCTAATGTGTCAAATTCATTATGTGTTATTATTGTTGAATAATCCTAATATGTATGGACCGTTTAGTCTGTGGGTAATCCAATCAAATAAGACTCTCAAGATAATATAATCCAGGAATACAGCATGATAAATTGATAAATATAGTGATAGGTATGAACGTTTAATATTTATTATCGTCCTTCAGGTAGTTTCAGTAGGTGACGGTTACTGTATTTAGATTATTATCTGGTATCTCAAATAATCCTACCCATGGAATGTTACATACTATACCTGCATTATTATAATGCTAGAGATGAACACATGTGTTTTGCTACTATAAATTAATCACACATAATATGAGCACAAAAACACTAGACAAGTGTCAGCTAGAGCTCTTATATCTGATCACTCGCAGTTGCAGTGAATATAGACTGTCATCTCTTGCCTCTAATACCGGTCATACAGTCTCATGTTATTGATAAATTTGTAAGAGACTACTCGTTCCCTGTGTTATATGAACACGGCTGCCGTGGCTGTCATGCTGTGGCAGGTATAGATGTTAAGAGATTACAATGTAACTACAGGCGGTACACATCATCTGACCACTACTATAGTAGGATAAATCTAATATCCTATCAGATATGGTTTAAACAGAGATACCATGTTATATACCCTGTGTCAGGGTGTTGTTCTAATAATCACAAGTATCCTGTCATAGCAGATCCTAATGACAGGGTATTTTTCGTGTGGTCCGCAGCATTCGAGGACGCATATATTATCAACTTACTAGGTCACTGAAGCCGTAATAGCACCTTTACAGTAGCGTAACAGATACTTGTGTCACTGTGTCATAATGGAGCCTGCAGTTACATGGGATGAATATTAATATTCGGTTCTTATGGTTATTGTGGTATAATCCACAGTGCCGTGATAGATAAGGTATGTATTTTCGGATACCAGTGCGTGATCTACAATAATAAACGGCACATCTGTGATGAAGTTATTAAATTATTACAGCCACTGCCTCGCAGCCCACAGTGCCGTCACTGATATCTCACTTTAAATGTCCTCGTGTACTCTGCAGCTAAGCGGGCCTTGAAGCCGCTCATCTGATACACTGCTATATACTGGCTATACCTCTCTACATAATAATTCCTATATCATGCGGTACATTACATAAATTATTAGGACATTAACATTTGTATTTTCACACAAGACACACCAGCTATAGGCCAATGCACATTTCGCTCATAGGCTTCCTCAGGGCACTATAGTAATCGGCGCCCGCTGGACATGACATATTTATAGGGAGCCGTGAACGTGAATAACCCAATTGTTATCATGACCTTTGTTTTTTTTTAAAGGAAAACCGTTACTTCTCATTAGCCGTATAGGCTCCTACTTGCAGTAATCGTGAACTGCTACACCTGCTATCTGTCAATGGGAGTGATAGGATTACAATATGAATCCTATACTCATCCTATATTAAAAAGGATAGTGCTCCCATCCAGAGCAAGAAAATATAGTGATCGGGTTATTTACACCGATCCTATATTTCTCTAACGTCCTAAGTGGATGCTGGGGACTCCGTAAGGACCATGGGGATAGCGGCTCCGCAGGAGACTGGGCACATCTAAAGAAAGCTTTAGGACTATCTGGTGTGCACTGGCTCCTCCCCCCATGACCCTCCTCCAAGCCTCAGTTAGATCTCTGTGCCCGAACGAGAAGGGTGCACACTAGGGGCTCTCCTGAGCTTCTTAGTGAAAGTTTTAGTTTAGGTTTTTTATTTTCAGTGAGACCTGCTGGCAACAGGCTCACTGCATCGAGGGACTAAGGGGAGAAGAAGCGAACTCACCTGCGTGCAGAGTGGATTGGGCTTCTTAGGCTACTGGACATTAGCTCCAGAGGGACGATCACAGGCCCAGCTTGGATGGGTCCCAGAGCCGCGCCGCCGGCCCCCTTACAGAGCCAGAAGGCAGAAGAGGTCCGGAAAATCGGCTGCAGAAGACGTCCTGTCTTCAACAAGGTAGCGCACAGCACTGCAGCTGTGCGCCATTGCTCTCAGCACACTTCACACTTCGGTCACTGAGGGTGCAGGGCGCTGGGGGGGGGCGCCCTGAGACGCAATAAAAACACCTTGGCTGGCGAAAATACATCACATATAGCCCCCAGGGCTATATGGATGAATTTTAACCCCTGCCAGAATCCATAAAAAAGCAGGAGAAAAGTCCGCGAAAAAGGGGCGGAGCCTATCTCCTCAGCACACTGGCGCCATTTTCCCTCACAGCTCCGTTGGAGGGAAGCTCCCCTGGCTCTCCCCTGCAGTCACTACACTACAGAAAGGGTTAAAAAAGAGAGGGGGGCACTAATTAGGCGCAGTTTTAACTATACAGCAGCTATAAGGGGAAAAACACTTATATAAGGTTATCCCTGTATATATATATATAGCGCTCTGGTGTGTGCTGGCAAACTCTCCCTCTGTCTCCCCAAAGGGCTAGTGGGGTCCTGTCCTCTATCAGAGCATTCCCTGTGTGTGTGCTGTATGTCGGTACTTTTGTGTCGACATGTATGAGGAGAAAAATGATGTGGAGACGGAGCAGATTGCCTGTAATAGTGATGTCACCCCCTAGGGGGTCGACACCTGAGTGGATGAACTGTTGGAAGGAATTACGTGACAGTGTCAGCTCTGTATAAAAGACAGTGGTTGACATGAGACAGCCGGCTACTCAGCTTGTGCCTGTTCAGACGTCTCATAGGCCGTCAGGGGCTCTAAAGCGCCCGTTACCTCAGATGGCAGATATAGACGCCGACACGGATACTGACTCCAGTGTCGACGGTGAAGAGACGAATGTGACTTCCAGTAGGGCCACACGTTACATGATTGAGGCAATGAAAAATGTTTTACACATTTCTGATAATACGAGTACCACCAAAAAAAGGGGTATTATGTTCGGTGAGGAAAAACTACCTGTAGTTTTCCTGAATCTGAGAAATTAAATGAGGTGTGTGATGATGCGTGGGTTTCCCCCGATAACAACTGATAATTTCTAAAATGTTATTGGCATTATATCCTTTCCCGCCAGAGGTTAGGGTGCGTTGGGAAACACCCCCTAGGGTGGATAAAGCGCTCACACGCTTGTAAGGGCTCTACCTTCGCCTGAGATGGCCGCCCTTAAGGATCCTGCTGATAGAAAGCAGGAGGGTATCCTAAAAGGTATTTACACACATACTGGTGTTATACTGCGACCAGCAATCGCCTCAGCCTGGATGTGCAGTGCTGGGTTGGCGTGGTCGGATTCCCTGACTGAAAATATTGATACCCTAGATAGGGACAGTATATTTTTGCCTATAGAGCATTTAAAAGATGCATTTCTATATATGCGTGATGCACAGCGGAATATTTGCCGACTGGCATCAAGTCTAAGCGCGTTGTCCATTTCTACCAGTAGAGGGTTATGGACACGTCAGTGGTCAGGTGATGCGTATTCCAAACGGCATTTGGAAGTATTGCTTTATTAAGGGGAGGAGTTATTTGGGGTCGGTCTTTCAGACCTGGTGGCCACGGCAACAGCTGGGAATTCCACGTTTGTACCCCAGGTCGCCTCTCAACATGAGAAGACGCCGTATTATCAGGCGCAGTCTTTTCGTGGACAAGCGGGCAAAAGGTTCCTCATTTCTGCCCCGTGACAGAGGGAGAGGAAAAAGGCTGCAGAAATCAGCCAGTTCCCAGGAACAGAAACCCTCTCCCGCCTCTGCCAAGCCCTCAGTATACGCTGGGGCTTTACAAGCAGAATCAGGCACGGTGGGGGGCCCGTCTCAATGAATTTCAGCGCGCAGTGGGCTCACTCGCAAGTAGACCCCTGGATCCTTCAGGTGATATCTCAGGGGTACAAATTAGAATTCGAGACGTCTCCCCCTCACCGTTTCCTAAAGTCGGCTTTACCGATGTCTCCTTCTGACAGGGAGACAGTTTTGGAAGCCATTCACAAGCTGTATTCCCAGCAGGTGATAATCAAGATACCCCTTCCTGCAACAGGGAACGGGGTATTATTCCACACTGTTGTGGTACCGAAGCCGGACGGCTCGGTGAGACCGATTCTAAATCTAAAATCTTTGAACACTTACATACAGAGGTTCAAATTCAAGATTGAGTCACTCAGAGCAGTGATTGCGAACCTGGAAGAAGGGGACTACATGATGTCTCGGGACATCAAGGATGCTTACCTTCATGTCAAAATTTACCCTTCTCACCAAGGGTACCTCAGGTTTATGGTACAGAACTGTCACTATCAGTTCAGACGCTGCCGTATGGATGGTCCACGGCACCCCGGGTCTTTACCAAGGTAATGGCCGAAATGATGATATTCCTTCGAAGGAAGTGAATTTTAGTTATCCCTTACTTGGACAATTCCCTGATAAGGGTAAGATCCAGGGAACAGTTGGAGGTCGGTGTAGCACTATCTCAGGTAGTGTTGCGGCAGCACGATTGGATTCTCAATATTCCAAAATCGCACCTGGTTCCGACGACGTGTCTTCTGTTCCTAGGGATGATCCTGGACACAGTCCAGAAAAAGGTGTTTCTCCCGGAGGAGAAAGCCAGGGAGTTATCCGAGCTAGTCAGGAACCTCCTAAAACCGAGCCAAGTCTCAGTGCATCAATGCACAAGGGTTCTGGGTAAAATGGTGGCTTCCTACGAAGCAATCCCATTCGGCAGATTCCACGCAAGAACTTTCCAGTGGGACCTGCTGGACAAATGGTCCGGGTCGCATCTTCAGATGCATCAGCGGATAACCCTGTCACCAAGGACAAGGGTGTCCCTCCTGTGGTGGTTGCAGAGTGCTCATCTTCTAGAGGGCCGCAGATTAGGCATTCAGGACTGGGTCCTGGTGACCACGGATGCCAGCCTGCGAGGCTGGGGAGCAGTCACACAGGGAAGGAATATCCAGGGCTTATGGTCAAGCCTGGAGACATCACTTCACATAAATATCCTGAAGCTAAGGGACATTTACAATGCTCTAAGCTTAGCAAGACCTCTGCTTCAAGGTCAGCCGGTGTTGATCCAGTCGGACAACATCACGGCAGTCACCCACGTAAACAGACAGGGTGGCACAAGAAGCAGGAGGGCAATGACAGAAGCTGCAAGGATTTTTCGCTGGGCGGAAAATCATGTGATAGCACTGTCAGCAGTATTCATTCCGGGAGTGGACAACTGGGAAGCAGACTTCCTCAGCACGACCTCCACCCGGGAGAGTGGGGACTTCACCCAGAAGTCTTCCACATGATTAAAAACTCGACAGGTATTGCGCCAGGTCCAGGGACCCTCAGGCAATAAGCTGTAGACGCTCTGGTAACACCGTGGGTGTACCAGTCAGGGTATGTGTTCCCTCCTCTGCCTCTCATACCCAAGGTACTGAGATTGATAAGATGGAGAGGAGTAAGCACTATATTCGTGGTTCCGGATTGGCCAAGAAGGACTTGGTAACCGGAACTTCAAGAGATGCTCACGGAGGATCCGTGGCCTCTACCTCTAAGAAGGGACCTGCTCCAGCAAGGACCCTGTCTGTTCCAAGACTTACCGCAGCTGCGTTTGACGGCATGGCGGTTGAACGCCGGATCCTGAAGGAAAAAAGGCATTCCGGATGAAGTCATCCCTATCCTGATCAAAGCCAGGAAGGATGTAACCGCAAAAACATTATCACCGCAATTGGCGAAAATATGTTGCGTGGTGCGAGGCCAGTAAGGCCCGACGGAGGAAATTCAACTGGGTCGATTCCTACATTTCCTGCAAACAGGAGTGTCTATGGGCCTGAAATTGGGGTCCATTAAGGTTCAAATTTCGGCCCTGTCAATTTTCTTCCAAAAAGAACTAGCTTCAGTCCCTGAAGTTCAGACGTTTGTAAAAGGGGTACTGCATATACAGCCTCCTTTTGTGCCTCCAGTGGCACTTTGGGATCTCAATGTAGTTTTGGGTTCCAAAAGTCACATTGGTTTGAACCACTTAAATCTGTGGAGTTAAAATATCTCACATGAAAAGTGGTCATGCTGTTGGCCCTGGCCTGGGCCAGGCGCGTGTCAGAATTGGCGGCTTTATCCTGAAAAAGCCCTTATCTGATTTTCCATTCGGACAGGGCGGAATTGAGGACTCGTCCTCAGTTTCTCCCCAAGGTGGTTTCAGCGTTTCACCTGAACCAACCTATTTGTGGTGCCTGCGGCTACTAGGGACTTGGAGGCCTCCAAGTTGCTAGACGTTGTCAGTGCCCTGAAAATATATGTTTCCAGGACGGCTGGAGTCAGGAAATCTGACTCGCTGTTTATCCTGTATGCACCCAACAAGCTGGGTGCTCCTGCTTCTAAGCAGACTATTGCTCGTTGGATTTGTAGTACAATTCAGCTTGCACATTCTGTGGCAGGCCTGCCACAGCCAAAAATCTGTAAATGCCCACTCCACAAGGAAGGTGGGCTCATCTTGGGCGGCTGCCCGAGGGGTCTCGGCTTTACAACTTTGCCGAGCAGCTACTTGGTCAGGAGCAAATACGTTTGTAAAATTCTACAAAATTGATATCCTGGCTGAGGAGGACCTGGAGTTCTCTCATTTGGTGCTGCAGAGTCATCCGCACTCTCCCGCCCGTTTGGGAGCTTTGGTATAATCCCCATGGTCCTTACGGAGTCCCCAGCATCCACTTAGGACGTTAGAGAAAATAAGAATTTACTTACCGATAATTCTATTTCTCATAGTCCGTAGTGGATGCTGGGCGCCCATCCCAAGTGCGGATTGTCTGCAATACTTGTACATAGTTATTGTTACAAAAATCGGGTTATTATTGTTGTGAGCCATCTTTCAGAGGCTCCTCTGTTATCATGCTGTTAACTGGGTTCAGATCACAGGTTATACGGTGTGATTGGTGTGGCTGGTATGAGTCTTACCCGGGATTCAAAATCCTTCCTTATTGTGTACGCTCGTCCGGGCACAGTATCCTAACTGAGGCTTGGAGGAGGGTCATGGGGGGAGGAGCCAGTGCACACCAGATAGTCCTAAAGCTTTCTTTAGATGTGCCCAGTCTCCTGCGGAGCCACTATCCCCATGGTCCTTACGGAGTCCCCAGCATCCACTACGGACTATGAGAAATAGAATTATCGGTAAGTAAATTCTTATTTTCTAAAGTTATATGTATCCGACACTTGTAATATGCATACTTAAGTGAATCAAATTGTTCATCAATCAAGATATAATAATCTTGAGTATCGATATGTAGCTCTGTATGTATAATAACCTGTCCGTTTCTTTTTCAAGAACGTATATGCTACCATATATGCAGTGTTTTGAAGCTGATTTTTATGCTAAAACTAAATAAGCCCATTAATCTCTGAGTCGGGCATTCATGATCCTTAGTATACAAACTAATAAGCAGTGAATCAGATTAAAAATATGGACCCTTCAATGATACAGTCCATGTCCTATATATAACCCCTGCAGTGTGGGATCTAAAAAACCCATGTATCAGTGATTTTCAGCCACCTTATGAGAAATGTATCAGATATGAAAAAAGAAAAAACACATTTTTTTTTTCTATAAAGTTAAGACAAGTGGTACAATCAGTACGTATATTGGCCCTCATTCCGAGTTGATCGGTCGCAAGGCGAATTTAGCAGAGTTACACACGCTAAGCCGCCGCCTACTGGGAGTGAATCTTAGCTTCTTAAAATTGCGGCCGATGTATTCGCAATATTGCGATTACTAACTACTTAGCAGTTTCAGAGTAGCTCCAGACTTACTCTGCCTGTGCGATCAGTTCAGTGCTTGTCGTTCCTGGTTGACGTCACAAACACACCCAGCGTTCGCCCAGGCACTCCCACCGTTTCTCCGGCCACTCCTGCGTTTTTTCCGGAAACGGTAGCGTTTTCAGCCACACGCCCCTGAAACGCCGTGTTTCCGCCCAGTAACACCCATTTCCTGTCAATCACATTACGATCGCCGGAGCGAAGAAAAAGCCGTGAGTAAAAATACTTTCTTCATAGTAAAGTTACTTGGCGCAGTCGCAGTGCGAACTTTGCGCATGCGTACTAAGCGGATTTTCACTGCGATGCGATGAAAAAGAACGAGCGAACAACTCGGAATGAGGGCCATTATTATGGAAAGGCTGTGTGTATAGGTTGACTATATCATAGTCAACTGTGTGAAATCTATTTAAAAAATAAAAAAACGTTGTTAGTGAAGTGCATACAAAACATATGTAGCAAACGTGAGCAAATAATAACACCCACTCTGACTAGTAAAACTGCTTAAAACACATTTCACACGATCGTGACGATAACTGTAAAATATATATGAAGAAAAGTGAGTCCAAATCTATGTTGTGACATCAGACTATATTCTGGAAATACCATTAAACATATATTGGTGAAACAAAATTTAATATGTGATACGAGTGTGAATTGATATGTGCAGGATGTGCACACTCAATTCATACTTTACAAAATATGATAATGTGCTGCCCAAAATGAATATTCGCATATGTGGGAGTGAATATCAGCCTTCATATCCTAATATCATAATCTAAATGAAAAACCATTCTTGTGGTGTATATCAATCATCTTATTCTAAATAGTAGCTAAGCAAGAAAGTATATTACCAAGGATATATCCGTATCTTCTTCATGATACCGGATTAATATCATTGCTCTCAACCTTCGGTGCTTATCCGACATCTATTGTTCATTACTTGGTAAATGTGATATGCACCAATCTAAAATGTATGCAATATATCAAGTAAATCTAATAAGGTGGCAGTAAGTATGATACTGTACATAGATCTGAAATTACTGCATTATATCAGGTAAGTATAATAGGATAATAATAAATATAGTTCTATACTGATCACAATCTGCTGCGGATATACAGAGCAATAATATGTTCATGATCTACTTATTAATACGGAGCTGAACATCGAATCATGTGGATAGAGATATTATATGGTAAGTATATATGATTTATTGTACATCTATGTGGAAACCTCAGTTTAAATCCACATAATCACACTCCATCATGACAACATCATCCGGATAAAATATTAAATGATTAAATCAGTTGATATCAATTCTCCAGTCATTTACTAAAGTATTTACAAAGGATACAGTGGCATATCATAGCTTACAGCTTCCACATGGGTGCATATTCCAGATGTATAATTATATGTATTATAATAAAATAATCAAATTCTGCATGATTAAAAAAAAAAAAAAAAAGAGAAGATTTTATCCAGACATATGAATCATATCATATTAGAAGAATTTTGATTCTACCGTTTTTAGTACATACTACACTCAACTCAAAAAATAATTATATCGTTCTGTGTTTAGTTATTATATTGGAATGACGGATTTACAATTCCGAGACCCACAAAGAAGTATTTAAAACATATAAATTTGCATATTATATTTAAGAGCTCTAAGTTTTCCTAAAGTACAACCTCCCCAAACTTGATTGGTGGATATATTTTTGTGTATGTGTACTTATGCTCACGATTGATCCAAGTATATGAGTGGAATACAATAATTCACCTCCGCAATAGCACACGGATCTCATGGGAGTTATAAACTGTTCTTCATACACTAGATATAAAATGTTAGAATGGAGCCTTAGAGGACCTTTTTTAGTCTTTTCAGAGAGGTACCAAGGCAGGTCAGCACTCCTAATGTGGTGCATACACGTCATATCTGTTGTTGTGATCCAATGTCATGATGTCCACTGATCTTATAATTAGATCACAACCTAGTGATCCCATCACCTGTTGTAATATTCATATCATACGAAAGGGATATCATATAAATGCTGAGTAGTGTATCTCCTCATTAAGTCCAGAGGGAGTCAGGGTGTCCAACAAAAAAAATGTATCTGGACTCTTTTTTTTTTAGGAGTTCTTTTACTATGTTACCTCCTCTAATTCCTAATTCGATGTGCTCCAGTACATATATTTTCATCTTTTTGTGGTCGCTCTCATGAAATCGCAAGAAATGTCTTGCTACGCTGGTAAGTTTTTTAAAATTGTTCAAATCTCTTTGTGCATTCTTAATGTTATATGCATGCTCCATAATGCGTTTTTTTAAACAGTCTTTTTGTCAGAAGATGTTCTGCTTGCAGTATGCCGTTGTAGATGGCTCTTAATTCCAGAATATTTATGTGCAGACAAGCTTCCTGGCTTGACCACTTTCCCTGAAAATTTCTCCCCTGTGTGACTGCTCCCCATCCCCAGAGGCTTGCATCCTTGGTCACCAGGATTTTGTATGCACTTCACTAACAACGTTTTTTTATTTTTTAAATAGATTTCACACAGTTGACTATGATATAGTCAACCTATACACACAGCCTTTCCATAATAATATACGTACTGATTGTACCACTTGTCTTCTTAACTTTATAAAAAAAAAAAAAAATGTGTTTTTTCTTTTTTCATATCTGATACATTTCTCATAAGGTGGCTGAAAATCACTGATACGTGTTTTTTTTTTAGATCCCACACTGCAGGGGTTATATATAGGACATGGACTGTATCATTGAAGGGTCCATATTTTTAATCTGATTCACTGCTTATTAGTTTGTATACTAAGGATCATGAATGCCCGACTCAGAGATTAATGGGCTTATTTAGTTTTTGCATAAAAATCAGCTTCAAAACACTGCATATATGGTAGCATATACGTTCTTGAAAAAGAAACGGACAGGTTATTATACATACAGAGCTACATATCGATACTCAAGATTATTATATCTTGATTGATGAACAATTTGATTCACTTAAGTATGCATATTACAAGTGTCGGATACATATAACTTTAGAAATATAGGATCGGTGTAAATAACCCGATCACTATATTTTCTTGCTCTGGATGGGAGCACTATCCTATTTAATATAGGATGAGTATAGGATTCATATTGTAATCCTATCACTCCCATTGACAGATAGCAGGTGTAGCAGTTCACGATTACTGCAAGTAGGAGCCTATACGGCTAATGAGAGTAACGGTTTTCCTTTTTAAAAAAACAAAGGTCATGATAACAATTGGTTCATTCACGTTCACGGCTCCCTATAAATATGTCATGTCCAGCGGGCGCCGATTACTATAGTGCCCTGAGGAAGCCTATGAGCGAAATGTGCATTGGCCTATAGCTAGTGTGTCTTGTGTGAAAATACAAATGTTAATGTCCTAATAATTTATGTAATGTACCGCATGATATAGGAATTATTATGTAGAGAGGTATAGCCAGTATATAGCAGTGTATCAGATGAGCGGCTTCAAGGCCCGCTTAGCTGCAGAGTACACGAGGACATTTAAAGTGAGATATCAGTGACGGCACTGTGGGCTGCGAGGCAGTGGCTGTAATAATTTAATAACTTCATCACAGATGTGCCGTTTATTATTGTAGATCACGCACTGGTATCCGAAAATACATACCTTATCTATCACGGCACTGTGGATTATACCACAATAACCATAAGAACCAAATATTAATATTCATCCCGTGTAACTGCAGGCTCCATTATGACACAGTGACACAAGTATCTGTTACGCTACTGTAAAGGTGCTATTACGGCTTCAGTGACCTAGTAAGTTGATAATATATGCGTCCTCGAATGCTGCGGACCACACGAAAAATACCCTGTCATTAGGATCTGCTATGACAGGATACTTGTGATTATTAGAACAACACCCTGACACAGGGTATATAACATGGTATCTCTGTTTAAACCATATCTGATAGGATATTAGATTTATCCTACTATAGTAGTGGTCAGATGATGTGTACCGCCTGTAGTTACATTGTAATCTCTTAACATCTATACCTGCCACAGCATGACAGCCACGGCAGCCGTGTTCATATAACACAGGGAACGAGTAGTCTCTTACAAATTTATCAATAACATGAGACTGTATGACCGGTATTAGAGGCAAGAGATGACAGTCTATATTCACTGCAACTGCGAGTGATCAGATATAAGAGCTCTAGCTGACACTTGTCTAGTGTTTTTGTGCTCATATTATGTGTGATTAATTTATAGTAGCAAAACACATGTGTTCATCTCTAGCATTATAATAATGCAGGTATAGTATGTAACATTCCATGGGTAGGATTATTTGAGATACCAGATAATAATCTAAATACAGTAACCGTCACCTACTGAAACTACCTGAAGGACGATAATAAATATTAAACGTTCATACCTATCACTATATTTATCAATTTATCATGCTGTATTCCTGGATTATATTATCTTGAGAGTCTTATTTGATTGGATTACCCACAGACTAAACGGTCCATACATATTAGGATTATTCAACAATAATAACACATAATGAATTTGACACATTAGCCTTGTTTTTCATCTTTATTCACCTTATTTTCAATTCTTTTCACCTTACTTACTATTTTTTATTACTTCGCTTGATATTGAATAAAGGACAATATAAGTCCGATAAAACAATTTAATTACATATACAATAAATAAACTTCTATTGTGGCATTTTGCCTATATTTGTGAATATAACAGGGATTTTAACGAATTTACAATAAAAAATGTATTTTAAATTAAATGTATATTGGGTTGTGTGCACCGTATTAATAACTGATTTATTTTTTCTTTCCCCTCTCTTTGGGGAATTGACCATATATATATATATATATATATATATATATATATATATATATATATATATATATATATATATAAATAGAAATGGATTCTCGTGGGAGCCAATATGCCTTTTGTATGACAATAATTAAAAGTTTTTATTGTACAGAAACAAACGATATTTATCCTAAGCGTTCGTTATTGACACAACCTTCTAAAAATTCATATAAAACAATATTACAATCTTATACATAAATTACAGTTGGATGTGAGGATTTTACAGCCAGGTGATCAGTCAGAACTCGAAATGGATGTATCTCCAACCAGATGTTTGTGATAAGGACTTTGTTAACCAGACGTTGCAAAACCCAACGCGTTTCGTCCGTTAGGACTTCATCAGGGGTTTGGAATCAGTTCTTATAGTAGGAGTGATTACCATTGATTAGAAAGGTTTAGAATATCCAATGATTACATCCAATCACATATTCAATTCGATAAATATAATATCTAGATAGACTTCAAAAAAATATATATAAATTTGGTTGAAATTAGATGATGTTACGTTCCCTATTTTCAATCAAGAATGGTGGAACCTTATAGTCTACCTCTGTTTATACATGTCACCAAACAGAGAACTTAGGAAAATTTCAAATCCTGAACGAAACTATTCCTTTTTACAGGAACAAGTGCAACCTCACTGAATCCCAACTACAGCTGTAGTTGGGATTCAGTGAGGTTGCACTTGTTCCTGTAAAAAGGAATAGTTTCGTTCAGGATTTGAAATTTTCCTAAGTTCTCTGTTTGGTGACATGTATAAACAGAGGTAGACTATAAGGTTCCACCATTCTTGATTGAAAATAGGGAACGTAACATCATCTAATTTCAACCAAATTTATATATATTTTTTTGAAGTCTATCTAGATATTATATTTATCGAATTGAATATGTGATTGGATGTAATCATTGGATATTCTAAACCTTTCTAGTCAATGGTAATCACTCCTACTATAAGAACTGATTCCAAACCCCTGATGAAGTCCTAACGGACGAAACGCGTTGGGTTTTGCAACGTCTGGTTAACAAAGTCCTTATCACAAACATCTGGTTGGAGATACATCCATTTCGAGTTCTGACTGATCACCTGGCTGTAAAATCCTCACATCCAACTGTAATTTATGTATAAGATTGTAATATTGTTTTATATGAATTTTTAGAAGGTTGTGTCAATAACGAACGCTTAGGATAAATATCGTTTGTTTCTGTACAATAAAAACTTTTAATTATTGTCATACAAAAGGCATATTGGCTCCCACGAGAATCCATTTCTATTTGTAATCTACTTTTAATACCTTATCTGACAGAGGGTATTTCTTGTTGGTTTGAGACTAGAGGTATAGCGCAAGATATTAGGGTTGATTTTTTGTTTTGTAATATATATATATATATATATATATATATATATACAATGCTCAAAAAAATAAAGGGAACACTAAAATAACACATCCTAGATCTGAATGAATGAAATATTCTTATTATATACTTTGTTCTATACATAGTTGAATGTGCTGAAAACAAAATCACACAAAAATTATCAATGGAAATCAAATTTATTAACCCATGGAGGTCTGGATTTGGAGTCACACTCAAAATTAAAGTGGAAAAACACACTACAGGCTGATCCAACTTTGATGTAATGTCCTTAAAACAAGTCAAAACGAGGCTCAGTAGTGTGTGTGGCCTCCACGTGCCTGTATGACCTCCCTACAATGCCTGGGCATGCTCCTGATGAGGTGGCGGATGGTCTCTTGAGGGATCTCCCAGACCTGGACTAAAGCATCCGCCAACTCCTGGACAGTCTGTGGTGCAACGTGGCGTTGGTGGATGGAGCGAGACATGATGTCCCAGATGTGCTCAATTGGATTCAGGTCTGGGGAATGGGCGGGCCAGTCCATAGCATCAATGCCTTCGTCTTGCAGGAACTGCTGACACACTCCAGCCACATGGAAGGTATTCTAAGAGATAGTATTCAGAAGTTCCTTGAAGTCAATAAGGTCATTAAAAGGAATCAACATGTGTTTATGAAGGACAGATCCTGTCAAACCAACTTACTTGGCTTTTATGAAACAGTAAGCGCAAACCTAGATCTGGGTAAAGAGGTGGATGTAATCTTTTTAGATTTTGCCAAAGCGTTCGATACTGTACCACACATGAGACTTATCTACAAGCTACAAGAATCAGGGCTAGGAAGCACAATATGCACTTGGGTCAAAAACTGGTTAGATAATAGGGAGCAGCGCGTTGTGGTTAATGGATCTTTTTCAACTTGGACTGAAGTGCTAAGTGGTGTGCCGCAAGGCTCAGTATTAGGACCGCTATTGTTCAATATTTTCATTAACGACCTAACAGAAGGTCTAGAGAGCATGGTGTCAATTTTTGCAGATGATACCAAATTGTGTAAAGTTATAAATGCGAAGGGGGATGCTGAGTCGCTTCAGAATTAGTTAA
The DNA here is from genome assembly GCF_028390025.1 of Pseudophryne corroboree. Taxonomy (NCBI): domain Eukaryota; kingdom Metazoa; phylum Chordata; class Amphibia; order Anura; family Myobatrachidae; genus Pseudophryne; species Pseudophryne corroboree. The sequence continues at coordinate 507,841,640 of NC_086449.1, forward strand.
ATTAGAAGCTTGGGCAGCGAAATGGAGAATGCGCTTCAATACAGACAAGTGTAAGGTAATGCACTGTGGTAACAAGAACAAGAATAACACCTACCTACTAAATGGGGTAAAATTAGGGGATTCTGTACTGGAAAAGGACTTAGGTGTCCTCATAGATAGCAAACTAAGCAGTAGTACCCAAAGTAGGACTGCAGCAAAGAAGGCTAATAAGATATTAGCATGCATAAAACGGGGAATTGATGCTAGGGACGAGAGTATTATACTCCCGTTATATAAATCACTTGTGAGGCCATACCTTGAATACTGTGTACAATTCTGGGCACCTTACTACAAAAAGGATATCCTGGAGCTAGAAAAGGTTCAAAGGCGGGCGACCAAACTAATTAAGGGTATGGAGATGCTGGAATACGAGGAAAGGCTTGCAAGACTAGGCATGTTTACACTGGAAAAGAGGAGATTAAGAGGGGACATGATCAACATTTACAAATATATAAGGGGACAATGTACAGATCTTGCGCAGGACCTGTTTTTGGTTAGATCAACACAGAGAACTCGTGGACACTCGCTCAGGTTAGAGGAGAGGAGATTCCACACAATATGGCGTAAAGGCTTTTTTACGGTAAGGACGATACATGTTTGGAATTCCCTGCCTGAGGGAGTTGTAATGGCCAACTCAGTCAACACCTTTAAGAATGGGTTAGATAAATTCCTAATGGATAAGGATAGCCAGGGTTACGGGGCATAGTCGCGCACTATGGTTATTATAAAAAAGAGGGGTTAATCGGAACGGCAGTCAGCAACTTCAGTCAAAATTTTATACAAAATAATCGTGCATAGGAGACCACAAATAAGTTGAACCCGATGGACAATTGTCTTTTTTCAACCTTAGATACTATGTTACATGAGATCTAGCATTGTCTTGCATTAGGAGGAACCGAGGGCCAACCGCACCAGCATATGGTCTCACAAGGGGTCTGAGGATCTCATCTCGGTACCTAATGGCAGTCAGGCTACCTCTGGCGAGCACATGGAGGGCTGTGCGGCCCCCCAAAGAAATGCCACCCCACACCATTACTGACCCACTGCCAAACCGGTCATGCTGGAGGATGTTGCAGGCAGCAGAACGTTCTCCTTGGTGTCTCCAGACTCTGTCACGTCTGTCACATGTGCTCAGTGAGAACCTGCTTTCATCTGTGAAGAGCACAGGGCGCCAGTGGCGAATTTGCCAATCTTGGTGTTCTCTGGCAAATGCCAAACGTCCTGCACGGTGTTGGGCTATAAGCACAACCCCCACCTGTGGACGTCGGGCCCTCATACCACCCTCATGGAGTCTGTTTCTGATCGTTTGAGTAGACACATGCACATTTGTGGCTTGCTGGAGGTCATTTTGCAGGTCTCTGGCAGTGCTCCTCCTGTTCCTCCTTGCACAAAAGCAGAGGTAGCGGTCCTGCTGCTGGGTTGTTGCCCTCCTACAGCCTCCTCCACGTCTCCTGATGTACTGGCCTGTCTCCTGATAGTGCCTCCATGCTCTGGACACTACGCTGACAGACAAAGCAAACCTTCTTGCCACAGCTCACATTGATGTGCCATCCTGGATGAGCTGCACTACCTGAGCCACTTGTGTGGGTTGTAGACTCCGTCTCATGCTACCACTAGAGTGAAAGCATCGCCAGCTTTCAAAAGTGACAAAAACATCAGCCAGAAAGCATAGGAGCTGAAAAGTGGACTGTGGTCACCACCTGCAGAACAACTCCTTTATTGGGTTGTGTCTTGCTAATTGCCTATAATTCCCACCTGATGTCTATTCCATTTGCACAACTGCATGTGAAATTGATTGTCAATCAGTGTTGCTTTCTAAGTGGACAGTTTGATTTCACAGAAGTTTGACTGACTTGGAGCTACATTGTGTTGTTTAAGTGTTCCCTTTAATTTTGTTAGCAGTGTATATATATATATATATATATATATATATATATATATATATATATAGGTAAAAACATGGTCAATGTCGTGCTAAATTAGCTTATTTCTAATATATACATTGTTCATTTGTGTGAGGATACGCGGTTCTTCTAATCATTCAGACACCGAGCCGATGAAACCAAAGTGACGGTTTATTTCTCACTGCCCACAGGAATAGATAATTCACAGGAAACAGAAGTAAATATAGCCCAGAAACAGTATACAGGTAGCAGTCCAGATAGTAAGTCCCAGTAGAGGATTTAGGTCCACAGCAATTCCACACAGACGTTACAGATAAATTGATCCACACAGAAGTGATAGCAGATTAGTCCACAGGAGAATATGTGTATAAGTCCATGCAGAAGTAAGTACGTGTAAGTCCACACAGCACTGGTGATGCATTCCACAAGGTACCCTGGCAGAGAATCACCCCTTAGCCAGAGTCCTGCATCTAACATCAGGAGCTGACCTGCGCAACCTCTTTTAAAATCTTCCAAATGCCCATCATGCTGTGCTCACCTGTGGAGGATACACAGGTTCCTAATTGGTAGGACCCCATTTCAGGTATTTCCCTACTCCCTCCCACAGCTGACCTTCTCCTGCTGACCACATGCTGGGTCAGGCTCCGAGTTGTCTGTGATAGACCAGGGTGTAACAAAGGACAGTAGACAGAAGGAACAATGACAGAGAAAGTCCTGATTGTCCCCTGTGGAGGAGCACCTTCAGAGAATGGTTACCTGACCCTCAAATTTGTTTTCTGTGTGACCATAGGAGGATCATAGATGGGTTAAACAGGATTATCCATGATAATTTGTAACCTCATGCACAGAATGGCATCCTCCTACAATAACATAACATGACAGCACTATGTGCCAGGTCACAGCCCACATGTATTTACCTGAGTAAGATTATAGTACAGAATATATAGGCTAACGAATGAACACACACATGGGGTAATACAGGTTGAGTATCCCATATCCAAATATTCCGAAATACGGAATATTCCGAAATACGGACTTTTTTGAGTGAGAGTAAGATAGTGAAACCTTTGTTTTCTGATGGCTCAATGTACACAAACTTTGTTTAATACACAAAGTTATAAAAAATATTGTATTAAATGACCTTCAGGCTGTGTGTATAAGGTGTATATGAAACATAAATGAATTGTGTGAATGTTCACAAACTTTGTGTAATACACATAGTTATTAAAAATATTGGCTAAAATGACCTTCAGGCTGTGTGTATAAGGTGTATATGTAACATAAATGCATTCTGTGCTTAGATTTAGGTCCCATCACCATGATATCTCATTATGGGATGCAATTATTCCAAAATACGGATAAATCCGATATCCAAAATACCTCTGGTCCCAAGCATTTTGGATAAGGGATACTCAACCTGTAGTGACACAAGCCAGATAGATAATGGAACAAAAGGAATAAAAAGTACTTTAAACGCTATAAAGATTGAAACGCCATTAATACGGGTTTAGCCCCTGCCTATATCTTTACAATTTGCATACAGCTTGGTGTTACAATTTAAATGATAATAATCTAGATGCATTGCAATGAGATGTTTGTGAGCTGTCTGTTTCCTATGGGGCATGGTAAGTAAATCACTGCACAGTAACCACCAGGTTGAGCATGAATAAGTTGATGTGTCTGCAGTTTAGAGAAAGAGACAGGCAGAGAACATGCACACATATATGGTGATTTGTTTAGCAGCTGAGCAGTGGAAATAGCTGGAGCTACAGACATGTCAGCTGTGCTATACCTTTCTAGCTGTAGGTATCAATGGTCATCACTTACTTTTAGGAAGTGGTTGCCAAGAATTTGTTTCTATATTTCAGGAACATATAAAAAGTTACTGAAGACAGAATTCTAGTGGGGTTTTAGTAAAATCAATTCTATGTGCTAAACCAGATGTAAGAGTTATGCTGGCCATACACTAGGTTGATATCGTGTACGAATACATGCATCGTGTGCACATCGTACAAGTTTTGTGTACGATTATGATGCAATGCGCGGTCCCGCGGGTCAAATGTCGCATCTTCTGATCATACGTGCAGCCCATATTATCAGATGTAATCGTATGCATCGCACTATGGGGGTAATTCAGAGTTGATCGCAGCAGCAACTTTGTTAGCAATTGGGCAAAACCATGTGCACTGCAGGGGAGGCAGATATAACATGTGCTGAGAGAGTTAGATTTGGGTGGGTTATTTTATTTCTGTGCAGGGTAAATACTGGCTGCTTTATTTTTACAGATAAAGAAGAAAACAATGACTTGCGCGCTAGCTGCAGCTTGGCACCCGTCCAAAAGAACACCACTTCTTTCTTAAACACACAAATACACAAGATGAACGGTCTCCAAGCACTGCTATTAAGATCCAAAGTCCTTCTGTCCTGATGATCCTCAAAGAAACAACAACAAAATGACAACGGCTGCTGAGCTCCTCAATATTTCTATTCCCGCGACCCGTGATTTTGCTGAAACTGACCTTTCTTAAAAACAATGCGTTCACATAAAGGTTTCTTTCATCACCTCTTCTATACACAGCAATGTGATACGTCTAACATCAGACAGTTGGAACCCAGCTTACCTTATTGATAAGCCCTACATGCATCAAAAGATATCTTTTTTCACACGTTCAAAGAATTAGTTCCATGTCCTCTTTATATTTAAAAATTGATGTTTATTTTAACCACAAACATGTGGCATAAAACAATTAAAAATGAACAAAACAACAAGGTACCCACTATAGACAGGCAAGGCCACTTAAAATGGAGTGAGACATTGTGCGTTTCACTCCATTTTAAAGATGTTCGTAAAAGTGAAATTTCTCATCTGACCAGTTTTTGTGCTATTCTATGTGTCAATTCAAACTTGCGTAGGAACGACGATGAGGAGAGATTAGCTAGAGCTGAGATGAGAAAAATCTTTGAACTAAAAACTCTGCATCCGAAAGGTCTCAATATGGATTTTGAGACCAAATGGTTTCTGTAGATCGTAAAATAGAGCTTATCATGCATACTGTGATTTGAAATAGGTGGACTGCATTGTGCATTGTAGGCGAAGGGTCATGTGTCACAGTGTTAGAGTCAATGGTTGCAGCGATTAAAATATTGTACTATAGTTATATGGGTAGTATTTATTATCATGTCTAATGGTTGCAGCGATTAGAATATTTCATTAATTCCTTTTTATTTCTCCCCCCTGCTGGTGAATGCGGTATGTGGAGCGACGATATGCGTTCCACAGCGGCTATGAATCAACTTCCGGCATGCGCTCCAAAGTCCGGAAGTGATGCGTGACGAATACTTCCCGGCTCGATATGTTCTATTAGAGCCGCACAGGAAATGACGTCTGCGCTCCAAACACAGGAAGGAGCTCCCCGTAATGAAGATCAGCACGTGAGAGACGTGCAGTACGTGTGGTTTCTATAGCGACGGTGTAAACAAATTGACAAGCCGGGGAAGGAGCAATGACATCATAAACAAAGGGGGAGGATCAGGAAACTTGGACTTATTGAAGATGTGGACATTATAGTCCAGGAACTGGGATGACAGTATATGAGGTTTTGGACTATCTGGATTATAACCGGATTTTATGAATGACCAATTATTATGAATTTGTGCTGTTTTATAATGATTTTTAGTAATAATATGAATCTATGTACCTATTTATGATTAATGCATGGAGATCTATGTGTACATGTTGTTTGGGGAATATTAACTATGGAGAAAGATGGAATTAGACGTCACTGCAACCCCATTGGATGCCACTGTCATGTGATAATGGTTAGTGGGTATAAAAGACCGAGAGGGTCACTTCCACAATTACACCCTGAGGAAGGATTTACATCCGAAACGCGTTGGTGAATCTTTTAAGGACCCCAGGCTTGAACCCTACCGCTTATGTTGATACCCACCTAGATTTATGGTAATTTCCATTTTTTCCGGTGGTGTGACATTAAACCTCTATTCCATCTAAGGGGTGTAAGTGGAAGTGGCCTTGCCTGTCTATAGTGGGTACCTTGTTGTTTTGTTCATTTTTAATTGTTTTATGCCACATGTTTGTAGTTAAAATAAACATCAATTTTTAAATATAAAGAGGACATGGAACTAATTCTTTGAACGTGGAGGAGACCCCTGTGAAAAAAGATATCTTTTGATGCATATAGGGCTTATCAATAAGGTAAGCTGGGTTCCAACTGTCTGATGTTAGACGTATCACATTGCTGTGTATAGAAGAGGTGACGAAAGAAACCTTTATGTGAACACATTGTTTTTAAGAAAGGTCAGTTTCAGCAAAATCACGGGTCGCGGGAATAGAAATATTGAGGAGCTCAGCAGCCGTTGTCATTTTGTTGTTGTTTCTTTGAGGATCATCAGGACAGAAGGACTTTGGATCTTAATAGCAGCGCTTGGAGACCGTTCATCTTGTGTATTTGTGTGCTTTATTTTTACACTGCAATTTAGATTTCAGTTTGAACACACCCCACCCAAATCTAACTCTCTCTGCACATGTTATATCTGCCCCACCTGCACTGCACATGGTTTTGCCCAACTGCTAACAATTTTGCTGCTGCGATCAACTCTGAATTAGGCCCCATGTTTTATGTACATATGATGCATCGTACGATTTTGAGTGGCATTTCCCTGGATTTTTTATTTTTTTTGTGAGGCACACAATGAATTGTTTAACGACTGGTCATTAGCACATCGTTTGTCACTCATGAGGCTGGGACTGCCAGGGAGCTTCCCGGGGAGGTTGAAGGGAATTCATGAAATGACTCAGATCGGATGTGGGTTGTCCTGATGTATGGCCAGCAAAAGTTTACTTGCATACTGTAGACTAGACCTGAAGATATCCTGGTTTCATCCTGTTTGGGGACTGGATGAATTGGACAATATAGCTAATATTTTAGACCCAGAGTTGCTGGGGCACTAGCCATTGTGGGTGCCATATAGCCTCATACACCCACTTCCCCCATCCCTCAATGTTCTTACCAGCCTCATGCCCCTGTATTTCGCTAGCACACAGGTTCTCAAACTCTGTCCTCAGGACCCCACACGGTTCATGTTTTGCAGGTCACCTGTAGATTTTTCAAATGTGACAGTTGGTGATACACAGTGCAGCTGCTGGGTGACATGGAAAACGTGAACCATGTGGTGTCCTGAGGACCGAGTTGGAGAACCACTGCTCCAGCATATTGGTCCCCTACATCTCTCCAGCCTCATGTCTCAACCCCCTGTTTCTCCAGCCTCATGCCTCCCCTATGTCTCTCCAGCCTCATGCCTCCCCTGGGTTCCTCCAGCCTCGATCCCCCCACCCCCATGGTCTCTCCAGCCTCATGATGACTGGTGAGCTGCCAGTAGTGAAGCAGTGTGAGACTTGTTAGATTTGAGGCCACATTTGTCAATGTCTATAGTACAGCATATAAGAAAGGAGGCAAACTACTACCTAGTGTAAGTTACATTTTAGCTATCTTTTAAACCTAAGGGTGTCCCAGCAATGTTCTCTCCTGTCCTTTTGCTATATGACTGCAGCTGCACAGGGACAGAAGTGAGAGTTGGAGTGACCATCCGACTATGGGGAAGATTTATCAGATATTATATAAGGGATATTAACATATAAATATAGAATTTGATGGCAGATAAGATCCACTTTGCCCATCTAGTCTGCCCCTTTTTTTATCCTTTAGGTAGTCTCAACCCTTTTTGAACCTTAGCTCTTTGTAAGGATATGCATATGCCTATCCCAAGCATGTTTAAATTGCTCTACAGTCTTAGCATCTACCACCTCTGATGGGAGGCTATTCCACTTCTCCACTACCATTTCTGTGAAGTGGATATTCCGAAGTAGTGCACCGTAGTACACTACCCATCAGACAAACGGAGAGTTACAGAAGCAATAAATAGCAATAGTGAAACCTGGAATCTATGCCACATTATTGGTCTCAGCTAAGAGAATGAAAATGTTGGCAGGGCTCATTGCCTAATTTGCAATAGATTGAATGGTAGGTTTCTTATGTAAACTTTATTAAATATACCCAACTGTTTTATTCTCTCACCTCAGTATAAATTACATATATAATTGTTATGCTCATTGTAAGCCAACAAGGCTTTGTGACCATAACAGGAAAGCTTTCCTGCAGGCACTGAGAATGCTCTGCTTCGGGAAGGAATAACATAAAAGGATTTAAATAGTGCTAACACGTGCAGTAAATTCTGAAGTTTGGTGTTAACTAGTCAGTATAAAGCATGGTTGATAGACAATACAAACCATCCTGCTACAGGCAATGCTTACTCAGCAGCGCATTTATGCCACATGAAATCACAAGCAGATAAAAAAACTGCAGCAGTGAGCTTCTTATTCAGTGTAGGATTAAGAAGACACCGGTACTAAAGCTGCCTATGTGACTTCACACTACGCACAGTAACTCCCACTAGTTATAAAGGTTTCCATTACCAAGATGCCACAAGGACTGTGTGCAAGTATGACGCCCAGGTTGTGAGTGGGCCTCATTCTATTCTGTGACGCTGAAAATCTGAGCAGACCAGCTCTAGGTAAATAATAAGGCGGCAGTAAGCTCACACACATTTTTTCTTAAAAAATTCCAACTTACATATTTGTCTGGACCCCAAAATACAGGAGTATATTTTGTTACTAGTAACTGCAGTAAAATATAACCACCTACTAATGTGTTCTATGCTCTTCCAGTTTGCGGTTTACAAAACAAGGAAAATGGGCTTGTGTCCACCAGTATCATATTGTGTAAATAAGAATGGCTGAAACACTGTTTTCTGCATACCCAAAATGTAAACTGTGATAATGGGCTTGATTCAGAGGTGGACGCAAATGCCGGCTCTATTACGCAAGCGCAGCGGATCTGTGAATATATGCTAATACTGCTGCCTTGTGTATAGAAACTCCCATGAACACAAGTGTCTCTGATTCACCACTTGCATACAAAGAAGCATCGTTTGTCGCACCATTGATCATCTGAGCAACCCGTGGTTACAGGAAAAAGATAATGCAAGTGCACACTCTAAGCACTAAGAAGACTGATGATCAAAGCAAGTTTGATGAACTCTCTAATTTACAGCCTTTAATACCTGATTTAAAATCCTGGAAAATGAGGCCTGGGAAATTCCAGCCACAAGAGAAAGTGTAGGCTTGAAAGTGCTGGAGGCAAAAAAAAAAAAAAAAATAGGGGGCAGTAACAATTTGGATAAGCCAGGGACTGTCTTATTGGTGGTGTTGGAAATTGTTTGTGTGCAGGTGATGACATTGCAAAGTTATATAGGCACTCACCAGCAGATGACTCAAACTATGAACAGCCCAGTTACTAGTGGTGTTTATTGATAGATCGCAGATGCAGCTGTAATCACTGTTACATGTGCACTGGTGATGGAGCAGAGCTTGAGCGGAGCAGGGTTTCATAGAGGCCACCAGCCCAGGTGTGTATGCTGCAAATGGGTAGCAGTACAGGGATGCTGGAATAGCTTTATACTGTATATAGTTTATCGCAACTCTTCTCAAATGAGCTACGGAGGACAACTCTGTCTTACCATGTCACTCTACACAGTACTACACACTACAGACAAGATGGGCCATGCTCAATAGAGATCTCTATGGCCATCTTGTTATAGGGAATGAAGCCTCCCTGGAGAAAAGGAAGATTGGAGTCTGCATATTAGCACACTCCTCTGTCTACAAACACCCCCTCCTCGCTACAAGCTTCTCAAACTTTTAATTTCAGGTTTTCAGTAAAAAAGAAAATTGGGTTCAACACATGAAAAGGCATCAACATATCATATGACTTTAGCTTGGCCTTCTTGGAAGCTACATTAGTAATAGTTCTTTTACTGACAGCATGGGCTATAACAACAGTCTCTCTACTCATGAAATTGGGACTGCTGTCACTATCATGATTCTTGGTGCCTCTCATACTTGTGGCCTTTAAATCTTGCAGAGTTCTTTTTTTCCTATCTTAGATTTCCATGTACACCCATCAGATTTTGACTTCTGGCATCTGGATGATCTGAGGCTCACTGAATACAATTTTTGCAAATTCCTCATCATACTTTTTAGGTGGCTTGCTGATATTTGATTTTTAAGAAGACCTCCCCTGAGGTTGAACTTCAATGCTGATAGTCTCTGACTCCGATATATCTTCAGCTGCTGGTATGACCAGTGGCACATACTTTTTCTGCATATAAGCTTTAAGATAACATGTCTATATTTGAATCAAAATAAGAAAAGCAACTAGCTTTATATGTGTAATATTCTGAATCTTTTCTTGGAATAAAACCATATGCTGTACCTTTGCTTGTTCTTTATCCGGTGATTCAACACAAAGTTTTGGGTGTACCTTTGAAAGCTAACCAGCAGCTTGAGACAGCGCAGAGTCAAATCCTCTTTTAATCATCATCATGTCTATACTTGAGTATTTTGGTATTTGGATTCCATAATCTATAACCTTTGTTTTCATGGCAGTAGCCAAGCATGATACACTTTGCTGATTCTGAATCCAGCTTGCGTCTTCTTTCTTTTGGTATTTGGAAATAGGGAATACTTCCCAAAAACTTTGAAATGCTTTACACTGGATTTTCTATTTGACCACGCTTCACTAGTAGGGCAACTGTATGAGAACGATTCTTGAGATTGACTGCTGTGGAAATGGCTTCCACCCAAAACTCAATAGGAAAAAAATAGATATTGATCTTGAATGCGCTATACCGTGAATTGCAGCCTAGGAGAAACAAATGGCACTTCACAATTTTACCATAACATGGAAGGTAGGTGATTCCACCCAAAACGGCTTGTCTGGGCCTGTGTCTATTAGCATGCATCTTTCTCTCACCAATACCATACAGTTTGCCCGCTCACTGACACTATTTTTCTCAGGAGTATAAGCAGGAGTCATTTGATGCTCTGTTTCATATTTTCCTATGAATTGTTCAACTCTCTGTTGAGATTCTCCACCATTATCAGATCTCATGGTCTTTAGTCTGTGGCCTGTTTGAATTTCTACCAGTCTCTTGTATTCTGCAATCTTTTTTTGGAACTTCAGAATTCTCCCTGAAGTTCATGTGTCATCCTTGTGAAGTCATCTATAAACATTACAAAACATCTGCATCTATTTTCAGACTTTACTTCCATTGTACCACACACACATCTGAATGTACTATCTTGATTGGTTTTGTTTTGTTTTGTTAGGTCTGTTTATTGATTTTTGAAACGACTGATCACTGTTTCCCCATAATACAGTTATAACATATGGGTTTCTTAGAGTTAGTCACTAACATTTCTTTTACCATCCCATTCTGTAGCTTTTGAACACTGTCATATCCAAGGTGATAAAATCTTCTATGCCAGAGTTCTAGTGACTGTGACTCACTTGCCGTAATTGGAGACCAGTGCTCTGTATCAAGGACAAACAATTGCTGATACCTTGTGCCTTTAGCTATGATGGTTCCATTTCTGTTTTTTCCCAATACACTTTCCTTTAGCGAAGTTAGGTCTGTGCCCTCCATTGTGACGGATGCAGCCATGCCAGCGTCACGTATTTTTTGGCCAGCCTGTTCCTGCATTCAGTATGTAAGTCCAAGATGCAGGATATAACTGAGTGTGACCCTCTATGGCCCACTGCCTGCATGCTCAATGGAGTTGTGTATCCCCTACTATTGTGGACATTACCAGGACAATATATTGTTAAATGCTGAACCTGTCATTTACTATATGTATTTAGGTAATTGTCCCTCTTTTTATATGGTTGTGCCCCTCAGGCAATATCTATCTAGCCCTGATTTGCTCCCTACAAAATGCCTATGAAATGTATATGTGTGATTGTATTGTATTGCACTAGTGTGTGCAAGTGCTTGTTGTCAGGTGTGTGCCCAGCCAGGTAAGCTGTCTAGGACATCTGGCTGTTTGATGTACAGGAAGTGCAGGGCTGACCTCTCTCTGTCACAGCCCCCCCCCCCCTTCACAGGAAACCTCAATCAGCTGAAGAGGCTGTGACATCACAAATGACACCAAGGGGTTAACAGTGACTAATTTTATGATCTTCTTATGGCCCACCCCCCATCAGCATAATTACCTGTCCTTTCTTCTAACAGGGTTCTTTCTAGACTTAGTGACTCCAAAGCCACAGGGAGTCCTCTGGTGTCCCTGGACACTTTTAAATATTAGGATTGAAAATCCCACCAATCAGGACACCCTGCCACATCACCAGGTGAGCAAAGCAGCATGGGAGTTTAGGAGGTTTTAAAAGGTCCCACGGAAGGGCTTTTGGAGTTAGTTGAGTGAAGCTCCTGCTTTGTGAGGAGTTTTGGAACGAGGCTGTTTCCAGGAATTCGAGAGATCCTGTCAGCCCGCTTGTGTGGAGACCTGGCTATGCGGAGAGGGTCCAGTATACGCAGCTAATCGTTTGCTCCATCGGGAGCTGTCCCAGGTGTGTGACTGGTGTGCCAGCTGGAACTGGGTGACTAATCAGCATGCCCTACCTCTGCAGGGTAGAGGACCATCAGGCCAAAAGCGGCCAGGATCAGCAAGACAGACATCATCGCCCCTTCCAGGAAACCAGTATCCGCCAGGAGTCGCCAAACGCAAGTATTCCCTGAGGTGGCTAGTGACTGTGTAGGGGCAGGAGTTGGTGCTTTTGTGTGGTTCTTTCTCTGGTATAATCTTAACTGTAATTGTTATAAATGCTACCTGTAAATAATGTATAAAGTGTGGTTACGGATTTTCCTGTATAATTAGTGTGTATGAAAATAAAGGTACGTTTTGTACCTTGCTATTGTGTCCTTACTGTGTGATCTTGGAACTCGGTAGTGACCATGGGGCGCCGTGCACAACTGTAAATGCTGCCTGTCTCAAGGCGGAGATGAGCGATTTGTGAAAATAATGCACACATGAACCTGGGGTCCTCACATCCATGTTCTAGGACACTGATGGCAATAAGACGTGTCATCTACCCTGTGGATGAAGCACATCCTGGATTTCTGTGACTTTTTTTATTGTTCCAATTATATGCAAGCTTTAATTGCTCCAACTTTTGTAGCTATTAGTACTTGGTTGCCAATCCCTTTCAGTGGCAAACACAGGATTTTTAGGGGGGTCCATATATATATATATATATATATATATATATATATATATATAAAATACAGGAAATCCCACCTGTGTGGGAAAAGATAGCACTCTCCAGACTAAGTATTCAATAAAGTCAAAAGTAAATTTAATGCAAAAGATAGTCTCACAGTTTATATGAGGTCTCAAGCGATCTCCAGCAATGTCCAACGTTTCGGTCCCTGGCGGGGCCTTTTTCAAGGAACAAACAGAGTCAGCAGTGGCAACAGTGCAACATCAATTCAGCTTTGCAGGGAAACTGGAGTCTCCAGTTTCCCTGCAAAGCTGAATTGATGTTGCACTGTTGCCACTGCTGACTCTGTTTGTTCCTTGAAAAAGGCCCCGCCAGGGACCGAAACGTTGGACATTGCTGGAGATCGCTTGAGACCTCATATAAACTGTGAGACTATCTTTTGCATTAAATTTACTTTTGACTTTATTGAATACTTAGTCTGGAGAGTGCTATCTTTTCCCACACAGGTGGGATTTCCTGTATTGTACTATGGGCCCAGTCTCTTTTGTGACTGGACTTTGATAGGCACCCCAGCAGTTGACTACATTATTGTGAGAGTGCAGGAACTCGTTTTGTATATATATATATATATATATATATATATATATATATATATCTCAATGGAGGCGGCACTCAGTATAAAGTATTCACGTACAGCAGGATAATGCAACAACGTTTCAAAGTATTTTATTTCCTTCGTCATCTGGTTACCAAATACTTAAAAACATTTCCTTTAACACCACAACTAGGATGTCTAACTCAAGTGTCAAGTTCTGTAACATTGTAGCAATCCCTTCATCATCTATTTGCACTCCAACACACATTATTTGCTGAGAAACTGACATCATTTTATCTATGTACTCAATCATACTGCTGCAGTCCCTCAATTTGCTGTTATACAATATACTTCTTAAATGTATTCTCCTCAGGAGACCTCCATCATGATACACTGCCTGTACTGCCAGGGGCTTAGCCAGAACTTTGTGGGCCCCATAGCAACATTTTGAAGGGGCCCCCATCCCAATGCTTCTAGAGAGACACTTCTCTGCAGCAGTTGTTAATTTTATGCCCTATAACAGTGCCCTAGTTAATTTTCTGAACCATGGTAGAGCCTTATTTAATGTTATGCCCCGTAGTAGTGCCCTAGTTTCTTTTATGAATCGTAGTAGTGCTTAAGTTCAACCTATGTCATATTTCAGTGCTGCCAGCACACATTATGCCACACAGTACCCCCAACTCACATTATGATATATAGTGCTCCCCGTACAGTGCCCCGGTTCATATATTATAAAATTACAAAAATGCCCTCCAGTTCATATTATACCACACTACAATGAGCAAGTCCAGGGACATACCTAGATATATTGCAGGCCCCAAGGAAGAAGATTGAAAGGACCTCTATGTACCACCCAATCACGAAAATGTACTGTATATAACACGTAACTTTGACAGGGAAGGTGGGCCCCTCTCAGCTCTGGGCACCATCGCAGCTGCACTGCCTGCACCTATGGTAGCTATGCCCTTGTGTACTGCTGTCCACATGTCTTTAGCTGATGTCTTCCCATTTATAATGGAGTACACATTTTGTTCCACATAAACCAATAGGGCTGAGGTCTATATTAGTAGAGACATTCAATGAATTTACATTTGGTTTGTGATGCAAATCTTAAAATTATGAGTGATGTACAGTAGCTTGCTATCCTGTTTCCTGTCTCCATGCTTTGATCCTCAGTCATCCCTCCATGATAAGTCTGAGGTAGTTTAACGTTAGAGGGATGGTTGCTGGGTATGGTCTGTATATTATTTACCTGGACTTCAGTCCAAATGCTTCCCATCATCTTTCATGCATATGACCCATTAAGTAAAAAAGGGAGCAGTTATTTCATTTTTCTAAGCCCCTCACTCTTACTTTTTTCTGTGATTGGGGACACAGGAGGTGCTATTTAATAGTGTTGGGAAATATTAAAAATACCTCCAACAGCTTTGTTAATGTCTATGCACACAGCTCCTCCCAACTTCATCTTATTCAGACCAAGGGCGGAATTCAGTTGTTTTATTGCGCCCGATCTCCCAGTAAAGTAAAGTGAGATGAGGAGGGGATATTCAATTGTATGTTTTTTTTTTAATACACACATTGCACCCAAACAGTCCGGGTTTAGCTTCATAAAGTGGCTAAAACCAATTAAACTAATGGGTGTGATGCAAAAACGTGCCATTTAGGAACCCAAACGAGTCACTTTTCATACATTTCATCTTGCCACCCTCAGGGATTGTGAGCTGAAATGCCAGCACTGGCAGCTGTTTGCGCCCAAATGGAGCAACAAATGAATTGCTCCGTCGGGCACCTGGCAGTAACAGCTTGTGGCGATATCAATTTAATCCTGCACTTAGTGTGATTTGATAGCACAATATTGAAGAGATAGAGTGACCCTGATGGAGAATTTTAATATTACCATTGACCCCTACTTCGATGGGTCCAAACTGTCCCCAAGATCAATTCAGTAGGTCTTTAATAACTCTGACTCTTTGCAGTCCCTCCTCACTCAACACCTCTCTTTAGAGCATGCGGTGTGAAGGGAACAATAGCTAGGGATTATACAGTCTATTCCCCTATGCAAGATATCTATACATGTTTGGACATGACTTTTATCAGTTTAGAATTTAGATCCAGTGTGCCAGATCGTTTGATGGTACTATTCACCTAGCTCATGGTCAGATCATGGTCCAGTCACAGCAGGCACTGTCCTCAATCCTGTGCTCCCACCTTTACCTTGCTCCTCAATAAGCGGGCCCTCCTTAACTCCCAATTTTACTCATAACTAGATTTGGACCTCCAACACTATTTTTCCCAAAAATGCTGACCCAGCTATACCACCCGTGTTACTGTGGGATGCTCATAAGGCAGTGATGTGTGGCAATTATTAAAGTCTGCTGCCAACACTACTAAAGCTTGATCATGAAAATTATGTGAGGCTTCTGACCAAGTTGCTGCCTAAACATGCTCCATAAAGCCCTTGGGTCTGAGGAGGGCTACCGTAAATTTGTGGCTATGAGAGGTGAATTGGATCTCCTACTAAGACTGAATCCTCACTTAAATGGTTGAATCAGACTTTTCCGAATAAGATAAAGCAGACAGGTTGTTAGCATCAAGGGTCACAACTGAGGGCTGGTGTTGACCTGAAACAGCCTCAGTTGTAGGGGCTTGTAGGGGGTAAATGTAAATCTGGGCGGTAGAATAGGTCTCCTAGACATACAGATGACTTGTAGCACCAGTGCCCGAAGGTGTGATCACGACAACAAGGATAAAATGAATGTTTATTTATTGAACACAGTTCGGATGGCACATCGGCAGTTGCAAAGATATGGTATGAGAAATGATTAAAAACAGTACACAGTTCCACAAGAAATAGCAAAAGCTGGTATTCCCTTAGGTGAGGTAGCCGCACAAGTCTAGCTTGGGAGATTAGGAGATGGAGGATCCTTTTACCGTCACCTAGGTGCTGTATGGTAGATGAAAGCTGGAACTGGTCAGCAGATGTTGTACAGAGGCTGAACGTGCTGTAGAGTGAGAAGTACACGTAGACTGACGGTTTTGCCGGATGGAACCGGTAACAAAGAACTGTGGATGAAGTGCAGATGAACTAGTGTTAACAGAGGAGTTGAATGACACTGGTGACGCTAGAGATCGATGAATTTGAAGAACAGATGAGTTGAGCACTGAAGATCTTATGGAAACCGATGACGGAGCACCGATGACATCAGGAAGCTGAACACCGCTGGGAGCCAAATGCTGGTAGCCGGTGTTATATAGTACTGCCAATACCAGAAGGCAATGAGGATACTATGGAGTCAGGCAGGCGCCGCAGGGTGGTGATTGGTGCGGGTCTCTGAAGAACTGAAGACACAGGAGCCCGAATACCTGGAACACAGTTAGTAATCACAGACAGCAGAGACCGGATACACTGGTAATGACAACCAAAGCACTGACAACTTCCTGGTTCAGGATCAGTCCTTTTATACCCTCAGCAGTGCAGGGATTGGATCAGCAATCAGGCAGAACTCAGCAGTGTTGTAGATTGGAGGATATAGCATCATGTGATCAGAACCAACATGGCTGCGCCCATACTGATCTTTGGAGGGAAACCTGGTTTGTAATCCCATATGGAGATTTTTGAGTAATGGCGGCTGCGGCCGCAGGGGACAGTGGATGCCAAGCTGCAGAGCAAACCCACAGAGCCGGCGTCAGAGGCCACAGCGGGCGAGAGGCACCGCACAGACCTGTTAGTGCTTTGAACTGTAATAATAGCGGCAAAGGCCGCAGCTGACAGGAGACGCCACACTGATCCATCCAGGCGCTGAGAGTGCAGCAATGGCGGCAGAGGCCGCGGCTGACAGGAGATGCTATGCAGAGCCGTCCAAATGCTGAGAGTGCAGTAATGGCGGCGGAGGCCGCGATGGGCTAGAAACGCCATTCCACTATAAGAGTTCCTTGTGACAGCATCTGTGGACTGGCAGAGAGGAGATATGAAGTAAGGATGTTTAGCAGCATGATTGAGACCCGGCCCTGGAACGCTGAGCCAGCCTCAGGAGACACCTGAAAGGTAAATAATGGTGTCCTGTAACCCGGATCGTGACACAAGGATGAGAAGTAAACTCTCATGGGGCATGTCCCAATCTCCAATATGAAACATTCATCCATGATCCCTCCTAAATTATAGGACAATTTCATAAATTATTTATTAAATATCATATTTGCAGTCATCAATAAGCCCCATCTCTTTCTTTTCTGTTAATACAATCCTTTCTAACTCAGTGTTGCCTTCCTGACCTTTCCTAGTGTCTTAAATCTTTGGGGCAAAGATTGCGGTGCAGGAGGTTTTCCGATAAGTACTTATAGAATATCGTCATGCCCTGTCATAATCCTCACATTCTGTCACATTACACCCTGGAAAATAAAATAATAACATCAAACTTTCCAACTTTCTTTACACATTGTAACTGTCAACATGAAAGTGCAGCAACATTTGCACAAAATGTTAACAATTAATGTAACTGAATTACTAAATACCTGGTTTGAATAAGTGATCCTACCCCATACACACTAAAAGATTATCTGTCCAATCTTGCTGGTTGGAACTAAAATCTGGAGCAAATGACAATCAACCGTTTGCTCCTAAAGTACGGAAAACAAACAAAAATGGTTGTTCAGAGACATTGGTTAAATCAAATGAATTTAACAAATTTGTCTGAATGACCATTTTTGTCCATTTTCCAGTGTTTGGGAGGCAATGTGAATTGTCATGTGCTCCCATACATTACCAGATTTTCGTTCCAACCTGAAAGATTGGATAGATAATCTCATAGTGTGTATCCAGTTTAAGAGTAGCCATTATAAACTTGTTTCCAGATCATGCAACAAGCCAAATGGACACCACATAAAATCAATTTGTATGGTTTTGATTACTTTAGGATAAAACTGATTGTTTCTTGAGGTTTCCAGTAATGCAAATAATTCACCACGGTTGGAACTGTGCTTTCAAAAGTGCTCCTGATAAAGGTGTTTTCATGAATAAGTTAGGAGGGTGCAGCAAGACTTCAAAGACTTTTACTTTCCCTCTAAGTACTGTGGAAAAGATATGGTACCGCAAACACCTTGCCTAGATAGGGCCATGCCCAGGGGCGTAGCAAAGGACTTTGTGGGTCCCATAGCAACAATATGAATGGGTTCCTGTCCCAATGCTTCTAGATTAGGGGTGGGCAACAAGCGGCCCGCGGGCCGGATGCGGCCCGCGAACCGATCCTGCCTGGCCCCGCTGTCCCACAGTGTGCAATGACAAGCGGCCCGACTGGCTGAGCCGCTCGTCATTGCGCTACGTACCTCCCAGACACGGCGCCGCAGAGGAAATCCCGGTCACGTCACTGCTGACCGGGATTTCCACTGTGACGTCAGGCGCTGGGCGGTACGGGGGGAGGGGCCACGGCAGGAGCGGGCAGCAGCAGCGATTCTGTGCGGCACCGCGGGCAGCAGGCAGCGGATCAGTCAGCAGGCAGCGGGGATCTGGCATCAGGCAGCGGGGATCTGGCAGCAGGCAGCGGATCTGCCACTGTGAAAAAGGTAAATGGATCTGTGCTTAACTTTAAAAGCTGCTATATAGGTTCAGGGAAGGGGGGTTAGGAAGGGGGGGGGGGGGACTGCTATATGGGTTTAGGGAAGAGGGGTAGGGACTGCTATATGGGTTTAGGGGAGGGGGGGAAGAGGGGTAGGGACTGCTATATGGGGCCAGCAGGGAAGGGGGGTAGAGACTGCTATATGGGTCTAGGGGAGGGGGGGTGTTTTCAGCACTGTTTAAACAAAAAAATTATTACTGGATTACTGTGTTTTTTTAGACATCTTGGATTTTGCCTGTAAAAAAACTATGTATGTAATGTATATTGTGGTGTATGTTTGTGTAGTTTTATATCTATATATATATATCTATCTATCCACACTATGTTTTTATTGTTATATACGTAACTATGGCCCTAATTCAGACCTGATCGCTAGCAGGCGATTTTTGCACTGCTGCGATCAGGTAGTCGCTGCCTACAGGGGAGGGGGAAATCGCTGTGCAGGGGTGAGATCGCATCTGCAGAGAGCTGCACAAACAGAAGTTTGTGCAGTCTCTGCGCAGCCCAGGACTTACTCTTCTAGTGCGATGATCGGGGCCAGAGCTGAGTGCTGACGTCAGAAACTCTCCCTCCAAACGCCTGGTCCCTCCTGCGTTTTTACGGACACTCCTCTAAAACTCTCAATTGCCACTCACAAACGTCCTCTTCCTCTCAATCACCTTGCGATCGCCCGTGCGATCACTTTGTTCGTACCATCCCATCGCTGCGGACCGGCGCACCTACACATTGCGGTGCATGCGCAGTTCAGACCCGATTTACAAGATATTTTGTGTGTGGCCCTCGAATATTCACTGGAAGTGTTAAGCGGCCCCCCAGCTGAAATAATTGCCCACCCCTGTTCTAGATAGACACCTCTACGCAGCAGTTAAGTTCATGCCCAATAACTACTTCATTTTCTGAGCAATAGTAGTGCCTTTGGGGTCTATTTACTAAGCATAGGAGGGAGATAAAACGGATGGAGATAAAGTACCAGACAATCAGCTCCTAACTGACATTTTTCAAACACAGCCTGTGACATGTCAGTTAGGAGCCGATTGGCTGGTATTTTATCTCTGTCAACTTTATCTCCATCCAAGGCTTAGTAAATAGACTCTTAGTTAATGTTATGCCCCATAGTAGTGCCCTAGTGTATTTTATGAACCATAGTAGAGCCCTAGTCCATGTTATTCCACACTGTAGGGCTGCCAGTACACATTATGCAACTCTAGAGTGCCTCCACTTCATATTGTGTCACATTACTGTGCTCCAGTTCATATTATGCCATGCTAGAGTGTCTCTACTTCATATTGTGCCACATTACAGTGCCCCAGTTCCTATAATGTAACATTATAATGTCCTCCACTTAATTTTATACCACTTTACAATGAGCAGGGGCATAAGTAGATATATTGTAGGCCCCAAGACAAAAGTTTGAAAGGGCTCCTACAGTATGTAAACACCCATTGGTAAAAAATGTATGTAACACATGTAACTTTGACATGGAAGGTTGGCCCCTGTCAGCTCTGGGCCCCATAGCAGCTGTACTCTCTGCACCTATGGTAGCTACGCCCTTGGCCATGCCTCCAAACTGGATGTCAGAGCACAGAAGCTACCAAGAGGTAAATGGCAATGATTAAGGGCCTAAAAGTCTAGAAAACCTCCAGCACCGGATGATTTCATAACGGTCTACAGAAAATCATTATCTGCTAATCTAATCCCTCATTTTACTGCTGTGTTCAACAATGTACTATCAGTTCACTATTTCTCTTGGAAGGCTCAAGAGGCCAAGATTATAGTTATCCCTAAAAAGGGGAAGGATGTGTCTAATTGTGTTCATTACCAGCCAAATTCGCTGTTAAACACTGGCATCAAGAACTATACATAAATCCTTGCAACATGTCTGTATACCAACAAGCACATCTTAATTTATAATGACCAAGTGAGCTTATCCTAGAACAACAAGCCAGCGATAATACTAGATGGATAACTATTTTAATCCATTTGACTACTTCTAAGTGTATGCTGGCCTTGTTCTTTCCCTTGATGCGGAGGAGGCCTTTTATGATGCACACCTAACAAGCCTTTGGTTTCGGGGGAGTCTTTCTGCATGGAGTCCATGCCATCAACTTTGCACCCTCAGTTTGGGTCTTGGTAAGTGGCCTCATACGATTTGATATTAAAAATGGTTCCAGAAAAAGGTGCCCTTTATCACCCTTTTAAAAGGCATTATCTAAACTCTCTATGATCTACTGCCTACCACTAAAAAACCCAATGCAGATTTATTTTGCCCATCAAAAGAGTGTTAGGCGCCGCGGTCCGAGTTCTCTTCGCGGCCCGGCGCCTAGCAACTAGGGACGCCGAGCGTGCTGAGCCGCCGGGTCCCTAGCGACGCTAGGACGCCGTGCGCGCTGAGCCACCAGCTCCCTAGCAACGCTAGGACGCCGGGCGCGCCGAGCCGCCAGGACCCTAGCAACGGGGACGCCACGGGCGGACCGCGTACCCCGTTGCAGGGTCGATCAGTTAATTAAAGACACATGTTTTCTGGTCGTGCAGCAAGGCAGCTGCACGACATTTATGTTAATCAGGCTCTGAAACCCTGATTGGAGGATTCAAGGTTTTAAGCCTTCTCAGTGCCTCACACAGACGCCGATTATAGCTTCCTGCATGCTGCTTTGGTTTGCTGAACGTCTGTTCCAGTTCTGCTGTGTCCGGTCATTCCTGTCCTCAGAGTCTCTGAATCTTGGTGTTTGTCATCTCATCCCAAGGAGTCTTCTGGTCCTCATTTACCCGCAACAGTCGCTAGAGGATCTCGTGTGGTTTCGTGAGTGGCGGCTCTGCCGCGTGCTGCGGCCTAGGTCGCTTTATTTTGTATTCTGTTTTGGAGCATTTGCGGAGGTTTCCGCTTCCACAGTCCTCTCCGGAACTCGGCGGTGCCGGGTAGGAGAGTGGACAAGTGGGTATTTTGGTTGTCCTTTTCCCTGGCGGTTTTCCGCACATACTCTAGTTTTAGGTTAGTTTGTAGCCCCTGGCTTTGTTGTTTAGTTAGAGGGCCCCTTGTTATCACCCTGTCTCGGATCTCTCTTTGTCTCCCATTAAGACCTGAGGGGGCATCGGAGTTGGGCAGACGTAATCCGCCCTTCAAACGCGGCTGCCATGGGCTCAAGCAACCATAGTCTCGCAAGAGAGTTCTGACAGCACTGGCGAGACAGCGGAGATAGGGCGCCAGGGGCTATTCCCGTTCCCACTCTCTTTCCCAGCATTATGTTCCAGTACTCAGGTCCTTGCTATAAGATCTCCCCAGACCAGAGTATTGGAATCATAACATTATAACCGGCCAACAAAACTTAAAATTAAAGGGGGTTTAATTTTTTTTCTCATTCTGTTTTTGTGAGAGTTTATCGGCCTCATGAATCCGACAGGTTTAGGACCAAGTCCCGGTCAGCTCTTAGTCAACCAGATGCAAGAACTTACTCAGATGGTTCAGGATCTTTCTCTTCGGGTGAGATCGCAGGAAGATCTTTTGCGAGCCTCCCCAAGGGTAGTCCCAGAACCAAAGATGCATTTACCCGACCGTTTTTCCGGTGACAGAAAGGATTTTTTTAATTTTAAAGAAGCTTGTAAGCTATATTTTCGTTTAAGACCTGCATCCTCTGGTACTGAATCCCAGCGGGTTGGGATTATTATTTCATTACTCCAGGGGGATCCTCAGACCTGGGCATTTGGTTTAAAAGCTGAGGATACTGCGTTGTTATCTGTAGACGCCTTTTTTAAGTCATTAGGGCTCTTGTATGATGACCCAGATAGAGAGGCGTCATCTGAGAGTCATCTGCGCGCTCTCAAACAAGGTAGAAATCCAGTGGAGGTTTATTGTACCGAGTTTCGCCGTTGGTCGAACGACTGTGGCTGGAATGACCCGGCCCTGCGCAGTCAGTTTCGCCTCGGTTTATCTGATTTCATTAAAGACAGTCTCCTCCAGTACCCCGCTCCTGAGACTCTCGATAAACTCTTGGAGCTTGCTATAAAAATTGATCGTCGTCTCCGAGAGCGGAGGGCTGAAAGAGGAACAACTGTAAGGCCTAGTCCTTGTGTTTATACCTTCCCAGAGGACGTCGAGGAGCCCATGCAGATGGGTCTCTCCCGGCTGTCTCCTGAGGAAAGAACCAGAAGACAAAATTCCGGTCTTTGTTTGTACTGTGGTGGTAAGGGACATTTTGCTCTTAACTGCCCGAACAAGTCGGGAAACGCTCTGACCAGGTGAATTGTGAGGGGGTTCACTTAGGTCTGCAGCTTATCTCCTCAAACAACTCTCTATTAGTCCCTGTTAAGGTTTCCTTTGGCAGCCTCAGTTCATTAGTGGCGGCCTTTGTCGACAGTGGAGCTGCAGGAAACTTTATGGATTTAACTTGGGCTAAAGCCTTAGGCATTCCACATTTACCGTTAGATAGATGTATCACCATGCACGGCTTAGATGGGGGTCCGCTTTCCAACGGGGTAATTACTCACAGTACACCTCCAGTAGTACTTACAGTAGGAGCCTTACATTCTGAAGATATAGAATTCTACCTTACACATTGCCCGGCAGTTCCTGTAGTTTTGGGTCACCCTTGGCTTGCCTTTCATAATCCCACCATTGATTGGCGGTCCGGGGAGATTTCCCAATGGGGTTCTTTTTGTGCTAAAGAATGTATTTCTTATCCAGTCAGGGTTGCAGCAGTGATCCCAGAGCTCATTCCTGTGGAATACCAGGATTTTGCCGATGTGTTTTCCAAAGGCAATGCGGACATTCTGCCTCCCCATAGGACCTATGATAGTGCAATTGAACTAGTTCCAGGTGCCACTTTGCCTAAGGGGAGATTATATGCCTTGTCCAGGCCAGAAACCACGGCCATGAATAATTATATTCAGGAAAGCCTAAAGAAGGGATTTATTAGACCATCAAAATCTCCCTTAAGTGCTGTTTTTTTCTTTGTGGAGAAAAAAGATGGCTCGCTTAGACCATGCATTGATTTTAGGGCACTGAATAAGATCTCTGTTAAAAACACCTATCCTTTGCCGTTAATTTCTGTACTCTTTGATCAGTTACGTTCCGCCGTGATTTTCTCTAAAATTGACCTTAGGGGAGCTTACAACCTCATCCGAATTAAATCTGGGGATGAGTGGAAGACGGCTTTCAGCACTCAGTCGGGTCACTATGAATACCTGGTGATGCCGTTCGGCCTGTCAAATGCTCCGGCGGTTTTTCAAGACCTCATTAACGATGTTCTCCGTGACTTCCTAGAGAAATTCGTGGTCGTTTATTTAGACGACATCTTGATATATTCTGAGTCGATGGAACAACATGTTACCCAGGTGCGTCTGGTTCTTCAAAACTTACGTGAGAATCATTTATATGTCAAGCTGGAGAAGTGTGATTTTTACATCACAGAGGTATCTTTTTTAGGGTACATAATTTCCCCCCAGGGATTTTCTATGGAACCGAAGAAGCTCCAGGCCATCCTTAATTGGGCGCAACCCACTAATTTAAAAGCAATTCAGCGCTTTTTAGGGTTTGCGAATTATTATAGGCGGTTCATTCATACTTTTTCTGACCTGGTCGCTCCCATAGTAGCTCTGACTAAAAAAGGAGCGGATCCCTCCAATTGGTCGCATGAAGCTGAGTTGTCCTTCCGGGCCTTGAAACAAGCCTTTGTCTCGGCTACTGTTCTCAGACATCCTAATCCAGAACTGCCCTTTATTGTGGAGGTTTATGCCTCAGAGGTTGGAGTGGGGGCTATCCTTTCTCAGGAAGATCCGGAGTCTCTGGAGTTACATCCTTGTGCCTTCATGTCCAGGAAATTCTCCTCCGCTGAATCCAACTATGACGTTGGTAATCGGGAGTTACTGGCAGTAAAATGGGCTTTCGAGGAATGGAGGCATTGGCTGGAGGGAGCTAGACATACTATTTCAGTTTTTACTGACCATAAGAACCTGCAATATATTGAATCAGCTAAACGGCTTAATGCTCGGTAGGCACGTTGGGCATTATTTTTTACTCGTTTCAGGTTTATAATCACCTTCAGGCCTGGTTCCAAGAATACGAAAGCTGATGCCCTGTCGCGTAGCTTTCTACCGGTTCACAATAGCAATCCTGTTGTTACCCCCATAGTTCCATCTTCGGTCATCCGGGCAGGCCTCACACAGGATTTATTTACTCAGTTAAACCAGCTTCAACACCAAGCTCCTAGACTTACTCCTGCTGGTCATCTTTATGTCCCTGAATTTTTGAGAGGCACTGTTTTAACTGAGTTTCATGACAACAAAGTCTCAGGGCATCCGGGTATCACTAACACCTTGGAGTTAGTCTCTCGCTCAGTGTGGTGGCCTAGTCTTTCTAAAGATGTTAAGGAATTCGTCCATTCCTGTCAGGTTTGTGCACAGCATAAGGTTCCTCGTTCGTTGCCTATCGGGCAACTCATGCCTTTAACTGTTCCTCTCAGGCCATGGTCTCATATTTCCATGGATTTCGTGGTTGACCTTCCCCTTTCAGCCGG
Organism: Pseudophryne corroboree; assembly: GCF_028390025.1. Classification (NCBI taxonomy): domain Eukaryota; kingdom Metazoa; phylum Chordata; class Amphibia; order Anura; family Myobatrachidae; genus Pseudophryne; species Pseudophryne corroboree. The sequence continues at coordinate 507,867,434 of NC_086449.1, forward strand.
ATTCCGAGTCATTTGGGTGGTAGTGGACCGTTTTAGTAAAATGTATCACTGACCTGGTTTGGGAGTGTTGTGGACTCGGGGCTTCTTCCGATGACCGGGAAGAGGAACCGCCACTGGGTCGCAGTAGGGATGGCCGGATGTAGGTCTTCCTCATGCAGGACTACGTCGGCAGGCGGGAGGCACAGAGGAGTTCTTGACGGTCTCCTGTAAGACAAGACTCGTAGAAATACTGAAGGCTGGGGTACTGAGATATTAGAGGTACCGTGATGTCGGAGGCTCCGCGGTATTGGGGTTCTGAGGTGCTGGAAGTACAGGGCGTGCTAGGAGGCCCCTGGAGGTACGGAGATGCTTGGAGGCACGAGGTGCTTGGAGGCACGGAGGTGCTTGGAGGCACGGAGGTGCTTGGAGGCACGGAGGTGCTTGGAGGCACGGAGGTGCTTGAAGGCACGAGGGTACTTGGAGGCACGGAGGTACTTGGAGGCACGGAGGTGCTTGGAGGCACGAGGTGCTTGGAGGCACGGAGGTGCTTGGAGGCACGGAGGTGCTTGGAGGCACGGAGGTGCTTGGAGGCACGGAGGTGCTTGGAGGCACGGGGTGCTTGGAGGCACGGAGGTGCTTGGAGGCACGGAGGTGCTTGGAGGCACGGAGGTGCTTGGAGGCACGGGATGCTTGGAGGTACAGGATGCTTGGAGGCACAGGACGAGCTTGGAGGCACAGGATGCTTGGAGGCACAGGACGAGGGAGCTCTGGAATCACAGCTTCCGAAGGAGAAACGAAGATACTCAGGCACCGGATCTCTGCCTGGTATCCGCTTTTAAACTCCCCGCCCCAGCCTGATTGACGGAGCAGGCAGGTGACGTCAGACCTGCTCCGCCTGCTTGCCCTCACTTGCGATGGCGGCGTCCCTGCTTCCGGGAAGCCGCCGGGGAGCAGCGCCGACCCGCCACTGAATCCGGAGACCGCCAGGGGGAACGAGGCGCCGGGCAGACCAGACCACCCGTAGGGACAAGCGCGGCCGCCGCGGCCGCTGCAGGTTTGTAACAGTACCCCCTCCTCCAGGAGTGGCCCCTGGACACTTCCCGGGCTTAGTCGGATGTTTGGAGTGGAAGATCCGAATCAGACGAGGAGCCATTACTTCAGTAGCTCCAATCCAACTTCTTTCCTCAGGACCGTAACCCTTCCAGTCCACCAAGTACTGTAATTTTTTATGAAGATAACGGGAGTCAAGAATAGCTTTGATTTCAAACTCTGCTCCGGCTTCTGCCACTACTGACGTTGACCTAGGGAGTGCTGAGTGGAACCGATTCAGAACGAGGGGACGGAGTAGAGAAACATGAAAGGCGTTAGGTACTCGAAGATGGGCAGGCAAACCCAGTTTACAGACCACAGGATTTAAGACTTTTAGCACAGGGTAGGGCCCGATGAACCTTGGAGCGAATTTCATGGTAGGCACCTTCAGCCGGAGGTTCCGTGTGGACAGCCATACCCTGTCCCCAACTTTATATTGAGGTGCAGCTCGCCGTTTCTTATCTGCGAAGAACTTGTACCGAGCCGAAACCTGCTTAAGATTGGCATGAACCTTCCTCCAAATTTGTCCAAAGTGTCGTAGAGTGGATACTACAGCAGGAACCTCTACTAACGGAAGGCTTGGAAATTCCGGAACACGGGGATGGAACCCGTAATTGACGAAAAATGGTGATTCCCCAGTGGAAGAATGAAACAAATGGTTGTGGGCAAACTCCGCCCAAGGCAGCAACTCCACCCAATTGTCCTGTGAAGGAGAGAGGTACAGACGAAGAAAAGTCTCTAGATCCTGATTGACACGTTCCGTTTGTCCATTTGTTTGGGGATGATAAGCAGACGAAAACTTAAGTTTGATTTGCAGAGTCGAACAAAGGGCTTTCCAAAACCTGGCGGTGAACTGTACTCCTCGGTCAGAAACAATCTCTTGTGGCAACCCATGCAAACGAAAATGTTCTCGGATAAACAGTAGTGCCAGTTTCGGTGCTGTTGGAAGACCAGTCAAGGGCACAAAGTGTGCCATCTTCGAAAAACGGTCAACGATAACCCAAACGGTGTTGAAACCTTTGGAACAGGGCAGGTCAGTGACGAAGTCCATGGAAATGTGAGTCCAGGGTCTCACAGGGATAGGCAGAGGACGAAGTAACCCTGCAGGAGGCAAACGAGGAGATTTGTGTTGTGTACATTGGGGACAGGAATTAACGCAATCTTGTACATCCTTCCTCATGGTGTTCCACCAGTAAGATCTTTGCAGAAACTTGTACATCTTCTGAGCGCCGGGATGACCGGAAAACTTGGAGTTATGGACCCACAGTAGTATCCTTGAGCGGAATCTAGCTGGTACGGACATTCTTCCAGGAGGAGGAGCTGGAGTAGTTAAAGCAACAGAGACAGAAACTGGATTCAGAATTAAACCCCGCTCCGGAGGTTCATCCTCGTCAGAGGAAACTTGTGAACGAGAAAGTGCATCTGCTTTAATATTGAGACTCCCGGCCCGGTACTTGATAATGAACGAGAATCGGGAAAAGAAAAGTGCCCATCTTGCCTGGCGAGGATTCAAGCACTGTGCGGATTTGATGTACAGCAAATTCTTGTGATCTGTGTAGATAGTAAACACGTGTTTAGCCCCTTCCAGAAGATATCTCCATTCTTCCAAGGCAGACTTGATTGCCAAGAGTTCCTGGTCTCCAATAGTGTAGTTCCGTTCGGCCGGAGAGAACTTACGAGAATGGAAGCCACACGGATGTAGTTTCTTATCAGAGGAATACTGGGAGAGAACAGCCCCAACTCCGACTGAAGACGCATCAACTTCTAAGAAGAAGGGTTCATCGAAATCTGGTTGTTTGAGAACTGGAGCCGTCATGAAGGCTAATTTTAAACGAGAAAAAGCTAAAATGGCTTCCGGGGACCACAGACTAGGATTGGAACTCTTCCTCGTCAGGGCAGTAATGGGCGCAACAATGGTGGAGAAACCCTTAATGAATTTCCTGTAGTAGTTCGCAAAGCCCAGGAATCTTTGTATTGCTTTCAGGGAAAGAGGTTGAGTCCAGTCACGAATGGCAGATAACTTTTCCGGATCCATGCGAAGCTCCGTCCCCGAGATGACATAACCGAGGAACGGAATAGATGTTACTTCAAATGTACACTTGGAGAGCTTGGCGTAGAGATGATTCTCTCGTAAACGGTGTAGTACTTCTTTGACTTGTAACCTGTGTTCGACAAGATTCTTGGAAAAAATCAATATGTCGTCCAAATATACCACAACGCTCTGATACAGCATATCACGAAAGATTTCATTGACGAATCCCTGGAAAACCGCGGGAGCATTACTAAGACCAAATGGCATCACCAAGTATTCGTAATGCCCATCTCGGGTATTAAAGGCAGTCTTCCATTCATCCCCCTCTCGGATGCGTATAAGATTATAAGCTCCTCTCAAGTCGAGTTTGGAAAAAATGCGGGCCCCACGAACCCTATCAAATAACTCTGTGATTAGTGGCAAAGGGTACTTATTCTTAATAGTAATGTCATTTAGGCCGCGGTAGTCGATGCATGGTCTCAACCCTCCGTCTTTTTTCTTCACAAAAAAGAAGCCTGCCCCAGCAGGGGAGGAAGAGGGGCGAATGAATCCTTTGAGCAGATTGGACTTAATATACTCCGACATGGCTTGGGTCTCAGGAAGAGACAGAGGATATGTGCGACCACGGGGTGGCGTCTTCCCTGGGACAAGGTCAATAGAGCAGTCCCAAGGCCTGTGAGGTGGTAATAGGTCCGCAGCTTGTTCCGAAAACACGTCCTTGTACCCTTGATATGCCTCCGGAATGTGCTCTTCATCCGTCTTGGAAGTGACACGGAGCGGACAGACAGGAGTAAGACAATTAGTGTGACAAAAGGAACTCCAGGACAGAATTTGTGACGACTTCCAGTCGATGTGGGGATTATGACTTTTTAGCCAAGGTATTCCAAGAACCAGATCATGGGACATTTCTGGGATTACCAAGAGTTCCAAATCTTCCTGATGTAGAGCCCCGACCTGCAGCTTAACTGGCCCCGTGCGCCACCTTATAAGACCTTTGGCAATTCTAGTCCCATTGATAGCCGTCAGTGAGATTGGCCGCTCGATAGGCCGTAACTTCAAACCCAAACTTTGGGCACAGATGGAAGAAACGAAGTTCCCCGCAGCTCCGGAGTCCAATAGGGCTTCACAAGACTTGGAGACTGAGTTGGAGACTAGAGTTACTGGAAGCAAACAGTCCGAAGTTGGAGAAGCTTTTGTCGCAACTCCCAGCTTGACTCCTCCGGAACAAGCTAGGACTGCCCGTTTCCCGGACGGACTTTACAAGATTTAAGAAAATGATCTGCGGCTCCACAGTAAAGGCAGAGTTTACCCTCACGACGACGCTGTCGTTCTTCTGGAGACAGTCGGGAGCGGTTAATTTGCATGGGCTCATCTGAGCTAGGTGAGGCCACCGGCCTAGGAGTAGGATTCCGGAGCCTGGGACGATCTGAATGGCTACGTTCTCTTCCACGCTCTTGCATCCGAAGATCCACCTTGACGCACAGAGAAATCAAATCTTCTAATGGATCCGGCAGATCTCTAGTAACCAGCTCATCTTTCAGCCGGTCGGAAAGACCGTTCCAGAAGGCAGCTCTCAGGGCGTCATTATTCCAGCGTAGTTCGGAAGCAATGGTCTGGAAATGAACCACATACTGGCCCACGGAACGGGCGCCTTGCCGAACATGGAGCAAATCGGAAGAAGCCGTGGTCATTCTGCCGGGTTCGTCGAAAATCCTTCGAAAGGACGAGATGAAGTTGGTATAGTTGGAAACCATGGGATCGGACCGTTCCCATAGTGGAGACACCCAATCCAGAGCAGAACCTTCCAATAAAGAAATGATATATGCTACCTTGGACCGGTCTGTAGGAAAGTTGTGTGCAAGTAGCTCGAAATGTACCTCGCATTGGTTCAAGAAACCGCGGCAATTTTTGGGATTCCCATTATAGCGGGACGGAGTAGGCAACTGAAGACGTGGAGTGATACCAGCCGATGGTTGAACATTACTGGCAACGACAACTGGTGCGACCACTGGAGCAGGAGCCGGAATTACTGAGGCCAGAGACGCCTGGATCTGATCCAGACGTCCGGACAACTGCTGGAGGTACTGCATCACCTGGCCTTGCGCCGCCTCCTGACTTTGTACTCGGGAAGCCAGGTTCTGGATGGCACTCGAGTCCGTGTTCCGAATCCCCGAGTCCATTAGGCCTGAGTATACTATCACTGACCTGGTTTGGGAGTGTTGTGGACTCGGGGCTTCTTCCGATGACCGGGAAGAGGAACCGCCACTGGGTCGCAGTAGGGATGGCCGGATGTAGGTCTTCCTCATGCAGGACTACGTCGGCAGGCGGGAGGCACAGAGGAGTTCTTGACGGTCTCCTGTAAGACAAGACTCGTAGAAATACTGAAGGCTGGGGTACTGAGATATTAGAGGTACCGTGATGTCGGAGGCTCCGCGGTATTGGGGTTCTGAGGTGCTGGAAGTACAGGGCGTGCTAGGAGGCCCCTGGAGGTACGGAGATGCTTGGAGGCACGAGGTGCTTGGAGGCACGGAGGTGCTTGGAGGCACGGAGGTGCTTGGAGGCACGGAGGTGCTTGGAGGCACGAGGTGCTTGGAGGCACGGAGGTGCTTGAAGGCACGAGGGTACTTGGAGGCACGGAGGTACTTGGAGGCACGGAGGTGCTTGGAGGCACGAGGTGCTTGGAGGCACGGAGGTGCTTGGAGGCACGGAGGTGCTTGGAGGCACGGAGGTGCTTGGAGGCACGAGGTGCTTGGAGGCACGGGGTGCTTGGAGGCACGGAGGTGCTTGGAGGCACGGAGGTGCTTGGAGGCACGGAGGTGCTTGGAGGCACGGGATGCTTGGAGGTACAGGATGCTTGGAGGCACAGGACGAGCTTGGAGGCACAGGATGCTTGGAGGCACAGGACGAGGGAGCTCTGGAATCACAGCTTCCGAAGGAGAAACGAAGATACTCAGGCACCGGATCTCTGCCTGGTATCCGCTTTTAAACTCCCCGCCCCAGCCTGATTGACGGAGCAGGCAGGTGACGTCAGACCTGCTCCGCCTGCTTGCCCTCACTTGCGATGGCGGCGTCCCTGCTTCCGGGAAGCCGCCGGGGAGCAGCGCCGACCCGCCACTGAATCCGGAGACCGCCAGGGGGAACGAGGCGCCGGGCAGACCAGACCACCCGTAGGGACAAGCGCGGCCGCCGCGGCCGCTGCAGGTTTGTAACAAAATGGCTCATTTTATTGCTCTTCCCCGATTGCCTTCTGCTCAAGGGTTGGCAGTTTTGTTCCTCCGCCATGTGTTCAGGCTTCATGGTTTGCCCACTGATATCGTTTCTGATCGGGGTCCACAATTCATCTCACGACTCTGGAAACGTTTTTGTGCCTCATTGAAGATGAAACTGTCTTTAAGATCTGGTTACCACCCACAGTCTAACGGGCAAACCGAACGAGTCAACCAGTCATTAAAACAGTATTTACGTTTGTATTCGGCCAAACTCCAGAATGATTGGTCCGAGTTTCTCCCTTTGGCTGAATTTTCTTATAATAACTCTTGTCATTCCTCCACCAAAGAGTCTCCATTCTTTTCAGTTTTTGGTTTTCACCCTAGAGCCAATTCTTTTTTTCATCATTCTCCAGTCTCCTCGCTGACCTTAACCTCCCATCTCAGAGCAATTTGGAGAAAAGTGCACCTTGCTCTCAGAAAAGCGGCCTTCCAAGAAAAGAAATTTTCTGATAGGCTCCGACGTCCTTGCACTTTTAAGGTGGGAGATAAGGTGTGGTTGTCAACTCGCAACATCAAGCTTCGACAATCCTCGGCTAGACTGGGACCCAAATTTATTGGACCGTTTCTTATCATTAAGAAGGTCAACCCAGTTGCCTTTCGGCTACGTTTACCAAGATCTCTCAGAATTGGAAATACCTTTCACTGTTCCCTGTTGAAACAATATGTTTCTTCCAGTAGATTTCCTCGGAGGACCTCTCAGGGTAGATCTCCAGTGGATGTACAGGGACAACAGGAGTTCTTGGTAGAGAAGGTTCTTGATTCTAAAATGTCCCGGGGCCGGCTTTATTTTTTGGTTCACTGGAAAGGCTATGGTCCGGAGGAAAGGTCTTGGGTCCTGGATAAGGATCTTCATGCCCCTAGACTCAAGAGATCATTTTTTCTGGAATTTCCTCAGAAACCTGGCTTTAGGGGTTCATTGACCCCTCCTCAAGGGGGGGGGGGTACTGTTAGGCGCCGCGGTCCGAGTTCTCTTCGCGGCACGGCGCCTAGCAACTAGGGACGCCGAGCGTGCTGAGCCGCCGAGTCCCTAGCGACGCTAGGACGCCGTGCGCGCTGAGCCGCCGGCTCCCTAGCAGCACTAGGACGCCGGGCGCGCCGAGCCGCCAGGACACTAGCAACGGGGACGCCACGGGCGGACCGCGTTCCCCGTTGCAGGGTCGATCAGTTAATTAAAGACACATGTTTTCTGGTCGTGCAGCAAGGCAGCTGCACGACATTTATGTTAATCAGGCTCTGAAACCCTGATTGGAGGATTCAAGGTTTTAAGCCTTCTCAGTGCCTCACACAGACGCCGGTTATAGCTTCCTGCATGCTACTTTGGTTTGCTGAACGTCTGTTCCAGTTCTGCTGTGTCCGGTCATTCCTGTCCTCAGAGTCTCTGAATCTTGGTGTTTGTCATCTCATCCCAAGGAGTCTTCTGGTCCTCATTTACCCGCAACAGTCGCTAGAGGATCTCGTGTGGTTTCGTGTGTGGCGGCTCTGCCGCGTGCTGCGGCCTAGGTCGCTTTATTTTGTATTCTGTTTTGGAGCATTTGCGGAGGTTTCCGCTTCCACAGTCCTCTCCGGAACTCGGCGGTGCCGGGTAGGAGAGTGGACAAGTGGGTATTTTGGTTGTCCTTTTCCCTGGTGGTTTTCAGCACATACTCTAGTTTTAGGTTAGTTTGTAGCCCCTGGCTTTGTTGTTTAGTTAGAGGGCCCCTTGTTATCACCCTGTCTCGGATCTCTCTTTGTCTCCCATTAAGACCTGAGGGGGCATCGGAGTTGGGCAGACGTAATCCGCCCTTCAAACGCGGCTGCCATGGGCTCAAGCAACCATAGTCTCGCAAGAGAGTTCTGACAGCACGGGCGAGACAACGGAGATAGGGCGCCAGGGGCTATTCCCATTCCCACTCTCTTTCCCAGCATTACGTTCCAGTACTCAGGTCCTTGCTATAAGATCTCCCCAGACCAGAGTATTGGAATCATAACAAAGAGGAGACTTGGGCCACAATAAAGGAGACGGTCTCAAAAACATCAATTTCCTTGTTAAAATCACAGTTGGGAGAGGGTGTTAGAAGATCACATCAATGGACGGAGCTAGGCTCCATATCTCTGTGTCAGGTAGAGAAAAAAAACATTGTGGTACTACAGTATGTGCCATTAAATAATTAGGTTTCCACTATCAATGGTAAAACCATTGACCATTAACCATTGATGGTTGTTACATATTAATGGTCGATGGCAATTCCTATCGCTACCTGTTTGCCTGTCATTGGAAATGTCAGGAACCCCCTTACTTTTCACATTTTCTAAACAAGAGTTGGCATTTGGCAACCGTGGAGAAAATATTTGTTTAACTACATAATGATTTCTATTAACTTTTCCAGGTTTGGGGTGATTTATTCATACATAATAGATCTACGCCTCAGGGGAACCTTTGTCACATATTCTTTAATTTTTTTTACTTTACTCACCTTAAATACGGGTGGTCTTCAGATTGCCGAATGTCGGGATTCCGGCGCACAGTATACTGGCGCCGGAATCCCGACACCTGGCATACTGACAGATATTCTCCCTTGTAGGGGTCCACGACCCCCCTGGAGGAAGAATAAATAGCATGGGGAGCGTAGTGCGCCACCGTGCCCGCAGCGTGGCAAGCGCAGTGAGCCCGCAACGGGATCATTTGCGCTTGCCATGCTGTCGGTATGCCGGCGGTCGGGCTCCCGGCGCCGGTATGCTGGTCGCCGGGAGCCCGGCCGCCGGTATACCATACTACACCCTTAAATACATACCCCTTGCCCATTTATAAACATTTCTCCTTGTTTTTTTCTGCTCTTTACCACATAGTAGTGACTGGGGACTCAGTCTTACCCTCTATTTCTGTCCCCACATCCCCCTTTTAGCCCATCTTTTCTCTTCTCCATCTGTCCATTATTAGGTTGTTTGTTTATTCTACTTGTTCATCATATAGGCCTTACCAATTATATTACTGACCTGACTAATGTTGCTCATATGGTTAACCAATAACTAGTGTTTTTAATTTGTTGTTCTTTTGATTCTTTGTGATATTTATTTATATATCTGTTCTACTGATTGTCTTTTATGCTGACTGACAGTCAAACAACCTTCCTATTGTAGAAATGATAATAGGAAGTAAAACTTGTGTAGGCAAATGAGAACACAATAGAATTGAAGAGCAAAAATGACACTTTGATAAATCCTGTGTCACGATCCGGGTATCTGGACGCCATTTCTTACCCATCAGATGCCTCCTAAGGCTGGCTCAGCGCTCCAGGACCGGATCCCATCTGTTATCCTGATGTGTACATTCCTGTATCCTCTCCTGTCACTCTGGGACGCTGTCACAGTAAACGCCATATTACACCTGGCATGGCGTCTCCCGCGGCCTCCGCCGCCGTCCCTGAACTTCTGCATGCAGAGTGTCTGAGTGGCGATTACGTCAGCCGCGGCCTCCGCTGTGTCCGCGTGGTTGGATGTGCATCTGTCAGCCTGGCGCCTCCTGTCTCCGGTGGCCGGCGCCGCCATTACTGTTTTCATTACCACATGGATTACAAACCAAACTTCCCTCCAAGTGTCTGCATGGGCGCAGCCATCTTGGATTCTGTCAGCTGATCATTTCCACCAATCTGTTCTCAGTATTGATAATCTGCATAATTGCCTAGCCAATCCCTTCCTTGCTGCAGGTATAAATACACTGTGCCTGAGCAAGGAAGGCGTCAGTGCTTTGGTTGTCAAACCTAGTTCCTGTTTGTCTCTCTCCTGTGATTGTCTTCCAGGTTCCAGCTCCTGTCTCAAGACTTCCACCATAGAGACCCGCACCAGCATTCCACCTGCGGTGTAGCCTGACTCTCCAATCCATTGTGGATTCATCTGTTTCCAGCTACAACATTACCTGCTTCCAGCTCAGCTTCCAGCAGAGTACAGCTTCCCTTAAAGGGCCGGTGTCCTTTCTACACTTTACCACTCTCCACCGGTATTATTATTTCTCCGCTCTCAAGTTCTACATTTCAGTTCATATTTCATCGCTCCCAAGTTCATTTATTATTTAACTGGTTCCAGCCAGTATCCACTCCGTGCTAACAACAGTCTGGTTCCAGCCAGTATCCACAGCAGCTGTTTTATCTTCAGCAACCCAGCTTTTCCTGGAACACCAGCTGGCACAATCCTGGGTTATTTCCATTGCTACAGTCGGGCCTGGTAAGGACTTTCCATCTAGAAGATCATAAGAACTATCTCACACTACCAGTGCCCTGTGGCTCCTGCCATCCTGTAGTACCCAGGAACTGTATTTATTCTTTGCTGACTTTTACGTTTTCTTTTACTGCTGCTGTGTTGCGGAGTTGTCATAATAAACATCATTGACTTTTATCCAAGTTGTCGTGGTCACGCCTTCGGGCAGTTATTATTCATGTTACTTACATGTCCAGGGGTCTGATACAACCTCCCAGGTTCCGGTACATCTCAGCCCCTACAACTGAGGCTGCCTCCCGTCAGCTCAGGCCCTCAGTTGTGACAGTAAGCACTGACCTAATGAATCCAGCCGGAGACCAGGATCAAGCGGCCAGGCCGATGCAAGAACTGGCAGCCCGACTAGAACATCAGGAGGCTGCACAGGGCCACATCATCCGCTGTCTCCAGGATCTCTCTACTCGGCTGGATGGGATTCAGACAACTCTCCGTGGATCAGGCGCGTCTGGTGCGTCAACCACAGTGACTCCAGCTATAACCCCACCCACCTTACCCATTTCTGCTCCACGTCTTCATCTTCCAACGCCAGCAAAATTTGACGGATCTCCAAGATTCTGCAGGGGATTTCTCAACCAGTGTGAGATTCAGTTTGAGCTACAACCTGGCAATTTTCCCAGTGACCGTGCAAAAATTGCCTACATTATTTCTCTTCTCAGTGGCTCAGCCCTTGATTGGGCATCACCGTTATGGGAGAGGTCCGACACCCTGCTATCTTCCTACACTGCCTTCGTGTCAACATTCAGGCGCATCTTCGACGAGCCAGGCCGGGTAACCTCAGCTTCATCCGAGATTCTCCGTTTACGCCAGGGGTCACGTACTGTAGGACAATATCTGATACAGTTCCAGATCCTGGCATCCGAACTGGCATGGAACGACGAGGCCCTGTATGCTGCATTCTGGCATGGCTTATCTGAGCGTATTAAAGATGAGTTAGCTACCAGAGACTTACCTTCTAAGTTAGATGAGCTAATCTCACTCTGCACGAAAGTTGATTTACGTTTCAGAGAGAGAGCAACTGAGCGTGGAAGATCATCTGCTCCAAAATCTTCTGCCCCTCCTCCTCGTCAACTGTCACCATCTAAAGATGAGCCCATGCAACTTGGCCGTTCCCGTTTAACTCCTGCTGAGCGCCGAAGACGTCTCTCCGAGTTTCTCTGTCTTTATTGTGCAGCTCCGTCTCACACCATTAATGCCTGTCCCAAACGTCCGGGAAACTCCAAATCCTAGCTCGCCAAGGAGAGGGCCGGCTAGGAGTAATGATCTCCTCTCCATCTCCTCAAGATTGTAATCTCCCAGTCTCGCTTCAAGTTGCTCAACGTTATCGGAACGTCATTGCCCTCCTTGATTCCGGAGCAGCTGGGAACTTTATTACCGAAGCCTATGTTAAACGGTGGTCCCTACCCACCGAGAGACTTCCTTCGTCCATTTCTTTAACTGCCGTGGATGGCAGCAAAATTTTTGATGCAGTTATTTCTTTAAGGACTCTACCAGTTCGTCTGAGAGTGGGAGTTCTTCATTCCGAACTTATTTCTTTTTTAGTGATTCCAAGAGCCACACATCCTGTGGTCCTGGGCCTTCCATGGCTCCGTCTTCACAATCCTACAATTGATTGGACGACTACGCAAATCCTGGCATGGGGTTCCTCCTGTGCTGAGACATGTTTGTTTAAAGTATTGCCTGTCTGTTCTTCCTCCCCCAGGTCGTCTGATGTTCCACCTCCTCCATATCAAGATTTCACGGATGTGTTCAGTAAAGCTTCTGCTGATATCCTTCCTCCTCATAGAGAATGGGACTGTCCGATTGATCTCGTTCCAGGGAAGGTTCCACCTCGAGGCCGAACTTATCCGTTGTCTCTGCCTGAGACGCATTCTATGGAGGAATATATTAAAGAGAACCTAGCAAAGGGGTTCATTCGACCTTCTTCTTCTCCAGCCGGCGCAGGCTTCTTTTTTGTAAAAAAGAAAGATGGTGGTCTGCGGCCGTGCATCGACTACAGAGGTTTGAACGACATTACCATCAAGAACCGTTATCCTTTACCCCTGATTACTGAGCTCTTTGACAGAGTTAGCGGAGCTACCATCTTTACAAAGCTGGACTTGCGAGGTGCATACAATCTCATCCGGATCCGTGAGGGTGACGAGTGGAAGACCGCCTTTAACACCCGTGACGGACATTATGAGTACCTCGTCATGCCCTTCGGATTGAGCAATGCTCCAGCTGTCTTCCAGCATTTTGTCAATGAGATCTTCAGAGATATTCTATACCGTCATGTCGTGGTCTATCTAGACGATATCCTCATTTTTGCCAACGATTTAGAGGAACATCGTTTTTGGGTTAAAGAGGTTCTGTCCCGTCTCCGTGTCAATCATCTCTATTGCAAATTAGAAAAATGCGTCTTTGAAGTCAAGTCCATTCCGTTTCTAGGGTACATTGTGTCCGGTTCCGGACTAGAGATGGATCCTGAGAAACTACAAGCAATCCAAAATTGGCCGGTACCCTTAACCCTCAAAGGGGTCCAGAGGTTCTTAGGGTTCGCCAACTATTACCGAAAGTTTATACGAGACTTTTCCACCATTGTGGCGCCTATTACTGCTTTCACTAAGAAGGGTGCTAACCCGTCCAAGTGGTCTGAAGAAGCCATGCAAGCATTTCATCTTTTAAAACAAAGGTTCATCTCTGCGCCTGTTCTGAAACAGCCTGACATCGACTCTCCTTTCATCTTAGAGGTGGATGCCTCCTCCGTTGGAGTAGGAGCGGTGTTATCTCAGAGGGCTAAAGATGGCCATTTACACCCTTGCAGTTTCTTCTCCCGGAAGTTCTCCCCAGCTGAGCGCAACTATGCCATTGGCGACCAGGAGTTGCTAGCCATCAAGCTCGCTCTAGAAGAGTGGAGGTATCTGTTGGAGGGAGCTTCTCATTCAATCACCATACTTACAGACCACAAGAACCTTTTATACCTGAAGGGCGCACAATGTCTCAACCCTCGTCAGGCCAGATGGGCACTTTTCTTTTCCAGGTTCGACTTTAAACTCCAGTTCTGTCCGGGCTCTCAGAATCGCAAGGCCGATGCCCTTTCCCGCTCATGGGAGCAAGAAAATGAGTCAGAGTCTTCAGACAAGCATCCTATTATAAATCCGTTGGCATTCTCCACGGTAGGGATGGACTCTACGCCCCCATCAGGGAAAAGTTTTGTGAAGCCGATGCTAAGGAAGAAGCTCATGCATTGGGCCCATGCTTCCCGTTTTGCCGGACATACAGGTATCCAAAAAACCCTGGAGTTTATCTCTAGGTCCTATTGGTGGCCAACTCTGAAAAAGGACGTCTTGGAGTTTATTGCATCTTGCCCAAAGTGTGCCCAACATAAAGTATCCCGCCAGTCGCCTGCGGGGCAACTGGTTCCACTATCCGTTCCCCGTCGACCATGGACCCACTTGTCGATGGATTTCATTACAGACTTACCCATGTGCAACAAGTTCAATACCATCTGGGTGGTAGTTGACCGGTTCACCAAGATGGCACACTTCATTCCTCTCACCGGTCTTCCGTCAGCTTCCAAGTTGGCTCAAGTATTCATACAAGAGATCTTCCGACTCCACGGTCTTCCTGAAGAAATTATCTCAGATCGAGGAGTTCAATTCACAGCCAAATTCTGGCGAAGTTTATGTCAAGTCCTCCAAGTCAAGCTAAAGTTTTCCACGGCTTACCATCCTCAGACCAATGGTCAAACCGAGAGGGTGAATCAGGACTTGGAGGCCTTCCTCCGCATCTATGTGTCCTTCTCTCAAGATGACTGGGTTCAATTACTTCCCTGGGCCGAGTTCTGTCATAACAACCAGTATCATTCTTTATCTGCTTCAACACCATTCTTCACTAACTTTGGATTCCACCCTAAAGTCCCTGAGTTCCAACCGCTTCCAGCAACTTCTGTTCCCGCAGTGGATATCACCTTGCATCAGTTTGCCAATATCTGGAAGAGCGTACGATCAGCTCTGCTCAAGGCATCGTTCAGGTACAAGAAGTTTGCGGATAAGAAGCGTCGAGCAGTTCCTGCTCTCAAGGTGGGTGATCGGGTATGGTTATCCACGAAGAATTTGAGGTTAAGAGTTCCCAGTATGAAGTTTGCACCTCGCTATATCGGTCCTTTCAAGATTGAACAAGTCATCAATCCTGTTGCTTACAGACTCCAGTTGCCTCCCTTCTTAAAAATACCCAGGACATTCCATGTTTCCCTGTTGAAACCGCTGATCTTGAATCGGTTTCATTCCTCACTTCCTCCAACTCCGAAAGTCCAAACTCAACGAGGCGTTGAGTATGAAGTGGCCAAGATCCTGGACTCACGTCACCGTTACGGTCAACTACAATATCTTATTGACTGGAAGGGTTATGGTCCTGAGGAACGTTCATGGACCAATGCTTCTGATGTCCATGCTCCTGCCTTGGTCCGGAGATTCCATTCCAAGTTTCCTCAAAAGCCAAAGAAGTGTCCTGGGGCCACTCCTAAAGGGGGAGGTGCTGTCACGATCCGGGTATCTGGACGCCATTTCTTACCCATCAGATGCCTCCTAAGGCTGGCTCAGCGCTCCAGGACCGGATCCCATCTGTTATCCTGATGTGTACATTCCTGTATCCTCTCCTGTCACTCTGGGACGCTGTCACAGTAAACGCCATATTACACCTGGCATGGCGTCTCCCGCGGCCTCCGCCGCCGTCCCTGAACTTCTGCATGCAGAGTGTCTGAGTGGCGATTACGTCAGCCGCGGCCTCCGCTGTGTCCGCGTGGTTGGATGTGCATCTGTCAGCCTGGCGCCTCCTGTCTCCGGTGGCCGGCGCCGCCATTACTGTTTTCATTACCACATGGATTACAAACCAAACTTCCCTCCAAGTGTCTGCATGGGCGCAGCCATCTTGGATTCTGTCAGCTGATCATTTCCACCAATCTGTTCTCAGTATTGATAATCTGCATAATTGCCTAGCCAATCCCTTCCTTGCTGCAGGTATAAATACACTGTGCCTGAGCAAGGAAGGCGTCAGTGCTTTGGTTGTCAAACCTAGTTCCTGTTTGTCTCTCTCCTGTGATTGTCTTCCAGGTTCCAGCTCCTGTCTCAAGACTTCCACCATAGAGACCCGCACCAGCATTCCACCTGCGGTGTAGCCTGACTCTCCAATCCATTGTGGATTCATCTGTTTCCAGCTACAACATTACCTGCTTCCAGCTCAGCTTCCAGCAGAGTACAGCTTCCCTTAAAGGGCCGGTGTCCTTTCTACACTTTACCACTCTCCACCGGTATTATTATTTCTCCGCTCTCAAGTTCTACATTTCAGTTCATATTTCATCGCTCCCAAGTTCATTTATTATTTAACTGGTTCCAGCCAGTATCCACTCCGTGCTAACAACAGTCTGGTTCCAGCCAGTATCCACAGCAGCTGTTTTATCTTCAGCAACCCAGCTTTTCCTGGAACACCAGCTGGCACAATCCTGGGTTATTTCCATTGCTACAGTCGGGCCTGGTAAGGACTTTCCATCTAGAAGATCATAAGAACTATCTCACACTACCAGTGCCCTGTGGCTCCTGCCATCCTGTAGTACCCAGGAACTGTATTCATTCTTTGCTGACTTTTACGTTTTCTTTTACTGCTGCTGTGTTGCGGAGTTGTCATAATAAACATCATTGACTTTTATCCAAGTTGTCGTGGTCACGCCTTCGGGCAGTTATTATTCATGTTACTTACATGTCCAGGGGTCTGATACAACCTCCCAGGTTCCGGTACATCTCAGCCCCTACAACTGAGGCTGCCTCCCGTCAGCTCAGGCCCTCAGTTGTGACATCCTGGAGTTTATATAGTGTAGGAACTCAAGGGATGCTAATATTTTACTATTTTACTATTTTTTTTTTCTTGATATATATATTTTTTCTCTTTGGAATGCTGTGTGACAGCAAACTATCTGTGCGAGAGTGATGAAACTTGTAAAACCGTATTGGGGTAGTCCAAGGTCAATATCCCCTGCTCCCTTTTCACTCACTCAGTATGGTTTATTTTATACAACTACAATCTCATTATTTAATAGCCACACCTTTTGTATTCATAATGCTTAAATTATATACTGATTTTATTTTTGCGAAGGGTTTTACACTATGGGGTAAATGTAATTGCGGTCAAATTCCGGCCGGAATTCGACCGTTTTTAAATTCGACACAGTCAGACACCCTCCCGCCGGGACCCAAATTCGACATATTCAATAAAAAACAGATTCGACAGTCCCGCTGTCGAAAAACGGACCAATTGACGATAGTGTGCGTCCTGGATTCGACTTCATGGATGGCAAAAAAGTGTGTAAAAAATCCTGAAAAAAAATGCGTGGGGACAAAAAACGTAGGGGTCCCCGGTATTTTTAACACCAGCACTTATAATTTTATTTTCAGGTACCCCATGGATTCTACGTGGAGAAGGGGACAGAGTCGGCGTGTCAACATAGGTAAGTATGTGTGTGTCGGTGTGCATGTATGTAATAAATAAAGTTTTGTACGTGTACTGTTTTTATTTGGGTATTTTTTTTGCAGTAGAACTACAGGTACCAGCGGGTCCGTTTTCCCCCTGCATGCTGGCACTTGTGGTTCTCCAAGTACCAGCTTGCGGGGGAGGCTTGCTGGGACTTGTAGTTCTGCTACAAAAAACAATAGTCTTTATTTTTGTCACTTGGCTATCGGCCTCCCATCCGCAGCCCTTGGATGGGGGGGACAGCCTTGGGCTTCACCCCTGGCCCTTGGGTGGCTGGAGGGGGGGACCCCTTGATTTAAGGGGTCCCCACTCCTCCAGGGTACCCCGGCCAGGGGTGACTAGTTAGTGATTTAATGCCACGCCCGCAGGGACCAATATAAAAGTGTCCCTCGGCTGTGGCATTATCTCTCTGACTAGTGGAGCCCGGTGCTGGTGTTAAAAATATGGGGGACCCCTACGTTTTTTGTCCCCCATATTTTTGGCACCAGGACCGGACGCAGAGCCCGGTGCTGGTTGTGAAAATACGGGGGATCCCCTCTCATTTTTTTCACCATATTTTTACAACCAGTACCGGCTCAAAGAGCCTGAGGCTGGTTATGCTTAGGAGGGGGGACCCCACACATTTTTTTTCAGGATTTTTAGCCCATTCCCTCCCCTTCCCACTGAAAAACATGCTCTGATCTCTCCATATTATTTTAGTCAGCAAAAAATAAAAATAAAAAATATTTTTCAAAATATATAAATAATACTTGTGGCTCCTAACAGACAAACCAAGTACATAATCCCTTCTAATATAAATAGATATGCTATTAGCAATAAAAAAAAACCCACAAAAAAAATGTTTTTAAAATGTTTTATTAGATCCCGCCAGCAAAATGAGGCGGACTGAAATTGACGAAATGACTGTCGAAAAGCACTGTTGTCGAATCGACATTCTACAATTGAATATACTTTTGTCGAAAAGCCGCATTTTTACCATTGCAGACATGTTGAATTTGACTACTGTCGAATTGCAAAAAGTCGAATTTGAAACTGACGTTTTTTTGTCGAAAAGTACTGTATTGCATTGTTGAATCATTTTTTTGTGTCGAAAATGCCCTGTTTTTCGACATTTGCGTCAATTCGACCGCAATTTCATATACCTATATATGTACCTCTTTTTATATTTAAACATCATGTACTCTTGGGTCAAAACTAATACAATATCTTACCTACAATATATACCTGTTCCACTACCAGGTGCACACAGCCCGGAACGGGTCCCCTCCTCCACGTCGGCACTGCTAAATGATGTTATCGCACACCTGTGCGATGCACGTCCACCGAGTGTGTTCAAATACAGCAACCGGAGGAAAATGCATCAAAAGGAGACACAATGTAACTATTTGATACTTTGAAAGAAATACACTGTTCATAAAATCCCTATGTAAGGTAACTATGCAAATACATGATCCTGACTTTATAATCAAATATTCTCTTTACAGTTAACATCACTGCAGAATCAATCACTTACATTCTGGCAACATCATCTAATGCTGGTGGTTCCCAAAGCTAATAAATTTTATTATAAGGCAAGCTGTCCATATAGCTATCCAATATATTATACTGCAATAAAGGGTGTCTTATTAAATATTTAGATTAATTGATTGAAATGTAAAGGGTAAAATCTATAATAGCTCAAATTGCTAACTAAATTGGCTACACAAAGCTTTCACACTAGTACGAAAGCTGTAGCTACTGTAGTAATGCTCCTACTGAGAGCTTATCCTTCAAACCTCTCGGTGCCATGACACCTAAACGGATTAGCCATTCAGTTTCTCTTTTAATTAATAAACTGCCTCTGTCACCACCCCATTTCAATGGGGGAACATGGTCTATCATATGATATCTCAGACTTGCTAAACTATGCCTGGCCGTTAAAAAATGTCTGGCGACCGGCTGATCACTTTCACCGCTTTCTAAAGCCAATTCAATGGAGGAATGGTGTGCCACCATTCGTTCCTTGAACTTGTGTCACATCTTTCTGATGAATGACAAGCCACAAGGGTATATAATTTGGTAAATGATATAAGTACTGTCACAAGTAAGATGGTGACTGATAGTATATCTCTTACCACTATGCGGGTGAAAAAAGTATCGCCACCAATAAGATATTTACATGTCGTGCATGAGCACCTTATGCATCCTCTAATTGGTTAAGAAAAAACATTTTTTATATTCAATAATTGAAGGTCCTCGTCGGATCTGACTACAGTCCAAAGTTTCTTTGAAATATGAGTAATGTCAGGAGAATGAACAATAAAGTTATTAATCCAGGGCATTTTATTCAGCTTCTTAGACCAATTTGTATTTTCCAAAAGAGAACTCCTATCCATAGATATAACCTTCTCTTTAGTGGCCAATAGACTACTATGCTCATATCCCTGCATAATACATTTCTTCACTAAAGAAGCCAATTGTACAATGGCTTCCTCCCTATTGCTGTTGATTCTCCAAGTTCTCAACATCTGAGAGTATGGGAGCCCTTGTTTTAGGTTCCTAGGGTGACAACTTTGGTAGTGGAGCAATGTTTTACGGTCTGACAGTTTAGTAAAGACTGTGGTGTTTAAACACCCATCATATATGCTAATCTTGACATCTAGGAAAGGGAGACAATGTTGTCTCATATTATAGGTATATTTAACGGGGGAATCTAATAGATTAGGTATGTCAATTAGCACAGTCAGATCCTCCTGTGTGCCTTTCCAAATCATCATCAAATCATCAATAAAGTGATTGTAAAACATGATCCTTTATACATTTCTCTCCTCAGAAAAAAATTATCTGTTCCTCGATACTGGACATATACAGATTTGCGAACGCCACACTGGAGCCCATGGCGCACCCGCCCACCTCTCAGCGACTCTACTGTCTGTAAGCGACTAAATGGTGATCCTACAGTATCATCGATGCCGGGGAGGGGACCCGCGCCGGGCTGTGTCCGCATGGTGGTGGAACAGGTATATATAGGTAAGATGGTGTATTAGTTTTGTTTGTAACCTCATGAAAATCTGCAATAAATGAAAACGTTGCTGACTGTGTTGGACTGTTATTTCCTTCTTTCATGGAGCCCTGAGTGCCCACAATTGTATGTATACTTTGCTTATGTGAGGGCACGGGTCAAGCTGCGTTATATTTGGAGTGCCAGACAGATTGCTTGACAAAGGGGCGTTAGCGCCCCGAAACGTTGGTCACCCCACTTTGTTTTTATGGATTAAAGTTACCTTTTGCACTTTATCTACTGGGATCAGTCTCTGAGTGCCGCTGCATGTTTCCATCTGCTGTATATATATATATATATATATATATAGTAGCATCAGAACAACTGAATGTTCAGAACAGGACACGGCACTACAGGACTGTAAATAAATGCTAGTAGTTTAATAAATCGTGATCTGCATCAATGCATTGTCTGGGTGAGCACAACCACAGACAGCCAAAGTGCAGAATACATCTTACATGTCACAGGCATACAAGACACGATGCAGCATTTCGGGACACAGCAGGTCCCTTCCTCAGGTGATGCTAGTGACCAACGAAAAACAGACATAAAACATTACACTTACCTATATAGCAACCCCCTGCAAGCACGCCAGATCCAGCAGACGCGTGGAGCTTCCGGTCCAGCCGGTACGCCGGGGTGATGACATCATCGGGGAGCGGCGGTTGCCGTGGAAACCCGAGATCCGGAAAATCACACGCTGTCACTGGTTGGTAAGCCTGACAGGGGGAGCCATATACCTAATAAAAAACACATCTAGTGAGCAGTGAAAAATACATATCTAGTGGAGATAAAAACAGTATTCAATAGGGGTCATCTGACCCAAATCAGCAACAATAATGCATAACATATTATATGCGACTCTAGTCACATACATTAAAAATACAATATGAATTGATGATTGGCATGGAAGCAAAAAGGAAATAGTTCCCTATAATAATATCACTATCATTATAATGGGGATATCAGTACAACTTGAAAAATATATAATACTATCTATATGAACAAGGCAGCCTCAGAAGAAGCAATCATTATATCATAATAACCCTGTAACGCATCACAACAGGAACTACATGATGTACCTTATTATTAACGTAAATAATTCCAATTAATTTTTTCGTTCAAACCTGCAGGGTGCAGTGTATTGAGCCTAACTATCCATTTAGCTTCCAATCGATGAAGTGCCAAAACCCTATCCCCTCCTCTCAATGATTGTGGAACGTGATCAATCATTTGATAACGTAAATCTGATAACGTATGTGCTTTAGCATAGCAATGTCTGGACACAGGTTGGTCATTAGATTTGCCCGTTAGAGCCTGATTGATATTAGACCTATGTAGTGCCATCCGTTCCCACAACGTGCGGGTAGTCAGGCCAACATACATTAATTGACAAGGACAAATGATGTAATAAATAATAAATCTAGTGGTGCAATTTAACACATGTCTAATGGAGAATTTTTGTTTAGTGGCCGGATGGGTAAAGTAGGATCCTGTGATCAAAGAGGAACATGTAATGCATGAAGGGCATTTATAACAACCTGCCTTTTTAACTGATCCAAATAACCCTGGTTGGGGGGTATAGTCAGTGATGTCAGTTTTCACCAGATGGTCACGTAGGTTGCGGCCACGTTTGTAGCTGGTCATCACTTGAGTATTCTGAAAACCCGGCAAGGACTTATCTGTATTAATAATGGGCCACAAAGCCTTACTGGCTCGGGGTATAATGGGGCTAGAGGTAGAGTATCTGGTGGACCAGATAAATTTATCCTCCACACGTTTTTGGGTGGGGGTGTATTGGAGCATTCTTGACCGATCTTGGCACATCACCCTATTTTTGGTCAACTCCAATTCTCTAAGGTTATATCCCCGCTTCTTAAATTTATCAACCACTATCTGTAGTGCGTCCTCTAATTGATTCGGGTCACTGGTGATGCGAGCCACTCTTAACATCTGAGAGTAGGGAAGGCCCTTCTTTAATGCAACTGGATGGTGGCTGCTGGCATCTAACAAAGAATTGCGATCAGTGTTTTTATAAAACACTGATGAAACTAGTCGGCCTCCTTTCAAATGGATAGTCACATCTAAATAATCAATCTGGTCTGACTTACAAACAAAAGTGAATTTGATTGGTCCTGGAGTATGATTGATATTATGCATCATTTCCTCAAACGCTACTTTACTCCCTTTCCATAACAAAAATAAATCATCTAGACTAAACTACTAGCATTTATTTACAGTCCTGTAGTGCCGTGTCCTGTTCTGAACATTCAGTTGTTCTGATGCTACTATACACCACTGTTTTGACAAAGGCACACAGGCGGCTGGACTATTAGCAGGAGTGCCGGATCATTTGGATAATATATATATATATATATATATATATATATATATAATGAATATTCGGATCGGCACTCTCCCTGTAAATTCAATGGTGCTCCGGTGCCATCTGGAAAATGCATGCATATGCTTTCAGACAAGAGCAATCAGCGGCACTCAGAGACTGCAGGAGCCTAGAATAAAGTGCAAGTGCTTTTTAATCCATATAGCAAAACAGGGGTGGTCCAACGTTTCGGGGCGCGAACGCCCCTTTGTCAAGGTGAACAAACACAGAGTAAGTGAACAAGTGAGAAAACATTACCTTTATGGTGTGGGAGACCCGGAAGGCGGGAGTAACAGCAGTGTCCGGGGGAGCGTGGTGCTTCCGTCCCGGTGCGTGTATCGTGCGGGAGCCTCGGTCACGTGGTTCCGGCGCGTCATAGGACTCCAACAGTGCCTTGGCAACCAGGCAAGCTGTTGCCATGGTTACCCGGCGCTCTGTGGCTTCCCGATCGCGGGGATCCCGTGGCGAGACTGTGGCAGGATTGGGTGTAAACAAACTTAAGTGAACAGAACACATGTTGGGACATAAGTGGCATAGTTTAAATGTTAAGACTGTTAATGTCCGAACACATTTTGCTAATGTGCCGACTGTTGCATGGTGTTCTTGTCTTTTAGTAGGTTCCACAAAGTCCAAGTTCAGTAGCAGACTGATAATTGGCTGTCGGAGACTGGGAGATGAAGTCACTGTCACTGTTGGATGTAAGGTTATCTCTGGATCTCTCTTCTCTGCGGTTGCGCCAAGTGTGTTTAGTGAATGTCAGCATCAAAGACAACAAGATATCCACAGAAGTATACCACAAACCAACCGATAAAAACACTCTGTTAAGGCACAATAGTCATCATCCAGCAGCTCTCAGAAAAGGCCTACCCAAGTCGCAATATATTAGAGCAGCAAGAATCACCAGCAATCCTGATCAACTCAGCAATGCTCTAACCGATGTCACCAAGCGTTTCCAATGCAGAGGATACAAAAGTAGATCCCTCCACCAGCAGGAGCAACTAGTGGCCACTATGGATAGAAATGACCTGCTAAAACAGAGAACTAAGAACGACCAGCAGATAGTACCGTTTGTTTCTCGCTACAATACTTCCAGCCCAGTCATTCCACGAGCCCTTAATGCACTATGGCCCATCATAAAAACAGACAGCAATCTTAGCACACTGCGGAATAAACGACCCATGGTGTGCCACACCAGGGGCAAGAGCATTAAAAATTATGTCGTCCGGACGGACATTACAGGCTTCGACCAGACACCGGCCGCCAACTTTCTAACTAAGACAGCAGGATGCTACAAATGCCTCGGCTGTGAAACCTGCAAATACATGAACCCAGGATCCAACTTTACCTCTACCTCTACCGGTAAAACATACAAGATCCGGCATATGCTAAATTGCACAACTACTCACATCATCTACCTTATAACCTGCCCCTGTAAGTACCAGTACGTAGGCAAAACCATACGGAATGCCAGAGAACGCTTTGCTTTACACAGGTCTGCGGTCAAGGCTGCACTGATACAGAAAAAATCGGAACAACCAGTGGCCAGACACTACTTTGAAAAACAACATTCTCTAAATGATCTCCGGTTTCAAATTATAGATCACATTCCCAGTAGCCTACGGGGAGGCGACAGGGCAGGCACACTCCTCCAACGAGAAGCGTCTTGGATGTTCAAATTAAATACAGTGCGACCCAATGGCCTTAATGAAAGAATCCTATGGAACATCTTCTAATGCCTCAGGTCGAGAGGTGGGTGCAAGAACTACAACAACCAGAGACATCACTTTCTCTCTAGCAATCTCCCTGTCTCCGACAGCCAATTATCAGTCTGCTACTGAACTTGGACTTTGTGGAACCTACTAAAAGATAAGAACACCATGCAACAGTCTGCACATTAGCAAATGTGTTCGGACATTAACAGTCTTAACATTTAAACTATGCCACTTATGTCCCAACATGTGTTCTGTCCACTTAAGTTTGTTTACACCCAATCCTGCCACAGTCTCGCCACGGGATCCCCGCGATCGGGAAGCCACAGAGCGCCGGGTAACCATGGCAACAGCTTGCCTGGTTGCCAAGGCACTGTTGGAGTCCTATGACGCGCCGGAACCACGTGACCGAGGCTCCCGCACGATACACGCACCGGGACGGAAGCACCACGCTCCCCCGGACACTGCTGTTACTCCCGCCTTCCGGGTCTCCCACACCTTAAAGGTAATGTTTTCTCACTTGTTCACTTACTCTGTGTTTGTTCACCTTGACAAAGGGGCGTTGGACCACCCCTGTTTTGCTATATGGATTAAAAAGCACTTGCACTTTATTCTAGGCTCCTGCAGTCTCTGAGTGCCGCTGATTGCTCTTGTCTGAAAGCATATATATATATATATATATATATATATATATAAAATTATGCCCAAAAGGTCCCCGGCACTCCGGACTTACGTACACCTTGCTCCAGTGCCCTCCCTGCAGATTTGCATCTGTGTATATTGTCCTTGTATGGGCGGCACTCAGAGACTTTTGCAAGCAGTATAAGTGGAAAAAAGCCCTTTTGGGCCAATATATTAGTGACGTTTCGGGGTATTATTCCTCTTCCTCAGACTGATGAAGGGGAATAATACCCCGAAACATCATTAATAAATTGACCCAATAGGGCTTTTTTCCACTTATACTGCCTGCAAAAGTCTCTGAGTGGCGCCCATACAAGGACAAAATAAATAAATATATATATATATATATATATATATATCAGCAAATAGAAAACCACAGCACTCGCCACCCCAGAAGCGGGTGACAAAGCCTAATATTTATCCTATATTAAATACGCTAAAAGGTTAAGAGACTCAGTACGCTATTGGAGTATGTGGTACCGTAAGGGTACGCACTTAGCGTAGCGGACGCTTAGCCGTGGACGAGACGAACGAGCGGCACATTTGCTCACGGCTTAATGCGTAGAGGCAAGCACGCTATAGGCTGCCGATTACCGTAATGATACGCTACCAGCGTAGCGGACGCTCGAGACCACGAGGAGATCACAAGCGGCGCTGACGCTCACAGAGTTAAACCTTTATAACTATACCATAAATAATGTACTTATACTGTAAACCTTTGTGCAGTGTTAGGGTGTAAATGCAACACAGTGTAACCTTGTTAGTTTAAAAGCTGTATGAGCGTATGTGACGCTCAGAGAACACTTTTAGCAATATAATAAACACTCAAATACCGGTCTAAGGTTCTAACACCTTTAAGGGAGAGAATGAACGTTCAATTGCAAAAGAATACACATTACAACTTATACACTACCAAACTAACATAAAATACCTAACCGAATTACTACACGTTAAAATTACAATAGCGGCACAATTACATTTAAGGGGAAGGAGAGAGAGAAATGACTTACAACAAATAGGAGATAAATATGGTTGCAGAGAACTTACGCACAAGGGGAAACAATCGCATGCGCCTTCCTGGATATCCAGCTCCCGATTATCAGTGATGAGAACCGTTGAGAAGAGTAGAGTGGAGCTGGCCCAGGTCGGCTTGTCTTTATATACACTTACACACAGTACAGTACAATGGTCCCTACATTATTATTGTTCATTGGACACAGGAATCCGTCTCCGCATTATAACAAAAGGTCATAGGTTGGTTTATACAGGTGGGCTGTGACTATTTCAAACTGCTCAAGTGGGAGGGAAACTCAGGTTTCCCGCCGCATGGGTAATAAACTGCAAATATAGCAAATGTCCATAAACTTCTTATGGCCATAACTATACGCACGAGCGATTAATCCGTTTCTAACCAACACCGGAATATTGCTAATTTAATACTCTTCCGATGGATACTAAACACCACTGTGTCACCCCTGTCTGACCCTTCGTATCAAACAAAGAGGGATCTCTTTGTCTCTGAACATACTACATTAACTAAACTTTCAGATTCTATCAAAGGGACCATAATCTACAAAATACATTATATGACTAAAATATGTAACGATCGAGTCGCCCGCTAGACGCACACAAACTCTACCGTAAATGCGCATATCGTGCGCCTGCGAGTGCACGTGACTGCGAGTATACGCACGCACGGGAGGGCTCATGCACATGCAGCGGGCACACGCATGAGGTGCATATATGGCAATGTGCAGCGTGATATTTTTCTGACTTTG
Source organism: Pseudophryne corroboree (assembly GCF_028390025.1). Lineage (NCBI taxonomy): Eukaryota > Metazoa > Chordata > Amphibia > Anura > Myobatrachidae > Pseudophryne > Pseudophryne corroboree. The sequence goes on from NC_086449.1 coordinate 507,894,140, forward strand.
ACAGTCCACCCTTTGGCAGTCACCAATAACTGCCACTTCCTAAAACAGTTCAAAAAGAGAAAAATATATGTCATGTATAATACATTTCTATGATTGGGTAAGGGAGAAGAGAAGAAGGTGGGAAAACGGTATGACCTAGTGAGATAGTAGAAGCATGTATGTATGAGTCCATGTTTGAGGGGTCATGTATCATCGTGCCGTACGTGTTTTAAATCAAGCTTCGAGGTATTGCGAAGTATACATTTGAATTCCTTCTTATCCCGTATTACGGGCCTGTGGATGGGCTGTCAAACTTTACCGAGCTCTTTCCGGCTTTTGGTTGCAACAAAATGGGGGAGCACATTTTAGTTGATGATACATGAATGGGGGGATATGTGAGTGCTGATATCTGTGCCTATATTCCCTATCGACTATGTGTGTCATTACCTGAAGGTTGTAGAGATGAAGATAAGGAGCAATTATGGTAAATGCAGTCATAAACTATGTGAGTTTAATATACATTTGTTGATTGAAGTCTTGTCTGGTGTCTTGTCTTGATGTACATGTTGACTGTAGTCTCTTTGGGCTTTTGCCAAAATGCGAGCAAAAGCTTTCTCAATGTCCATAGACTTACAAAAGTGTTGGGCTATCGTAAAATTTTAAAATTGCTAGGGATATTGGGGGTCTATGGCATTGTCCATCAATGGTCTGTGTAAAAGGTTGTCAAATTCTTCTTCCAAGCGGATGTCTTTGTACCTTGGAGGAAAACAAAGGAGAAACGGGTGAAAGAAACGGACCGTGGAATCACATTTTCTTCACAACATTGTCTCAATGGTTGGGTCGTAAATCAAATCAGTCGTTGTTATTACAGTATCTTCACTTCTTAAACTCATCACTCGGGCGCTACGTTTACACTTTGTTAAAACCCGAACGCATCTAAATATCAGACCGACCAATATGATGACACCCAGAATACACAAAAGAAATTTCCCTACATCCATGATAATACCTTGGGCCCATTCTCCTAAACCAGAGAACCAATTTCGTGGGTTCAACCATGACACCCAACCGGTCAGCTCATTACCCACAGCGGCAAGGGTGAGATTGTGTTTCCTTCGGAACTCCCATTTTAATTGCAAAATGTCATCCATCTTTTGGTCTATGACCTCGGCTGGGTCCTCAGTGCTGTTTGTAATATACGTGCAGCACTTTATTCCATACTGAGTCGCTAGGGTAACACAATACCCGCCTGTCACAGCCGTGAGATAATTGAGAATCATCCTATGCTGAACCAGTTCTGTTTTGTAGGCTTGTAACTCTCTCCCAGTATACCTGAATGTGTCATCATACATTTCAGTGATATTGTCTAATAAATTTGCAAGCGCAGATATATATTTATAATTTATCACTCCTCTGGCGGTACGAGTGATATCTAACGCGATTAGGAATTGAATCCCGGTGGATTCATGGATCAGGTCAGAAGCCGGATGCTCTGTTCTTTCTATCAGGTGCCGTTTAACGATGTGCTCGTAATGAGTGTGAGTATAAGGAGCTTGGGCACTGCGGTGAATATCCTTCATTTTAGTGTGGGATACAGTCATTACCTCAGGCAGTACTTTTCCAATATAACATAACCCTTCTGAGTTTAGGGCAAGCCACTTATACGCCTTCCTCCCGCATATGAAGTATGCATCATCGGGGAGAACATATGGGACGGAGTAGGACATTACCATATTACAAATTTTCCATATGAAATCTCCTAACCCTAATTCTCCCATCTGTTTAGTACACGTATCTGTTTATACGACATGTGCACAGTATCCTGGTGATACTTCTCCAACTCTCATGGTCCTACTTCCTAGGGTATACCTATATCGGAAATATCTTCCACTACCGGCTATGTGGCGTATAAGTTCTGTATCTGTAGGCATTCTATCGGCTCTATATGAAAAGGTCATGGTTTTGTTATTCCATGACACTTCCCAATTTCCCGGCTTTCGGGGATTGGAAATGTTAAAACACACTAAGGACCTATCCACATGGTATTGGTGGAGCTTCAAACTAGGAGGACTAGAGATATTAAACCTCTTGTCCACCGGCCTCCCACCACTTAACTCAAGTACCTCCCCTATCGTTAAAGGAAATGGTACTAGTCCTGACTTGCTGTGACCTTGAGGTACTTGAGAGCATACCCAACAGTCTGTTTGGTTTAACACCTTACCCACTAATGAGTGATAGTCACCCAATGGATGCCGGTCCATGTTAATGTTAAAACTGGACTGACATTTCTTGATGCACCCATCCTCAACTAAGTTATCACAATGCCTACAGATGCAGTTTTCTTCAGCTAACAATCCTTCACAAATCCTTCTATTGTCAATGCTACCAGATCGTTTTCTGATACTCGCCTTTACTCGGTGATTATGTTGTTCTTGGAAATCTACGCCTCCATCTCTGTCATCAGAACCCATTCCAGAACCTCTCTCGACCTCCATGGTACTCTCGCCGGAACAGACTGCTCTGGTCAACATCATGGTCAACAGGAAAATCCGGATCACAGTCTCTTGGGGCAAGTCCATCTTATAGGAGGAAATGGAGAAAAATGAGAAGGGGGAAAGAAATAATTGAGGGAGATGGGATGGGAGGTGGAGAAAAAATAAGAATTTACTTACCGATAATTCTATTTCTCGTAGTCCGTAGTGGATGCTGGGGACTCCGTAAGGACCATGGGGAATAGCGGCTCCGCAGGAGACAGGGCACAAAAGTAAAAGCTTTAGGATCAGGTGGTGTGCACTGGCTCCTCCCCCTATGACCCTCCTCCAAGCCTCAGTTAGGATACTGTGCCCGGACGAGCGTACACAATAAGGAAGGATTTTGAATCCCGGGTAAGACTCATACCAGCCACACCAATCACACTGTACAACCTGTGATCTGAACCCAGTTAACAGCATGATAACAGCGGAGCCTCTGAAAAGATGGCTCACAACAATAATAACCCGATTTTTGTAACAATAACTATGTACAAGTATTGCAGACAATCCGCACTTGGGATGGGCGCCCAGCATCCACTACGGACTACGAGAAATAGAATTATCGGTAAGTAAATTCTTATTTTCTCTGACGTCCTAAGTGGATGCTGGGGACTCCGTAAGGACCATGGGGATTATACCAAAGCTCCCAAATGGGCGGGAGAGTGCGGATGACTCTGCAGCACCGAATGAGAGAACTCCAGGTCCTCCTCAGCCAGGGTATCAAATTTGTAGAATTTTGCAAACGTGTTTGCCCCTGACCAAGTAGCAGCTCGGCAAAGTTGTAAAGCCGAGACCCCTCGGGCAGCCGCCCAAGATGAGCCCACCTTCCTTGTGGAATGGGCATTTACATATTTCGGCTGTGGCAGGCCTGCCACAGAATGTGCAAGCTGAATTGTACTACACATCCAACTAGCAATCGTCTGCTTAGAAGCAAAAGCACCCAGTTTGTTGGGTGCATACAGGATAACAGCAAGTCAGTTTTCCTGACTCCAGCCGTCCTGGAAACATATATTTTCAGGGCCCTGACAACATCTAGCAACTTGGAGTCCTCCAAGTCCCTAGTAGCCGCAGGTACCACAATAAGCTGGTTCAGGTGAAACGCTGACACCACCTTAGGGAGAAACTGGGGACGAGTCCGCAGCTCTGCCCTGTCCGAATGGACAATCAGATATGGGCTTTTGTGAGACAAAGCCGCCAATTCTGACACTCGCCTGGCCGAGGCCATGGCCAACAGCATGGTCACTTTCCATGTGAGATATTTCAAATCCACAGATTTGAGCGGTTTAAACCAATGTGATTTGAGGAATCCCAGAACTACGTTGAGATCCCACAGTGCCACTGGAGGCACAAAAGGGGGTTGTATATGCAGTACTCCCTTGACAAACTTCTGGACTTCAGGAACTGAAGCCAATTCTTTCTGGAAGAAAATCGACAGGGCCGAAATTTGAACCTTAATGGACCCCAATTTGAGGCCCATAGACACTCCTGTTTGCAGGAAATGCAGGAATCGACCGAGTTGAAATTCCTCCGTGGGGGCCTTCCTGGCCTCACACCATGCAACATATTTTCGCCAAATGTGGTGATAATGTTGTGCGGTCACCTCCTTCCTGGCTCTGACCAGGGTAGGGATGACCTCTTCCGGAATGCCTTTTTCCCTTAGGATCCGGCGTTCAATCGCCATGCCGTCAAACGCAGCCGCGGTAAGACTTGGAACAGACATGATCCTTGCTGAAGCAAGTCCCTTCTTAGTATCTCTTGAAGTTCCGGGTACCAAGTCCTTCTTGGCCAATCCGGAGCCACGAGTATAGTTCTTACTCCTCTCCGTCTTATAATTCTCAGTACCTTGGGTATGAGAGGCAGAGGAGGGAACACATACACCGACTGGTACACCCACGGTGTTACCAGAGCGTCCCTGCTATTGCCTGAGGGTCTCTTGACCTGGCGCAATACCTGTCCAGTTTTTTGTTCAGACGGGACGCCATCATGTCCACCTTTGGTCTTTCCCAACGGTTCACAATCATGTGGAAAACTTCCAGATGAAGTCCCCACTCTCCCGGGTGGAGGTCGTGCCTGCTGAGGAAGTCTGCTTCCCAGTTGTCCACTCCCGGAATGAACACCGCTGACAGTGTTATCACATGATTTTTCGCCCAGCGAAGAATCCTTGCTGCCATTGCCCTCCTGCTTCTTGTGCCGCCCTGTCTGTTTACGTGGGCGACTGCCGTGATGTTGTCCGACTGGATCAGCACCGGTTGACTTTGAAGCAGAGGTCTTCCTAGGCTCAGAGCATTGTAAATTGCCCTTAGCTCCAGTATATTTATGTGGAGAGAAGTCTCCAGACTTGACCACACTCCTTGGAAATTTCTTCCCTGTGTGACTGCTCCCCAGCCTCTCAGGCTGGCATCCGTGGTCACCAGGACCCAGTCCTGAATGTCGAATCTGCTGCCCTCTATTAGATGAGCACTCTGCAGCCACCACAGAAGAGACACCCTTGTCCTTGGAGACAGGATTATCCGCTGATGCATCTGAAGATGCGATCCGGACCATTCGTCCAGCAGATCCCACTGAAAAATTCTTGCGTGAAATCTGCCGAATGGAATCGCTTCGTAAGAAGCCACCATTTTTCCCAGGACTCTTGTGCATTGATGCACTGACACTTGGCCTGGTTCTAGGAGGTTCCTAACTAGCTCAGATAACTCCCTGGCTTTCTCCTCCGGGAGAAACACCTTTTTCTGGACTGTGTCCAGAATCATCCCTAGGAACAGCAGACGTGTCGTCGGAATCAGCTGCGATTTTGGAATATTTAGAATCCACCCGTGCTGTCGTAGAAGTACTTGAGATAGTGCTACTCCGACCTCCAACTGTTCTCTGGACCTTGCCCTTATCAGGAGATCATCCAAGTAAGGGATAATTAAGACGCCTTTTCTTTGAAGAAGAATCATCATTTCGGCCATTACCTTGGTAAAGACCCGGGGTGCCGTGGACAATCCAAACGGCAGCGTCTGAAACTGATAGTGACAGTTCTGTACCACGAACCTGAGGTACCCTTGGTGAGAAGGGCAAATTGGGACATGGAGGCAGGGCCGGTTCTTAGTATTGTGGCGCCCCGGGCAAAATATGGGGGCGTGGCTTTGAATGGGCGTGGTCACGACCCTGAAAGAAAAAATAAATAAATAAAAAGTATACTTACCATCCCCGTTCCTGATCCAGACCCCCATCCGCCGGCGGCGCCGCTCTTCTCCTCTCTTCATCTATGGGAGAGACGTTATTACGTCTCTCCCATAGAACAGCATAGACACTAGAGGTCAATTATGACCCCTAGTGTCTGTGCCACTATGCTGTGCGGTGCGCGATGACGTCATCGCGCATCGCACAGCAAAGGTCCTCTCCATGAAGGGAAACTAGACCGTAGCGTCTAGTTTCCCTTCATGGAGAGGACCTTTGCTGTGCGGTGCGCGATGACGTCATCGCGCACCGCACAACTAAATTCCTCTCAATGAAGGGAAACTAGACGCTACGCGTCTGGTTCCCTTCAAAGCGGGGGGTGGGGGGGAGCACAGCGGGGCACTGCGGGGGGCACAGTGGCGGATCTTGCCCTGGTGCGGCGCCCTCCGGATGGCTCCGGCGCCCTCCGGAAGGCGGCGCCCCGGGCAAAAGTACCGCTTGCCCGTGGCAAGAACCGCCACTGCATGGAGGTAAGCATCCTTGATGTCCAGGGACACCATATAGTCCCCTTCTTCCTGGTTCGCTATCACTGCTCTGAGTGACTCCATCTTGATTTGAACCTTTGTATGTAAGTGTTCAAAGATTTCAGATTTAGAATAGGTCTCACCGAGCCGTCTGGCTTCAGTACCACAAATAGTGTGGAATAATACCCCTTTCCTTGTTGTAGGAGGGATACTTTGATTATCACCTGCTGGGAATACAGCTTGTGAATTGTTTCCAATACTGCCTCCCTGTCGGAGGGAGACGTTGGTAAAGCAGACTTCAGGAACCTGCGAGGGGGAGACGTCTCGAATTCCAATCTGTACCCCTGGGATACTACTTGTAGGATCCAGGGGTCCACTTGCGAGTGAGCCCACTGCGTGCTGAAACTCTTGAGACGACCCCCCACCGCACCTGAGTCCGCTTGTACGGCCCCAGCGTCATGCTGAGGACTTGGCAGAAGCGGTGGAGGGCTTCTGTTCCTGGGAAGGAGCTGCCTGCTGCAGTCTTCTTCCCTTTCCTCTACCCCTGGGCAGATATGACTGGCCTTTTGCCCGCTTGCCCTTATGAGGACGAAAGGACTGAGGCTGAAAAGACGGTGTCTTTTTCTGCTGAGATGTGACTTGGGGTAAAAAAGGTGGATTTTCCAGCTGTTGCCGTGGCCACCAGGTCCGATGGACCGACCCCAAATAACTCCTCCCCTTTATACGGCAATACTTCCATGTGCCGTTTGGAATCTGCATCACCTGACCACTGTCGTGTCCATAAACATCTTCTGGCAGACATGGACATCGCACTTACTCTTGATGCCAGAGTGCAAATATCCCTCTGTGCATCTCGCATATATAGAAATGCATCTTTTAAATGCTCTATAGTCAATAAAATACTGTCCCTGTCAAGGGTATCAATATTTTCAGTCAGGGAATCCGACCAAGCCACCCCAGCGCTGCACATCCAGGCTGAGGCGATCGCTGGTCGCAGTATAACACCAGTATGTGTGTATATACTTTTTAGGATATTTTCCAGCCTCCTATCAGCTGGCTCCTTGAGGGCGGCCGTATCTGGAGACGGTAACGCCACTTGTTTTGATAAGCGTGTGAGCGCCTTATCCACCCTAGGGGGTGTTTCCCAACGCGCCGTAACTGCTGGCGGGAAAGGGTATAACGCCAATAATTTTCTATCGGGGGAAACCCACGCATCATCACACACTTCATTTAATTTATCTGATTCAGGAAAAACTACAGGTAGTTTTTTCACACCCCACATAATACCCTTTTTTGTGGTACTTGTAGTATCAGAAATATGTAACACCTCCTTCATTGCCCTTAACATGTAACGTGTGGCCCTAATGGAAAATACGTTTGTTTCTTCACCGTCGACACTGGAGTCAGTGTCCGTGTCTGTGTCTGTGTCGACCGACTGAGGTAATGGGCGTTTTAAAGCCCCTGACGGTGTTTGAGACGCCTGGACAGGTACTAATTGGTTTGCCGGCCGTCTCATGTCGTCAACCGACCTTGCAGCGTGTTGACATTATCACGTAATTCCCTAAATAAGCCATCCATTCCGGTGTCGACTCCCTAGAGAGTGACATCACCATTACAGGCAATTGCTCCGCCTCCTCACCAACATCGTCCTCATACATGTCGACACACACGTACCGACACACAGCACACACACAGGGAATGCTCTGATAGAGGACAGGACCCCACTAGCCCTTTGGGGAGACAGAGGGAGAGTTTGCCAGCACACACCAAAACGCTATAATTATACAGGGACAACGTTATATAAGTGTTTTCCCTTATAGCATCTTAATATATTATAATATCGCCACACAAAATGCCCCCCCTCTCTGTTTTAACCCTGTTTCTGTAGTGCAGTGCAGGGGAGAGCCTGGGAGCCTTCCTAGCAGCGGAGCTGTGTAGGAAAATGGCGCTGTGTGCTGAGGAGAATAGGCCCCGCCCCCTTTTCGGCGGGCTTCTTCTCCCGTTTTTCTGACAACCTGGCAGGGGTTAAATACATCCATATAGCCCCAGAGGCTATATGTGATGTATTTTTAGCCAGCATAGGTGCTTTCATTGCTGCCCAGGGCGCCCCCCCCAGCGCCCTGCACCCTCAGTGACCGTTGGTGTGAAGTGTGCTGAGAGCAATGGCGCACAGCTGCCGTGCTGTGCGCTACCTTAAGAAGACTGGGAAGTCTTCAGCCGCCGATTTCTGGACCTCTTCTCTCTTCAGCATCTGCAAGGGGGTCGGCGGCGCGGCTCCGGTGACCCATCCAGGCTGTACCTGTGATCGTCCCTCTGGAGCTAGTGTCCAGTAGCCTAAGAAGCCAATCCATCCTGCACGCAGGTGAGTTCACTTCTTCTCCCCTAAGTCCCTCGTTGCAGTGAGCCTGTTGCCAGCAGGACTCACTGAAAATAAAAAACCTAACAAAACTTTTACTCTAAGCAGCTCTTTAGGAGAGCCACCTAGATTGCACCCTTCTCGGCCGGGCACAAAAACCTAACTGAGGCTTGGAGGAGGGTCATAGGGGGAGGAGCCAGTGCACACCACCTGATCCTAAAGCTTTTACTTTTGTGCCCTGTCTCCTGCGGAGCCGCTATTCCCCATGGTCCTTACGGAGTCCCCAGCATCCACTTAGGACGTCAGAGAAACAATAAAAGGGAACAGGGGATCGACAACTGCCTCCGATCTTATTATTCTCAATGCTCAGGTGCCGTTTCACTCTTCCTGAAACAGACACTCCAGTGATACAACTTCCTCTACCGTCTGTTCTTTATCACGAGACCTCTCTGGATCAGCAACCTTCTTACAATGGGACGAATGAACCAAAGTCTCTCTCTCGGCAACCTTCAATGCTGTCGTGCTAATCAATAAGACTTGGTATGGTCCTTCCCATCTGTCAATAAGGCAACCTGAGCGTAGAAAATTCCGTATCATTACATAATCCCCAGGTTTAATGTCATGACAATTACTATCTGGCAGATCAGGAATCACCAACTTCAAATTGTCATTCTGATTCCTTAGCTGTTTACTCATCTCAACCAGGTATTTTACAGTCACTTCATTGTTACACTTCAAATCATCCTGAGGGTTAATCATAACATGCGGTTGTCGACCGAACAGAATTTCAAAAGGGGACAGATTAAGAGGGGACCTGGGAGTGGTTCTGATGCTGTATAATACAATGGGCAAAGCTTCTGGCATGTCAATCCTGTTTCTGCCATAACTTTGCTCAATTTATTTTTAATAGTGCTGTTCACTCTTTCTACCTTCGCACTGGGGGCGGTACGGAGTGTGCAGCTTACTATTAATTCCCATCAACTTACACATTCCTTGAAAGACATCACCTGTAAAATGGGTACCCCTATCACTTTCAATTATTCTAGGGATACCGTATCTACACACAAATTCCTGTACAATTTTCTTAGCAGTAAACATAGCGGTGTTTGTGGCCGCAGGAAATGCTTCAACCCAATTTGAAAACACATCTATACAAACTAGTACATACTTCAAATTTCGACAAGGGGGTAATTGTATGAAATCGATTTGTATTACCTGGAAAGGGCCATCTGTTGGAGGGATATGAGATGGTTCTGTTGGTATTGCCTTTCCGATATTCTTCCTAAAGCAGGTAAGACATGTCATTGCTCTCTTACCCGCATGGGAGGAAAATCCTGGGGCGCACCAATAAGCTCTTACTAACTTACACATCCCTTCCTTGCCTAGATGAGTCAGCCCATGTGCTGCTTCCGCTAAACTTGGAAGGTATGCTCTGGGTGCCACTGGTTTACCCTGTCCATCTGTCCAGAGTCCTGAGGACTCCTGGCCATATCCCTTTGCCCTCCAAACTGTCTTTTCCTGTGTGGAACACAAATTTTGCATTTCACACAATTTCTGTGTGTTGACGGTATTAAATACCATCAGTTGTGTGATGTCTGTCTGTCTGGGGGTACCAGCTGCTAACTTAGCAGCTTCGTCTGCTCGGCTGTTACCAAGTGATACCGGGTCTTGGCTATATGTGTGTGCTTTACACTTGATAACAGCCACTCTGTCAGGTTCCTGTATCGCTGTTAGAAGCCTTTTGATGTGAGCTGCATGCGCTACCGGTGTACCAGCTGCCGTCATGAAATTTCTGAGGCGCCATAGGGCTCCGAAATCATGGACTACCCCGAAGGCGTATCTAGAATCGGTATAGATATTGGCTGATTTGCCCTTAGCCAATTCACATGCTCTGGTTAGGGCAACCAGTTCAGCAACCTGGGCTGAGTGAGGTGGGCCTAGCGGTTCTGCTTCTATGGTGCCTTGGTCATCTACGACTGCGTATCCAGTACACAAGTCTCCCGAGTCCGTCTGTCTGTGACAACTACCGTCAGTGTAGAAAGTAAAATCTACATCTTCCAGTGGGTTGTCACTGATGTCAGGCCTTGCCGTTAAATTTTGGGTCAAATATTCCATACAATCATGCCTGTCTTTTCCTATACTAAATCCTCCTTCACCATTACACTCATCCTCCACCCTTTGTGCCTGTCCAGGCACACCTGGGAGATACGTTGCAGGATTTAATGCGCTGCATCTCTTTATGGTGATGTTTACGGGGGCCATCAATGCCAATTCCCATCTTGTAAACCGCGCTGATGAGACGTGTCTGGTTTGAGCCGAATTTAGCAAGGCTGACACTGCATGCGGTGTATGGATTGTGAGGTTGTGTCCTAGCACTACATCTTCACTTTTTGTTACTAGCAATGCTATCGCAGCAACACTTCGCAAGCATGTGGGGAGGGATCGCGCTACCGTGTCTAGCTGAGCGCTGTAGTATGCTACCGGCCTGCTGGCATCACCGTGCTTTTGGGTTAGGACGCCTGCCGCGCAACCAGCACTTTCTGTTCCGTACAGCTCAAAGGGTTTCCCATAGTCTGGCATACCTAATGCTGGTGCCTGTGTTAGGCACTGTTTAAGTTTTTCAAATGCCATCTCAGATTCGTCTGTGTGCGAGATCCGATCAGGTTTGTTTGAGGAAACCATCTCCTGCAAAGGTAATGCTAGTATGGAAAAACCTGGGATCCAGTTACGGCAATACCCACACATTCCTAAAAACGTTCTGATCTGTTGCTGAGTTTGTGGCAGAGTCATGTCTCGAATTGCTTGAATTCTATCAGCGGTCAGGTGTCTCAGTCCCTGTGTCAGACAGTGTCCCAAATATTTTACCCTAGTCTGGCATAATTGCAACTTGTCTTTGGAAACTTTGTGTCCTGTGTCTGAAAGATGAAACAGGAGCTGTTTCGTATCTTTCAGGGACGCTTCCAGTGAATCTGAACACAGTAGTAAATCATCCACATACTGTATCAATATTGATCCACTCTCTGGTTGGAAAGACTGTAAACAATCATGCAAAGCCTGTGAAAAGATACTTGGACTGTCTATGAAACCTTGTGGTAATCGAGTCCACGTGTATTGAACTCCTCTGTATGTGAATGCAAACAAATATTGGCTGTCAGGGTGCAGAGGTACCGAGAAGAAAGCGGAGCAGAGGTCAATTACAGTGAAAAATTTCGCAGTGGGAGGGATTTGCATAAGGATGACAGCTGGATTTGGCACTACGGGGAACTGACTCTCAACTATTTTGTTAATCCCCCTTAGATCCTGCACTAGCCTGTAACCCCTCCCCCCACTCTTTTTAACAGGGAAGATGGGACTATTGGCAGTGCTGGATGTTCTTACCAGAATGCCCTGTTGTAGCAAGCGCTCTATTACGGGGTACACTCCTAATTCCACCTCTGGCTTCAGAGGGTATTGTGGGATTTTTGGAGCTATCCTACCATCTTTTACTTGCACAACGACTGGAGCTACGTTTGCCATTAATCCAGTGTCTTGTCCATCTTTAGTCCAAAGTGACTCTGGTATTTGGGATGTCATTTCTTCTACCTGGGATGGACTCCTATTTATCATAAGGGTATGTGACATTAATTTTGATGGGGAGTCTAGCATATCTTGTACTTCCTGGGCGTGGTTCTCAGGTATGTCTAGGAATACACCTTCAGGAGTACAATATATGACGCACCCCATTTTACACAATAAATCTCTTCCCAGGAGATTAGTCGGTGCCGATGCAGCCAGCAAAAAGGAATGCTTGGTATGCAAAGGCCCTATTGTAATCTCTGCTGGTTTGCTAACAGGGTAGTGCTGTACTACTCCCGTTACTCCCATGGCTGGAATTGTCTTACCAGTGGTTCTCATGCCCACTGTCGAATTTATCACTGATTTGGCCACCCCCGTATCTACAAGGAAATTTAATGGTTTACCAGCTACATCAATTGTGACCTCGGGTTCACTTCCAAGACTCGCAATTAATTTCACTGGCTGCAGATTACAGGTGTGGCCACACCCCTATTGGGTATGGTGACCTCCCTGAATCGCACTGGCAACAATTATTTGTGGTGGGGGTAGATGGGAACTATCAGAGATTTGCCAGTCTCTTTTTGGGGGATACCTTTTTGTTTCCCCTGCATGTGGCTCATAGCTCCGCCTCTGCGGTCCTTGATCCCAATTTCGTGTGTCATGTCGTGATCTAGGGGGTTGATATAAATTTTGTATTTGTCTTGCTTTACAATCACGTGACATGTGTCCCTCTCTGTGACAACTATAACATTTTATACCTCTTGACTTACCCACAGGGGTCACAGTTCTGGGCTGAGGTGGCCTGGTAGTAAGGGCCTGTATGCTCACAGCCATTAATTTATCACTCTGTGACTCCCTGTGTCTGATGATATTCCGATCATGCCCAGCAGCAGCCTCTCCCAATGCATCCACCGACATACCTCTCCAATCAGGCCTAGTGGTTTGTATTCTATTCCTCAAAACCTCTTTTAAACCGTCCATTAATACAGAGACAGCTACTTCCCTGTGGTGTACATTAGTTTTAATGTCATCTATACCAGTGTACCTAGCCATATCCTGCAGAGCCCGGTGAAAATACTCTGGTGTGGATTCACCTTCTTTTTGTTTTATTGTAAAGATTTTATTCCACTTTACTACTGCAGGAAAATATACCCCTAACTGTAAGTTGATTCTCTTTACATTATCCTGATTATACTCGTCTGTTAGTGGTACTTCCTCATCTAACTTGCAATCAGCGATAAACTTTAACGAATCAACATTGGGGGGTAAACATGCCCTCAAAACTGTCCTCCAATCTTTGTTATTTGGCTCTGCAGAATTTCCTAGCTCCCTAATATACTTTTGACATGCAACTAAGTCTTTCCTAGGATCAGGGAATTCAGACATCATTGATCTTAATTCTGCTCGGGAAAAGGGACAGTGCATGGCGATGTTCCTGACAGGAGTTGCTCCTGAAGTGTCAGTTTTCCCATTTGGCACTGCTATTACCCTAACAGGATTAAGTCCAACAACATCATTCTGAGTAGCTTCTACAACATGTGGTGAAATGGTTTCAGCATAGTGTATGGTGCCGTACTTACCAGTCGATACGACCTCACCTGTCCCTCCGCTAGGGGCCTTTGATACTAATCTTACGGGTTGAGCCGTGCCCACTGTTGTTTCTGCTATGGTGGCTGCTAGGGAGAGTGCTGATATTGTTGTGGGCTCATCCTCTTGGTCACAATCCTGGGGAAAGTTCAAAACAGGGTACAACTTGCACAGATTAGTGTTAGCATTAATTACTTTGGTTACATTATCTTTAACTTCTATACATTTAACATAACCCTGAGTGCCATTCTCTGCAACCAATTTCTCTCCAGGTATGTATGGTGGTGGGGGTGCAGTGGCTATCAGTTTCCTGATAGGGTTAGATCCAGTGGCTTGCGCCAACCCCCTTTGTATTTCACCTTCCTGTTGCCACAATGTTAAATAATCATAATGTCTAATACGCCTTTTTGAAGATTTAATTAGGCAAACTCTTCTCCTTAAATTCTGTAATATTTCTGGGTTAAAACTACCTACCCGGGGAAACTTCTCCCCGTCATGCACAGTCATCCTTTCCCATTCATTGCACAACATCTCTGTGTGATGACCATATTTCTCACACATGATATACCTTGCCGACCCGATTGGTCGGTTTACCAAATCAACCTGAACCTCGGTTGATCACCCCTTACCTGAACAACTGGCCCCCATCTCTGCAGGTGCTGCTTTCACTACCTCTGACTTCAAATCAGGGTCTTCGGCAACCCTTACAAAAACCAAGATGTTCGGGGTAAGGCTGCGGTGGGGGTTTTGCCTCGAGGTCCGCCCACTTAACTCCCGCCCACGCTGGCCAATACGGCGACCAAAGTTCCCAGAGGTTCCGTACCCAACCTAGGGCACCTAAGTACGTCTACTTGCTCGGGCGTGTGGGAGTGTCTTACCCTCCCCAGCAAGTATCAGTCGCTGGAATGTCCCTGAGTGATCAGGCTACTTCCCTTAAAATAAAAAAATTACACAAATCACGTTAACAATGTGCAAGTAGCGTTCTTATGAACATTCAAGACACGCTAATGCACACAATCACATGCGGTACAATCGTATCTGCACACAAGCAACTAATCTTATGTGCGGAACGATCAGTGGAATCGAAAATTTCGGCTGCGAATTCCTTCAGCAATGAGCTTTGTTGGCCTATATGGGTCTCGCACCAACCCTCTTCGGTTGTGCTCTCTACTTCTAGTCTGCTGTACCTGAACCTCCTGGTCCTTGACCTCCTGGTCTGTTATGTACAGCAGACTCTACTGCTCATTAATATGTCGAGACTAACAAGGGACGTCTCCCAAACCACCCCGCGCTATAACTCTCGCTGGTGTACCTCTTTCTACTGGCCTATGGTTCCCACGTCCGTAATAAAAGAGAAATCTTATATATACACACTCTTACATTCGAACACTCTTATTTCTGTACAGAATTCCTTTCATTCGGTATTAGCCTAACCCAGAAGAATTGCAACAGAGAAGGTTTTTTTTTCTTTTAACTTTAAACTTTTGGATTTGAGATAGATTTGTGTTATTTTCGCGTTACTTCCTTATCGCCTATTAAAATAATACTATTGTGCGGTTTGTATTATGTGGGCATATCCGTACGCTCCGTTGCGTAATATACGCTCCGTGCGTCGACTCTTGCGTTGCGTACGCCCTGCCCTTGTAAGGACACGTGTACGCAGACCAAGTACGTCCACAGTAACACACTACACGTTTATCAATGTAAATGATCTTTAATTGTAATCATTCACTGAACACCACCCAAATCTCCCTTGTATTTCTAGGCGAGACTGTGTGCGTGCCTTTTACAATTATTCCCTTAAATATTACTTTTTATCTTTTAACTATTAATAACAACAAATGTCTCAGCACGTTATCACTAGTGTGTGGCAATCAGGAGAATGAGGTACGGACAAATAATGCTAAACACGAAATACAGGTGTGTATGCTTATGCGTACGTACGCAAAACAGAAACTAAACACTTTTAAAAGACAATAACGTACTGTTCTTACCTTCCGGTTCCGGATTCCCTCAGCACTCCTTACTAAGCGAAGCAGATGCTTATCTGGTCAGCACTACGAGGGATAACACCTTCCCGCCCTTTGCTGACCGATAATGTCTGCTAAAGTTACCTAGTGCAGATATGTGAAGAGCAAGCGAGTCCCCAATTGACAAAGCCTAATATTTATCCTATATTAAATATGCTAAAAGGTTAAGAGACTCAGTACGCTATTGGAGTATGTGGTACCGTAAGGGTACGCACTTAGCGTAGCGGACGCTTAGCCGTGGACGAGACGCACGAGCGGCACGTTCGCTCACGGCTTAATGCGTAGAGGCAAGCACGCTATAGGCTGCCGATTACCGTAATGATACGCTACCAGCGTAGCGGACGCTCGAGACCACGAGGAGATCACAAGCGGCGCTGACGCTCACAGAGTTAAACCTTTATAACTATACCATAAATAATGTACTTATACTGTAAACCTTTGTGCAGTGTTAGGGTGTAAATGCAACACAGTGTAACCTTGTTAGTTTAAAAGCTGTATGAGCGTATGTGACGCTCAGAGAACACTTTTAGCAATATAATAAACACTCAAATACCGGTCTAAGGTTCTAACACCTTTAAGGGAGAGAATGAACGTTCAATTGCAAAAGAATACACATTACAACTTATACACTACCAAACTAACATAAAATACCTAACCGAATTACTACACGTTAAAATTACAATAGCGGCACAATTACATTTAAGGGGAAGGAGAGAGAGAAATGGCTTACAACAAATAGGAGATAAATATGGTTGCAGAGAACTTACGCACAAGGGGAAACAATCGCATGCGCCTTCCTGGATATCCAGCTCCCGATTATCAGTGATGAGAACCGTTGAGAAGAGTAGAGTGGAGCTGGCCCAGGTCGGCTTGTCTTTATATACACTTACACACAGTACAGTACAATGGTCCCTACATTCTTATTGTTCATTGGACACAGGAATCCGTCTCCGCATTATAACAAAAGGTCATAGGTTGGTTCATACAGGTGGGCTGTGACTATTTCAAACTGCTCAAGTGGGAGGGAAACTCAGGTTTCCCGCCGCATGGGTAATAAACTGCAAATATAGCAAATGTCCATAAACTTCTTATGGCCATAACTATACGCACGAGCGATTAATCCGTTTCTAACCAACACCGGAATATTGCTAATTTAATACTCTTCCGATGGATACTAAACACCACTGTGTCACCCCTGTCTGACCCTTCGTATCAAACAAAGAGGGATCTCTTTGTCTCTGAACATACTACATTAACTAAACTTTCAGATTCTATCAAAGGGACCATAATCTACAAAATACATTATATGACTAAAATATGTAACGATCGAGTCGCCCGCTAGACGCACACAAACTCTACCGTAAATGCGCATATCGTGCGCCTGCGAGTGCACGTGACTGCGAGTATACGCACGCACGGGAGGGCTCATGCACGTGCAGCGGGCACACGCATGAGGTGCATATATGGCAATGTGCAGCGTGATATTTTTCTGACTTTGACACGGGGTGCAGTATCCGCACTCGCCACTAATAGGGTGGGGTGCATGTAGCCCATGGCCACCTACTCAAAAATATAGAAACAAAAAGTTCAGCACTCACCAAAATGAGCTCACTTATCCTCACAACATCAATGAATAAATGATGGGGGTTTTGTTAGTGAATTGGCCAATGCACGGAAGCCTGCATACCGCTCGCCAATGTACCCCACCTTCATGCAGGTCCTACACTATGACAAAATCATAAAAATTAAAACCTGGCAACTGTATCACATAATATAACTGCAAATATGCCCACTTGGTGTAAGGTGTACCTGCCATGAACTGCATGGCTTTTAAAAGGTACACTAGTCACCTGACACTGGCTGATAAATTACTAAAGGGCAGCTGACACAGGTTTAAGATAATTGGGGTGCATGAACAAAGTTTGTGGCCACAGTTAATGAGTTAACCAAGGATTAACCCTGAAATATACCAGCAAATAGAAAACCACAGCACTCGCCACCCCAGAAGCGGGGTGCAGTATCCGCACTCGCCACTAATAGGGTGGGGTGCATGTAGCGATGGCCACCTACTCAAAAATATAGAAACAAAAAGTTCAGCACTCACCAAAATGAGCTCACTTATCCTCACAACATCAATGAATAAATTAATAAATGATGGGGGTTTAGTTAGTGAATTGGCCAATGCACGAAAGCCTGCATACCGCTCGCCAAGGTACCCCACCTTCATGCAGGTCCTACACTATCACAAAATGATGTTGTGAGGATAAGTGAGCTCATTTTGGTGAGTGCTGAACTTTTTGTTTCTATATATATATATATATATATATATATATATATAAAATTCTCTTTTACATATGTTATATATATATATATATATATATATATATTATTGGGTTGTTTGCTGATTTTCTTTATGTATTTCAGTTAGCTTTCCCTTTATAAATATGAAGCCTTTATAATGTGGTCCTTTTTCCATAAACAATGTAATTGCCCACTTTGCTTTGCAGTTCCAATGTGGGTGGATTTAAGATTATAAATTAATACATATAATCTACTGTAACTTTTGTTCAATGGATTTTGTATACCAAAGGCTATGCATAGGGATATTTATGCTGTCAAGTAGACTTCTCATCACTAAATGTACACTGACTTGCCTATCTCATTAGATTCCCCCAAATGTGGTGTTTACTAATTTTGTAATCCTCCTATCCATCACCTGTCAGACCTTTTCTTTTCATAACCTGCACAGATGTCACCATTAACTGCCTAATTGGATTCTATGTGTATACACGTTTTGTCTCATGTTTACTACCTCTTCATCTATCAGAGGCTCTGGTCTCTTTCCAGCCCCTTTCTCCTCCCAACTCCCAATCCAGAGCATTTAATAGTTTCTCTTATCACTCCCATCCCACTTCAGTTTGTGCTTATTTTCTTATTAAACCTATGCAAATGTACTTAGTTAACCTTTGTAAAATTGCTTATTCCCTCATATTGTATTGGTAATTACCTAAGAGATTGCAGTCTCTAACCACTGTTGATAATTTGTCATGATTAGTACTTACTTGAGCTTGCGTAATGTGGGCGTGACATAGAGTTAATAAAAAAGCAACCACCTGGTCTGTCTAAAAATGAATACACTTCCCGTTATCTCACACACATTTTGAGAATGCTGTCACCCAGGGCACAGAGAGGTGACTCTCAAGGCAGGCATCATTTTGGTGTGAAGGTCAAGTCCAGAATGTATAAGAACCCATAATTGTACCATTATCTGTCTGTTGAATCATTTGCTGGCAGTCCGAATGGATAAATCATAAATCTGCCAGCCTCTCCCTCATATGGTATCTTCTTAGATAAATACCCCAGCAGCTGGTCATACACAAAAAGTTACATTTGCAGGTTACCATGTTGGTAATTACAAAAACTCAAAGTAATAAACATATAGGGTTCCATATTACCTAATATCTCATGATCCATAACATAATCACAACAGTAATGTTATGTTGAATTACTTACCAATGTTATACTTCAGATGTCATGCACTTTTATGTATGCAAAAATTGTAAACAGGACCATGTATAGATGGCACAAGGTTTTTAGACCCACTTCTAGAGGCCAGGGCTGTAGAGAACATGTACTGATACTTTTTAGTGGTGTGGCCTAATAACAGGAGGCATGGCCATGCCCCCTTAGAAAAAAATAGAAAAAAGTATATGTCCCATGTTGAAGGGTGGGTGCTGTGAGCCCCTTAGACAGGGGCAAATCTGGGCGGGGCATCAATGTGATCTCTCAGTTGCAGCAGCATCACAGGCACCACTGCAGCCAGTACATAGCAGCGTGTGCTAGGCAGGGGAGAAATGCTGCTGCTTACAGGTAAGAAGGCAGGAGGCAAGGCAGTGGCACACCCAGACCTCTCCAACAAGCCCAGGCCTGGGTAATTTGCACCTTCTTTGGCATGATCTCTGAAATATATCTGGTTGATGCCTGGTGACAAAGGTATCCTAATAGTCATTGTTACTCCTGTTTTTCTATGTTTCATCACACCTTCTCCAGGATAGATATGGCCTTAGTGTTCCCTTCCCTAATCCCTACGATTTATAAAGTAGAGTATCTGTCCTGGGAAGTCTTTGACCATTACTCTTGTTGCTACTAAATTTGAATTTTCATAAAGGTGCTTCCTTTTGGAGATTTATAGGGAGATGTACTAAGCCTTGAAAACTGATACATTTCACAGTGATACAGTACCAGCCAATCAGCTCCCAACTGCCATGTCACAGGCTGGGTATGAAAAATGACAGTTAGGAGATGGTTGGCTGGTACTTTATAACTGTGAAATTTGTCTCTTCTCAAGGCTTAGTACATCTGGCCCTTAATCCCTTTTTAGCCGACTCAGATGGTAGCTGCAATTTAATTCCTTGTAGATTGTGAAGGTTTCTTTACTGACAATGTTGGTGTTAGGCGCTGGGGTCCGCTTGTCTGCGCGGCCCGGCGCCTAGCAACTAGAGACGCCGTGCGCGTACAGCCGCCGGCTCCCTAGCAACGCTAGACGCCGGGCGTGCTGAGCCGCACGGACCCTAGCAGCGGGGACGCCACTGGCGGACCGCGTTCCCCGTTGCTAGGCTTTAGGAAATTAAGATATTCACCTGCTCTCTGGCCGTGCAGCAAGGCAGCTGCACGGCATTTATTCTAATCAGCCTTTAGCAGCTGATTGGAGGACTCCTTGTTAAATACACTCCCAGGGCTTCTCACAGACGCCGGTAATAGCTTCCTGCATGCTGCCTTTGTTTGCTGAGAGTCTGTTTCCAGTCCTGCTGTATCCGGTCATTCCAGTCCTCAGAAGTCCGGTATTCGGGAGTTGTCATCTCATCCTAAGAGGTCGTTTGGTTCCCTGGAATCC
Organism: Pseudophryne corroboree; assembly: GCF_028390025.1. NCBI lineage: Eukaryota > Metazoa > Chordata > Amphibia > Anura > Myobatrachidae > Pseudophryne > Pseudophryne corroboree. Next base: position 507,914,758 of record NC_086449.1, read on the forward strand.
TGACTGATCACCGTCTTATATCCAGTGGTGTTCGTGAGTTGCGGCTCTGCCGTGTGTTGCGGCTCAGCCGCTTTACCTTTTATATTTTGTGTTTGGAGCATTTGCGGAGGGTTCCGCTTCCACAAGTCCTCTCTGGTACTCGGCGGTGCCGGGTAGGAGAATTGGACAAGTGGATATTTTGGTTGTCCTTTTCCCTGGCGGTTTCTCCGCACATATTATAGTTTTGAGTTTGCTTAGCCCCTGGCCTGGTTGTTTAGTTAGAGGGCCCCTTGTTATCACCCTGTCTCGGGTTTCCCTTTGTCTCTCATTAAGACCGGGGGGCATCGAAGTTGGGCAGACATAATCCGCCCTTCAAACGCGGCTGCCAAGGGCTCAAGAAACCATAGTCTCGCAGGGGATTTCTGACAACACGGGTGAGACAACAGAGTTAGGGCGCCAGGGGCTATTTTCCTGTCCTGCTCCCTTCCCCAGCATTCCGTTCCAGTGCTCCGGTCCTTGCCATAAGATCTCCTCTGACCAGAGTGCTGGAATCATAACATTATTACCGGCCATACCAAAACTTAAAATTAAACGGGGTTTAATTTTTTCTCATTCAGTTTTGTGAGAGTTTATCGGCCTCATGAATCCAACAGGTTTAGGGCCAAATCCTGGTCAGCTCTTAGTCAGCCAGATTCAAGAACTTACTCAGATGGTTCAGGATCTTTCTCTTCGGGTGAAGTCTCAGGAAGATCTTTTGCGAGCTTCCCCAAGGGTAGTCCCTGAACCAAAGATGCATTTGCCTGACCGTTTTTCTGGTGATAGAAAATAGTTTTTTAATTTTAAAGAATCCTGTAAGCTTTATTTTCGTTTAAGACCGACTTCCTCGGGTACTGAATCTCAGCGGGTCGGGATTATTATTTCTTTGCTCCTGGGTTATCCTCAGACCTGGGCATTTGGTTTAAGAGCAGAGGATCCGGCATTGTTGTCAGTTGATGCTTTTTTTGAGTCTTTAGGGCTCTTGTATGATGACCCTGATAGAGAGGCGTCCGCTGAAAGTCAGTTGCGCGCTCTCAGACAGGGTAGAAATCCTGCGGAGGTTTATTGTACGGAGTTTCGCCGTTGGTCAAACGACTGTGGCTGGAATGACCCAGCCCTGCGCAGTCAGTTTCGCCTCGGCTTATCAGAGTCTATAAAAGACAGTCTCCTTCAGTACCCCGTTCCTGAGACTCTCGATAAACTCATGGAGCTTTCTATTAAGCTTGATCGTCGTCTCAGAGAGCGGAGGGCTGAAAAAGGAGCACCTGTAAGGTCAAGTCCGTGTGTATATTCCATTCCTGAAGACGTAGAGGAGCCCATGCAGATGGGTCTCTCCCGGCTGTCTCCTGAAGAAAGAGCCAGAAGGCAAAATTCTGGTCTTTGTCTGTACTGTGGGGGTAAGGGACATTTTGCTCGTAATTGTCCAAACAAGTCGGGAAACGCTTTGACCGGGTGAATTGTGAGGGGGTTCACCTAGGTCTGCAGCTTATCTCCTCGAATAACTCCCTTTTAGTCCCAGTTAAAGTTTCCTTTGGCAGCCTCAGTTCTTCGGTGTCGGCTTTTGTTGACAGTGGAGCTTCAGGAAACTTTATGGATTTAACTTGGGCTAAGGCCTTAGGCATTCCTCAGTTACCTTTGGGTAGGTGTGTCACCATGCATGGCTTAGATGGGAGTCCGCTGTCTAATGGGATTATTTCTCTCCATACACCCCCTGTACTACTTACAGTAGGAGCTCTACATTCCGAGAAAATCGAGTTCTTTCTTACACATTGCCCAGAAGTTCCAGTTGTTCTGGGTCACCCTTGGCTGGCCTTTCATAATCCCACCATTGATTGGCGGTCGGGGGAGATTTCACAATGGGGTACTTTTTGTGATAAGGAATGTATCACGTTTCCAGTCAGAGTAGCAGCTATCATTCCAGAACCCATTCCGGTGGAATACCAGGAGTTTGCTGTTGTTTTCTCCAAAGGCAATGCGGACATTCTGCCTCCCCATCGGCCTTATGATTGTGCTATTGAGTTAATTCCTGGTGCCGCATTGCCAAAGGGAAGATTATATGCATTATCTGGGCCAGAAACTGAGGCTATGAATGATTATGTAAAGGAGAGCCTTGAGAAAGGATTTATTAGACCATCAAAATCTCCTTTAAGTGCAGGCTTCTTCTTTGTGGAGAAAAAGGATGGCTCGCTTAGACCTTGCATTGATTTTAGAGCCCTGAATAAGATCTCAGTTAAAAACACCTATCCTTTGCCGTTGATTTCTGTACTCTTTGATCAGTTACGTTCTGCTGTGATTTTTTTCTAAAATTGACCTTAGAGGAGCGTACAACCTCATCCGAATTAAATCTGGAGATGAGTGGAAAACAGCCTTCAGTACTCAGTCGGGTCACTACGAATACCTGGTGATGCCGTTCGGCCTGTCCAATGCTCCGGCAGTTTTTCAAGACCTCATTAACGATGTGCTCCGTGACTTCCTAGGGAAATTCGTGGTCGTTTACTTAGACGACATCCTGATTTTTTCTGAATCAATGGAACAACATGTTACCCAGGTGCGTCTGGTTCTTCAAAAGTTACGCGAGAATCATTTATATGCCAAGCTGGAGAAGTGTGAGTTTCATGTCACGGAAGTATCTTTTTTAGGGTACATAATTTCCCCTCAGGGATTTTCCATGGAACCAAAGAAACTCCAGGCCATCCTTAGTTGGGCGCAATCCACCAATTTAAAAGCAATTCAGAGCTTTTTAGGGTTTGCGAATTATTATAGGAGGTTCATTCATTCTTTTTCTGACCTGGTTGCTCCCATTGTAGCTCTGACAAAGAAAGGAGCGGATCCTACCAACTGGTCGCGTGAAGCTGAGTTGTCCTTCCGGGCCTTGAAACAAGCCTTTGTCTCGGCTCCAGTCCTCAGACATCTTAATCCGGAATTGCCCTTTGTGGTGGAGGTTGATGCCTCGGAGGTTGGAGTGGGGGCTATCCTTTCTCAAAAGGATCCGGAGTCTCTGGAGTTACATCCTTGTGCCTTTATGTCCAGGAAATTCTCCTCCGCTGAATCCAACTATGACGTTGGTAATCGGGAGTTACTGGTGGTAAAGTGGGCTTTCGAGGAGTGTAGGCATTGGCTGGAGGGAGCAAAACATACTATTTCGGTATTGACTGACCATAAGAACCTGCAATACATTGAATCGGCTAAGCGGCTTAATGCCCGGCAGGCACGTTGGGCATTATTTTTTACGCGTTTCAAATTTATAATCACTTTCAGGCCTGGTTCCAAGAATACTAAGGCTGATGCCCTGTCACGTAGCTTTCTTCCGGTTCACAATAACAATCCTGTTACCCCCATACTTCCATCTTCGGTCATCTGGGCGGGCCTCACACAAGATTTATTTACCCAGTTAAAACAGCTTCAACACCAAGCTCCTAGAATTACTCCTGCTGGTCGTCTTTACGTCCCTGAGTTTTTGAGAGCTACTGTTTTAACGGAATTCCATGATAACAAAGTTTCAGGGCATCCAGGAGTCTCTAAGACATTGGAGTTAGTCTCTCGCTCAGTATGGTGGCCTGGTCTTTCTAAAGACGTCAAGGAATTTGTTTATTCATGTCAGGTTTGTGCACAGCATAAGGTTCCCCGTTCCTTGCCCATCGGTCAACTTATGCCCTTAAATGTTCCTCTCAGGCCGTGGTCTCATATTTCCATGGATTTTGTGGTTGACCTTCCCCTTTCAGCCGGATTCCGAGTCATATGGGTGGTAGTGGACCGTTTTAGTAAAATGGCTCATTTTATTGCTCTTCCCCGATTGCCTTCTGCCCAAGGGTTGGCAGTTTTGTTTCTCCGCCATGTATTCAGGCTTCATGGGTTGCCTACTGATATTGTTTCTGATCGGGGTCCACAATTCATCGCACAATTCTGGAAATGTTTTTGTGCCTCATTGAAGATGAAATTGTCGTTAACATCCGGTTACCACCCACAAACCAACGGGCAAACCGAACGAGTTAACCAATCATTGAAACAATATTTGCGCTTGTATTCAGCCAAACTCCAGAATGATTGGTCCGAGTTTCTTCCGTTGGCTGAATTTGCTTACAATAATTCTTGTCATTCCTCCACTAAAGAGTCTCCATTCTTTTCAGTTTTTGGTTTTCACCCCAGAGCTAATTCTTTTTTTCATCATTCCTCAGTCTCCTCGCTAACCTTAACCTCCCATCTCAGAGCCATTTGGAAAAAGGTGCACCTTGCTCTCAGAAAAGCGGCCTTTCGAGAGAAGAAATTTTCTGACAGGCTCCGACGTCCTTGCACTTTTAAGGTGGGATATAGGGTGTGGTTGTCGACTCGCAACATCAGGCTTCGACAATCCTCGGCTAGACTGGGACCCAAATTTATTGGGCCATTTCTTATTATTAAAAGAGTCAACCCAGTTGCCTTTCGGTTACGTTTACCAAGATCTCTCAGGATTGGAAATACGTTTCATTGTTCCCTGTTGAAACAATACGTTTCTTCCAGTAGATTTCCTCGGAAGATCTCTCAGGGTAGATCTCCAGTGGATGTACAGGGACAACAGGAGTTCTTGGTAGAGAAGGTTCTCGATTCCAAATTGTCCCGGGGTCGGCTGTATTTTCTAGTTCACTGGAAAGGCTATGGTCCGGAGGAAAGGTCTTGGGTCCTGGATAAGGATCTTCATGCCCCGAGGCTCAAGAGGGCATTTTTTCTGGAATTTCCTCAGAAACCTGGCTTTAGGGGTTCCTTGACCCCTCCTCAAGGGGGGGGGTACTGTTAGGCGCCGGGGTCCGCTTGTCTGCGCGGCCCGGCGCCTAGCAACTAGAGACGCCGTGCGCGTACAGCCGCCGGCTCCCTAGCAACGCTAGACGCCGGGCGCGCTGAGCCGCACGGACCCTAGCAGCGGGGACACCACTGGCAGACCGCGTTCCCCGTTGCTAGGCTTTAGGAAATTAAGATATTCACCTGCTCTCTGGCCGTGCAGCAAGGCAGCTGCACGGCATTTATTCTAATCAGCCTTTAGCAGCTGATTGGAGGACTCCTTGTTAAATACACTCCCAGGGCTTCTCACAGACGCCGGTAATAGCTTCCTGCATGCTGCCTTTGTTTGCTGAGAGTCTGTTTCCAGTCCTGCTGTATCCGGTCATTCCAGTCCTCAGAAGTCCGGTATTCGGGAGTTGTCATCTCATCCCAAGAGGTCGTTTGGTTCCCTGGAGTCCTGACTGATCACCGTCTTATATCCAGTGGTGTTCGTGAGTTGCGGCTCTGCCGTGTGTTGCGGCTCAGCCGCTTTACCTTTTATATTTTGTGTTTGGAGCATTTGCGGAGGGTTCCGCTTCCACAAGTCCTCTCTGGTACTCGGCGGTGCCGGGTAGGAGAATTGGACAAGTGGATATTTTGGTTGTCCTTTTCCCTGGCGGTTTCTCCGCACATATTATAGTTTTGAGTTTGCTTAGCCCCTGGCCTGGTTGTTTAGTTAGAGGGCCTCTTGTTATCACCCTGTCTCGGGTTTCCCTTTGTCTCTCATTAAGACCGGGGGGCATCGAAGTTGGGCAGACATAATCCGCCCTTCAAACGCGGCTGCCAAGGGCTCAAGAAACCATAGTCTCGCAGGGGATTTCTGACAACACGGGTGAGACAACAGAGTTAGGGCGCCAGGGGCTATTTTCCTGTCCTGCTCCCTTCCCCAGCATTCCATTCCAGTGCTCCGGTCCTTGCCATAAGATCTCCTCTGACCAGAGTGCTGGAATCATAACAGTTGGTTCCTTTAGTTTGGAATACATTTGTAAGGCTCTCTTCGTGGCACTCTAATTTCTAGGGTAGTGCAAATGGGTTATTTCATAGGAGGAAGGAAGCAGATTTAGAGCAAAGATGTTGTGCACGAGGACATTTATACTCTTAGGGTGGTATTCAATTACAGGTGAAAATACACAGAATCTGAGATATTTTCTGAACTGTTCTGCTACTGGAACATGAAAATAAGCGTCCTTTAAATTTATCGACACCACAAAGTCCCCTTTATTCACCCCTGAAAGGATAGACTTCAGAGTTGCCATATGAAATTTCTTGGTTTTTACATATCTGTTGAGTTGTCTGAGATCCAGAATTGTTCTGAATTCCCCAGTCATCTTCTTTACCAGGAATATTTGAGAATAGAATCCTTTCTTTATCTGTGATTGCGGAACTAACTGCACAGCTTCCGCAGTGATCAACTCTTTAAGACTGTTTTCAAAACCTCTTTCTAAATTTGTCACCGACATCCTTGATACTAGAAATTTGTCCCAATCTGGAACTACTGAAATTCTATTTGGTATCCTTGAGACACAACGTCCAATACCCATCAGTCCTGAACACATTCTTGCCAATATCTGTAAAACTGCTGAAGTCTGCCCCCTACTGGAAGGGAATCTGCAACCTCTTGATAGTCATAACCTTCTACTTCCTCTTCTATAAGTTTGGTGAAAGGACTGTCTCGATGTCCCCAAAGCATATCTGCTACCAGAAGGACGACCTGGCCTGTAGCTTCTGGCTTCTTTAAACTGTTGCCTTGTAGCTAGAAAGAGTATCTACTCTTCTTATCCTGTGGTAATCTTGCCGACTTACCTCCTGTCATCTTTTGTATGATGGCTTCAAGTTTATTACCAAACAAAGAACTCTCATATGGCAGAGAAACCAGTCTATTTTTAGAATGCATGTCTGCTGCCCATGACCATAGCCACAAGGCCCTTCTAGCCATGACTCTGGCTGCCATACATTTTGCAGAAAAATACAACACATCCAGTGATGCTTCACATAAGTATTCGATAGCTTTCATCATAATAGATAAATTCCTTGGCAGATATTGCCTAGAGATTTTCTCCTCTAAGTCATTAGACATAGTTGATCCCCAAATTCTTAATGCTCTTGATACAGAAGCAATAGCAACGCCTGATTTTAGGGACACAGCTGAGGAAGTATGCAGCTTCTTTAAAGCACTCTCCATACGTTTGTCCATACCATCCTTCAAAACAGCTCCATCCTCTAAAAGAATGGTAGTTTCAGATACTGTCTCTGCAACTGCAGCATCAATCTTAGGTATGGAACACCAATTCGACACTTGTTCATCCTTAATAGGGAACATACGGTAAATTCTCTTGATATTGCCTAATCTCTTATCCATATTCTGCCATTCTTTAGACATAATGGGGGTCATTCTGAGTTAATCGCTAGCAGAAAATGTTCGCTGCGCAACAATGAAGCTAAAACCGGCACCTCTGCGCATGCGTATGCGGCACAATGCGCACGCGCGATGTACTTTCACAACGGCCGATGTAGTTTTGCACAGGGTCTAGCGATGCATTTCAGTCGCACTGCTGACCGCAGAGTGATTGACATGAAAAGGGCGTTTCTGGGTGTCAACTGACCGTTTTCAGGGAGTGTTCGAAAAAACGCAGGCGTGCCAGGAAAAACGCAGGCGTGGCTGGGCGAACGCAGGGTGTGTTTGTGACGTAAAATCCGGAACTGAATGGTCTGAAGTGATCGCAAGCTAGGAGTAGGTCTGGAGCTACTCTGAAACTGCACAATTTATTTTTGTAGCCGCTCTGCGATCCTTTCGTTCGCACTTCTACTAAGCTAAAATATACTCCCAGAGGGCAGCGGCTTAGCGTTTGCACGACTGCTAAAAACTGCTAGCGAGCGATCAACTCGGAATGACCCCCAATATCCTTAACAGCCTTGTGTACTGGAAAATATCTATTCCTTTTAGCTCTGTCCTCAAAAGAACATCTTGATCTTCATCCTTCTCAACATGCTTCTTATAATTCATAGTTTTAAAGATATTCTTTAACAAACTATCCACCAGATCTAAATTAAACATTCTCACATCCTCTCGAGACTCGTCAGATTCATTACTAGAAAGCTCCTGACAATCGTCTTCATAAATGGGCTCAGATGAAACAGGCTCATAAATAGAATCTAGGCTAGCCTGCGACTATGGGGGTCATTCCGAGTTGATCGCTAGCTGCCATTGTTCGCAGCACAGTGATCAGGCTAAAAATCTGCATTTCTGTGCATGCGTACGGGCCGCTGTGCACATGCGCGACGTAGTTTCGCAAAAAACTATGCAGTTTCACACAAGGTCTGTTTTGTTCATATGTTTGTAAATCCAGTCATCAGGACACAGAGACATGTGAGTTCACTGCTGTGCTGTTTATTCCGTCACCAACTCCAGACACACTGTACACTGGACCACCCACTTCCCAGCATCCCCCTGATCCCAAGGACCATCACTGAAGATTCAGGCTTAAACAGATTAGTAAGGGAGTGTCTACAAATATTAAGCATTCTAATACACTAACATCACATCCTCTTTTCTTTAAAGATAAGCCCTGTATGCTTCAATGCAACAATTAACAACGTCATATTAAGAACATCATCTAACACATTTCAATGAGTCTCTCAGGTCTGCGTATTTCCCTTTTGGATCTTTCATACACAGTCTGTGTTTCATCTACCATGTTGGACCTTTCTAGAATCGTGGTTTGTTCACCATTATGAGGATCATCATACATGTCAGATGAAGGGTATTCTTCAGTCATGTTGTCTTCATTATGGTTAGGTTGAGATCTTAAATCCACCCGATTTCTTCTTACTTCCGTTCCACACTCTGTGCGTATAGTATAAGATCTTGGAGCTACTTGTGCTTGCACAATACCTTTCTGCACCCAAATACCTTTCTCGTGATCTCTGAGACGGACTTGGTCACCTGATTTTAGATCAGATAAGCTTTTTGCTCGCCTGTCATGGAACAGTTTCTGTTTCGCCTGTTGACGTTCCTTACTCAGTCTGACCAACGCTGAGTTATGTGTATTAAGCAGTTCATCATGTATCGGGAGATTTGCTCTAATCCTCCTTCCCATCAGCATTTGTGCAGGAGAAAGTCAATTCTGTAAAGGTGTACTGCGGTAGATTAAAATACTTTTGTAGAAATCTTCTTTACCTTCTTGAGCTTTTTTCATGAGACTCTTTACAGTTTTTACTGAACTTTCCACCAACCTATTTGAGCGTGGATAGTGGGGACTTGACGTAGTATGGACAAATTCCCACTCATCAGCAAATTGTCTAAATTCAGCACTGGAAAACTGAGGACCATTGTCAGTGAACTCTTCCATAGGAACACCATGCCTTGCAAAGATTGACTTCATGCAATTGATTACGGCTTTACTAGTAGTTGTATGTAGTGTCTTCACCTCAGGGTAGTTAGAGTAATAATCAGTCACGACAATGTACGTTTTCCCATTACAATCAAACATATCTGCGCCAACTTTCTGGTACGGTCTCTCTGGCACTGCGTGAGGACTTAGTGGCTCGACTTGCTGTTTCGGTCTATACGTAAGACATAATTCACATGTGTCAGGAATCGACTCACCACAGCCACATCTGTCCGTCGGTGCGGACTCCGTCCGGGGTCCCTACGTTCTGCTGTCGTCCGCTCCTCTGCCGCCAGACGTCATCCTGGGCCTAGGAACGCTCCTGTAACAGCGGGCGTGTGAGCACGCCGCGTTCCCGCCGGGCCGCGGCATGGGCGCCGCCATGACAGTCTCCATCGGTCAGAGTACGGCGGCCAAACCGGAGCTTGGCCGCACCTCCTTTTCCCACTCCAACCAATGTCTGCACACCAGGGGGTATATCAGGAGCTGCAGAGTGAGCCTGTGGTTGTCCTGAACTTTGTGTCACTCCTGCGACCCATGTGCCTAGATTCCTCCGTGTTCCTGGTTACCTACCTGTTCCTCCGTGTTCCTGGTTACCTACCTGTTCCTCCGTGTTCCTGGTTACCTTCCTGCATTTCCGTGGAACTACAAGCATCAGCAATCCCTGCATTTGTATTTGGCTCCACACCTATCTACAACCACTATGTGCTTCAGCCTCAGCAGTAGAGACTCCCTCCAGGTGCATTCCATCACCTCACCTGTGAAGCAGCTTGCTAGCTGCCTCTGCCTAACGAACTACACTGTGGACTTCCACCTGAGTCTCCTGCATCTGCTACCAGGTTTGCTACACATTTATTACCATCTCTGCTGGCTTCACGTTTTAAACCATTCTGGTTCTCACTAGAGATGAGCGGGTTCGGTTCCTCGGAATCCGAACCCGCCCGAACTTCAGCTTTTTTTACACGGATCCGAGCGACTCGGATCTTCCCGCCTTGCTCGGTTAACCCGAGCGCGCCCGAACGTCATCATGACGCTGTCGGATTCTCGCGAGGCTCGGATTCTATCGCGAGACTCGGATTCTATATAAGGAGCCGCACGTCGCCGCCATTTTCACACGTGCATTGAGATTGATAGGGAGACGACGTGGCTGGCGTCCTCTCCATTTAGATTAGAAGAGAGAGAGTGAGATTGAGACAGAGACACTTGATTTACTGGAGCTTAGGAGTACTAGAGAGTGCAGAGTTTACTAGTGACTGACCACTGACCAGTGACCACCAGTGCAGTTTTATTTAATATAATCCGTTCTCTGCCTGAAAAAAACGATACACAGTGACTCAGTCACATACCATATCTGTGCTCAGCCCAGTGTGCTGCATCATCTATGTATAATATCTGACTGTGCTCACACAGCTTAATTGTGGGGGAGACTGGGGAGCAGTTATAGGTTATAGCAGGAGCCAGGAGTACATATTATTAAAATTAAACAGTGCACACTTTTGCTGCAGGAGTGCCACTGCCAGTGTGACTGACCAGTGACCTGACCACACTGACCACCAGTATAGTATACTATATTGTGATTGCCTGAAAAAGTTAAACACTCGTCGTGTGACTTGTGTGGTGTTTTTTTATTCTATAAAAAACTCATTCTGCTGACAGTGTCCAGCAGGTCCGTCATTATATAATATATACCTGTCCGGCTGCAGTAGTGATATATATATATTTTTTATATCATTATTTATCATCCAGTCGCAGCAGACACAGTACGGTAGTTCACGGCTGTAGCTACCTCTGTGTCGGCACTCGGCAGTCCATCCATAATTGTATACCACCTACCCGTGGTTTTTTTTTTCTTTCTTCTTTATACATACTACATCTCATTATCATCCAGTCTATATTAGCAGCAGACACAGTACAGTACGGTAGTCCACGGCTGTAGCTACCTCTGTGTCGGCACTCGGCAGTCCATCCATAATTGTATACCACCTACCCGTGGTTTTTTTTTCCTTCTTTATACATACTACATTTCATTATCATCCAGTCTATATTAGCAGCAGACACAGTACAGTACGGTAGTCCACGGCTGTAGCTACCTCTGTGTCGGCACTCGGCAGTCCATCCATAATTGTATACCACCTACCCGTGTTTTTTTTTTCTTTCTTCTTTATACATACTACATCTCATTATCAACCAGTCTATATTAGCAGCAGACACAGTACAGTACGGTAGTCCACGGCTGTAGCTACCTCTGTGTCGGCACTCGGCAGTCCGTCCATAATTGTATACCACCTACCCGTGGTTTTTTTTCTTTCTTCTTTATACATACTACATCTCATTATCATCCAGTCTATATTAGCAGCAGACACAGTACAGTACGGTAGTCCACGGCTGTAGCTACCTCTGTGTCGGCACTCGGCAGTCCATCCATAATTGTATACCACCTACCCGTGTTTTTTTTTCTTTCTTCTTTATACATACATACTACATCTCATTATCATCCAGTCTATATTAGCAGCAGACACAGTACAGTACGGTAGTCCACGGCTGTAGCTACCTCTGTGTCGGCACTCGGCAGTCCGTCCATAATTGTATACCACCTACCCGTGTTTTTTTTTTCTTTCTTCTTTATACATACTACATCTCATTATCATCCAGTCTATATTAGCAGCAGACACAGTACAGTACGGTAGTCCACGGCTGTAGCTACCTCTGTGTCGGCACTCGGCAGTCCATCCATAATTGTATACCACCTACCCGTGGTTTTTTTTTCTTTCTTCTTTATACATACTACATCTCATTATCATCCAGTCTATATTAGCAGCAGACACAGTACAGTACGGTAGTCCACGGCTGTAGCTACCTCTGTGTCGGCACTCGGCAGTCCGTCCATAATTGTATACCACCTACCCGTGGTTTTTTTTTCTTTCTTCTTTATACATACATACTACATCTCATTATCAACCAGTCTATATTAGCAGCAGACACAGTACAGTACGGTAGTCCACGGCTGTAGCTACCTCTGTGTCGGCACTCGGCAGTCCATCCATAATTGTATACCACCTACCCGTGGTTTTTTTTTCTTCTTTATACATACTACATCTCATTATCATCCAGTCTATATTAGCAGCAGACACAGTACAGTACGGTAGTCCACGGCTGTAGCTACCTCTGTGTCGGCACTCGGCAGTCCATCCATAATTGTATACCACCTACCCGTGGTTTTTTTTTCTTTCTTCTTTATACATACATACTACATCTCTTTATCAACCAGTCTATATTAGCAGCAGACACAGTACGGTAGTCCACGGCTGTAGCTACCTCTGTGTCGGCACTCGGCAGTCCGTCCATAATTGTATACCACCTACCCGTGGTTTTTTTTCTTTCTTCTTTATACATACATACTACATCTCTTTATCAACCAGTCTATATTAGCAGCAGACACAGTACAGTACGGTAGTCCACGGCTGTAGCTACCTCTGTGTCGGCACTCGGCCGTCCATCCATAATTGTATACTAGTATCCATCCATCTGCATTGTTTACCTGAGGTGCCTTTTAGTTGTGCCTATTAAAATATGGAGAACAAAAATGTTGAGGTTCCAAAATTAGGGAAAGATCAAGATCCACTTCCACCTCGTGCTGAAGCTGCTGCCACTAGTCATGGCCGAGACGATGAAATGCCAGCAACGTCGTCTGCCAAGGCCGATGCCCAATGTCATAGTACAGAGCATGTCAAATCCAAAACACCAAATATCAGTAAAAAAAGGACTCCAAAACCTAAAATAAAATTGTCGGAGGAGAAGCGTAAACTTGCCAATATGCCATTTACCACACGGAGTGGCAAGGAACGGCTGAGGCCCTGGCCTATGTTCATGGCTAGTGGTTCAGCTTCACATGAGGATGGAAGCACTCAGCCTCTCGCTAGAAAAATGAAAAGACTCAAGCTGGAAAAAGCACAGCAAAGAACTGTGCGTTCTTCGAAATCCCAAATCCACAAGGAGAGTCCAATTGTGTCGGTTGCGATGCCTGACCTTCCCAACACTGGACGTGAAGAGCATGCGCCTTCCACCATTTGCACGCCCCCTGCAAGTGCTGGAAGGAGCACCCGCAGTCCAGTTCCTGATAGTCAGATTGAAGATGTCAGTGTTGAAGTACACCAGGATGAGGAGGATATGGGTGTTGCTGGCGCTGGGGAGGAAATTGACCAGGAGGATTCTGATGGTGAGGTGGTTTGTTTAAGTCAGGCACCCGGGGAGACACCTGTTGTCCGTGGGAGGAATATGGCCGTTGACATGCCTGGTGAAAATACCAAAAAAATCAGCTCTTCGGTGTGGAAGTATTTCACCAGAAATGCGGACAACATTTGTCAAGCCGTGTGTTCCCTTTGTCAAGCTGTAATAAGTAGGGGTAAGGACGTTAACCACCTCGGAACATCCTCCCTTATACGTCACCTGCAGCGCATTCATAATAAGTCAGTGACAAGTTCAAAAACTTTGGCCGACAGCGGAAGCAGTCCACTGACCAGTAAATCCCTTCCTCTTGTAACCAAGCTCACGCAAACCACCCCACCAACTCCCTCAGTGTCAATTTCCTCCTTCCCCAGGAATGCCAATAGTCCTGCAGGCCATGTCACTGGCAATTCTGATGATTCCTCTCCTGCCTGGGATTCCTCCGATGCATCCTTGCGTGTAACGCCTACTGCTGCTGGCGCTGCTGTTGTTGCTGCTGGGAGTCGATGGTCATCCCAGAGGGGAAGTCGTAAGACCACTTTTACTACTTCCACCAAGCAATTGACTGTCCAACAGTCCTTTGCGAGGAAGATGAAATATCACAGCAGTCATCCTACTGCAAAGCGGATAACTGAGGCCTTGGCATCCTGGGTGGTGAGAAACGTGGTTCCGGTATCCATCATTACTGCAGAGCCAACTAGAGACTTGTTGGAGGTACTGTGTCCCCGGTACCAAATACCATCTAGGTTCCATTTCTCTAGGCAGGCGATACCGAAAATGTACACAGACCTCAGAAAAAGAGTCACCAGTGTCCTAAAAAATGCAGCTGTACCCAATGTCCACTTAACCACGGACATGTGGACAAGTGGAGCAGGGCAGGGTCAGGACTATATGACTGTGACAGCCCACTGGGTAGATGTATGGACTCCCGCCGCAAGAACAGCAGCGGCGGCACCAGTAGCAGCATCTCGCAAACGCCAACTCTTTCCTAGGCAGGCTACGCTTTGTATCACCGGTTTCCAGAATACGCACACAGCTGAAAACCTCTTACGGCAACTGAGGAAGATCATCGCGGAATGGCTTACCCCAATTGGACTCTCCTGTGGATTTGTGGCATCGGACAACGCCAGCAATATTGTGTGTGCATTAAATATGGGCAAATTCCAGCACGTCCCATGTTTTGCACATACCTTGAATTTGGTGGTGCAGAATTTTTTAAAAAACGACAGGGCGTGCAAGAGATGCTGTCGGTGGCCAGAAGAATTGCGGGACACTTTCGGCGTACAGGCACCACGTACAGAAGACTGGAGCACCACCAAAAACTACTGAACCTGCCCTGCCATCATCTGAAGCAAGAAGTGGTAACGAGGTGGAATTCAACCCTCTATATGCTTCAGAGGTTGGAGGAGCAGCAAAAGGCCATTCAAGCCTATACAATTGAGCACGATATAGGAGGTGGAATGCACCTGTCTCAAGCGCAGTGGAGAATGATTTCAACGTTGTGCAAGGTTCTGATGCCCTTTGAACTTGCCACACGTGAAGTCAGTTCAGACACTGCCAGCCTGAGTCAGGTCATTCCCCTCATCAGGCTTTTGCAGAAGAAGCTGGAGACATTGAAGGAGGAGCTAACACGGAGCGATTCCGCTAGGCATGTGGGACTTGTGGATGGAGCCCTTAATTCGCTTAACAAGGATTCACGGGTGGTCAATCTGTTGAAATCAGAGCACTACATTTTGGCCACCATGCTCGATCCTAGATTTAAAGCCTACCTTGGATCTCTCTTTCCGGCAGACACAAGTCTGCTGGGGTTGAAAGACCTGCTGGTGAGAAAATTGTCAAGTCAAGCGGAACGCGACCTGTCAACATCTCCTCCTTCACATTCTCCCGCAACTGGGGGTGCGAGGAAAAGGCTCAGAATTCCGAGCCCACCCGCTGGCGGTGATGCAGGGCAGTCTGGAGCGACTGCTGATGCTGACATCTGGTCCGGACTGAAGGACCTGACAACGATTACGGACATGTCGTCTACTGTCACTGCATATGATTCTCTCAACATTGAAAGAATGGTGGAGGATTATATGAGTGACCGCATCCAAGTAGGCACGTCACACAGTCCGTACTTATACTGGTAGGAAAAAGAGGCAATTTGGAGGCCCTTGCACAAACTGGCTTTATTCTACCTAAGTTGCCCTCCCACAAGTGTGTACTCCGAAAGAGTGTTTAGTGCCGCCGCTCACCTTGTCAGCAATCGGCGTACGAGGTTACATCCAGAAAATGTGGAGAAGATGATGTTCATTAAAATGAATTATAATCAATTCCTCCGCGGAGACATTGACCAGCAGCAATTGCCTCCACAAAGTACACAGGGAGCTGAGATGGTGGATTCCAGTGGGGACGAATTGATAATCTGTGAGGAGGGGGATGTACACGGTGATATATCGGAGGATGATGATGAGGTGGACATCTTGCCTCTGTAGAGCCAGTTTGTGCAAGGAGAGATTAATTGCTTCTTTTTTTGGGGGGGTCCAAACCAACCCGTCATATCAGTCACAGTCGTGTGGCAGACCCTGTCACTGAAATGATGGGTTGGTTAAAGTGTGCATGTCCTGTTTTGTTTATACAACATAAGGGTGGGTGGGAGGGCCCAAGGACAATTCCATCTTGCACCTCTTTTTTCTTTTATTTTTCTTTGCGTCATGTGCTGTTTGGGGAGGGTTTTTTGGAAGGGCCATCCTGCGTGACACTGCAGTGCCACTCCTAGATGGGCCCGATGTTTGTGTCGGCCACTAGGGTCGCTTATCTTACTCACACAGTCAGCTACCTCATTGCGCCTCTTTTTTTCTTTGCGTCATGTGCTGTTTGGGGAGGGTTTTTTGGAAGGGACATCCTGCGTGACACTGCAGTGCCACTCCTAGATGGGCCCGGTGTTTGTGTCGGCCACTAGGGTCGCTTATCTTACTCACACAGTCAGCTACCTCATTGCGCCTCTTTTTTTCTTTGCGTCATGTGCTGTTTGGGGAGGGTTTTTTGGAAGGGACATCCTGCGTGACACTGCAGTGCCACTCCTAGATGGGCCCGGTGTTTGTGTCGGCCACTAGGGTCGCTTATCTTACTCACACAGCTACCTCATTGCGCCTCTTTTTTTCTTTGCGTCATGTGCTGTTTGGGGAGGGTTTTTTGGAAGGGACATCCTGCGTGACACTGCAGTGCCACTCCTAGATGGGCCCGGTGTTTGTGTCGGCCACTAGGGTCGCTTATCTTACTCACACAGCGACCTCGGTGCAAATTTTAGGACTAAAAATAATATTGTGAGGTGTGAGGTATTCAGAATAGACTGAAAATGAGTGGAAATTATGGTTTTTGAGGTTAATAATACTTTGGGATCAAAATGACCCCCAAATTCTATGATTTAAGCTGTTTTTTAGGGTTTTTTGAAAAAAACACCCGAATCCAAAACACACCCGAATCCGACAAAAAAAATTCGGTGAGGTTTTGCCAAAACGCGGTCGAACCCAAAACACGGCCGCGGAACCGAACCCAAAACCAAAACACAAAACCCGAAAAATTTCCGGCGCTCATCTCTAGTTCTCACACCAGTGAACTTATCCATCATTACCATTTCCTCCATAGACTCTCAGCTTCCAAGCTGCACCATTTCCATTGCATACTTTTTATTGTTTATTCCTGCACGTTATTCTGCTGCCTTATTGTGTGAACTTTTATGTTAATAAAACACCATTGCGCTGATGCGCAGAAACCCAATCCAGCCTCCTCACTTCTTCTATCCTACCTCCACTGACCCACTAGTGCCCCCTCCGGGGACACAAGCAAAACCTAACCTGACAACATGTAGCTGTACAGATAAAGTAAGTGCAATAGGATGCGCTAAATGCGGAAATGGGTGGACAGATCTAATTATCCCTTGTGTGTAATATTAAAAGTTGATACTTCCCTTAATATCACCTATATGCATACACTTCTTGAATCCGTTCCACATGTGAAAAAAATAAATAAATGCATATAGTGTAGTATATTTTAAACAGGACAAAATTTAATACAATCAATTGTCAGATTCATACATAAAAAATGCACAAAAAATGCAGATTAAATTCCTAAAAACACTTTTTCACCCAAATGTAGGGTAATAAAGGTGGAGGATTACCAGATGAAAGTGATCAGTGAGCGTATCAGATGTAACCTTAGGGTAACTGGCTCCGGAACCGGGTTCCCTCGTCCACGTCCCAATCGTCTGGTCAGCCTTACACCTGTTGATAATTCAATGCATACACCACTCTCCCGCTGCTACGCGTTTCGGGAATGTCCCTTCATCAGGCAGTGAGAGTGGAGTGAAAAGACTTCCTTTTTATACCTTCAACCTAGATTACTTCCGGGTCAGGAGTCATATATTACTTCCGGGTCAGGAGTCACATATCTAAAAATAATTTAAACATACTAAGCAATGTAAAAAATCATCTATAAATAATATCCACAATTGAGGATGCATAATAAATAACAAAACTATACAGATACTTAAAAGCCAGAATGCAAAAAAAACGTTATAATGACCGGAAGTGACGTTACTGTGACCTCCGATTCTAACTGTAACTACTAACATCGTGGAATCCGCTGTATTAACCTTATAAATTTGCTCAACTGTAGTGAATTTTAAGGCTACTCAGGCAGTGTAATAAATATAAATTCAAGAAGTCCTGGGAGTGCATAATGAAATGTTCCGTTTATAATGTTGCTGGAACGCATTTGGAACGCACACAGACTTCCGGCGGCATACTTCCGGTCCAGTGGAACGCACTTGAACCGCATCAGGATCCTTAATGATATACTTCCGGTCGCGGCCATCGGCGTATACGGACTGGATGATTTCTACTCAAAAGATTGACATCTTAGTTCTTATGTCACCCGAAGTCCTTAAACAGTCCCCCGATTGTGTATGCATTAAGCAGGAGACATATAACATCTAAAAATTCGGAAGTCTTTCAAAGCTTGTATTTCCTGTGTTAAGGTTCCATTTTACTTGTGGGCAACCATGCCCTTACTGCTTAGTATGTTTAAATTATTTTTAGATATGTGACTCCTGACCCGGAAGTAATATATGACTCCTGACCCGGAAGTAATCTAGGTTGAAGGTATAAAAAGGAAGTTTTTTCACTCCACTCTCACTGCCTGATGAAGGGACATTCCCGAAACGCGTAGCAGCGGGAGAGTGGTGTATGCATTGAATTATCAACAGGTGTAAGGCTGACCAGACGATTGGGACGTGGACGAGGGAACCCGGTTCCGGAGCCAGTTACCCTAAGGTTACATCTGATACGCTCACTGATCACTTTCATCTGGTAATCCTCCACCTTTATTACCCTACATTTGGGTGAAAAAGTGTTTTTAGGAATTTAATCTGCATTTTTTGTGCATTTTTTATGTATGAATCTGACAATTGATTGTATTAAATTTTGTCCTGTTTAAAATATACTACACTATATGCATTTATTTATTTTTTTCACATGTGGAACGGATTCAAGAAGTGTATGCATATAGGTGATATTAAGGGAAGTATCAACTTTTAATATTACACACAAGGGATAATTAGATCTGTCCACCCATTTCCGCATTTAGCGCATCCTATTGCACTTACTTTATCTGTTCACTATTTCATATTGGTACAAGGGATTACCACTGGTGCAAAGGGGTTGCTGCTTGTTGCTATTGGCGCCATTCGTGTTCTCTATTACTTCTTTACAACATGTAGCTGTAGTCTGTGCTATGTCTTGGTTCATTCTTGGCCAATACATAACTTCACGCGCTCTCCGCTTACATTTTTCTTCTCCTAAGTGGCCTTCATGTATCTTGCACAGCATAGTTTTTCTTAGTCGTGCAGGTATGACAAACCTATTGCCTTTGTAAATAATACCATCGATAACTGTAAGGTCACTGCGGTACATCCAATAATCATGGATAGACAGCGGGCACGCATGTTTTTCTGCTGGCCAACCTTTCAGAATGATATCTTTCAACACTTTCATTGTGTCATCTGTCTCAGTTTCTTTCCTAATCTGTTCTTGTCTTCCAAGAGACACTGGTAGAGAAGCTACGATCAAATTAACATAGGCTTCTATCTCTTCATCCATCAGACTTTTGGAACCTTCACTTTTGTCCACAGCACGAGAAAGTGTATCAGCAATGTACATGTATTTGCCGGGACAGTACAGCAAGTGTACATCATATTTCTGTAGTCTGATAAGCATTCGTTGAATTGTCATGGGACAGTCATGTAATGACTTAGTCATGATAGCTATCAATGGCTTGTGGTCAGTTTCCACTGTAAATGTTTGACCATACACAAACTGATGAAATCGCTCACATGCATATGTGATCGCTAGAAGTTCTTTTTCTATCTGAGCATACCTTGCTTCAGCACTTGTCAGTGCTCTTGATGCATAGATTACTGGTTGCCATATATCCTTATGTTCTTGTAACAGCACTGAGCCTAGGCCAAATTGCAAAGCATCTGCTGAAATTCTTATTCTTTTTGCAGGATCAAAGAATTTTAGCACTGGTTGCTCTGTAATGATCTGTTTCAAGTTTTGCCAATTTTCTTGTTGTTCATGTGACCAAATCCACTCATTATCTTTGTCCAACAACCATCTAAGAGAGGCTGTTTGTTCAGAGAGTTGAGAAATAAACTTTCCTAAGTAAGTAATCATACCTAGGAATCTTCTGACGTCGTCTTTGTTGTTAGGATGTTCCATGTTCACTATGGCTGATATTTTCCTTGGGTCTGGTTTTACACCTTGATCCGAGACCACGTCGCCCATAAAGGTAAGTGTATTCACGCCAAATTCACATTTGTCCTTGTTTAGCTTTAGATTCTCTTTCTTGACAAGTTCCATTACTTGTCTCAATCTAGAATCATGTTCTTCCTTTGTAGATCCCCAGGCAATAATGTCATTCATCATTGTTTCAACACCTGGAATATGTTCAAAAATCATGTGTATCTTTTTGTGATATACTTCTGGAGCAGACATATGGTAGTCGAAGAAATCTGTATCGACCTTCTGGTGTATTAAATGTACAAAGCTTTGAGCTGGCCTCATCTAGCTTCATTTGCCAGAATCCTGAAGATGCGTCCAATTTACTGAACCATTTTGCTCCCGCAAATTGCGACATGATTTCATCTTTGGTTGGTAGTTTGAAATGTTCTTGTTTAATAGCTTTGTTTAAATCTCTGGGGTCTAGACATATTCTGAGTTGTCCATTTTTCTTTTCAACAATTACTAAGGAGCTTACCCATTCAGTAGGCTCATCAACTTTCTGTATCACACCCAAGGCTTCCATGCGATTTAACTCTTGTTTCAGTTTTTCTCTCAGCGCAAACGGCACTTTTCTACAGGGGTGTATCACTGAAGAAACTTGTGTGTCTATATTTATTTTATGCTCTCCAGGCAAACAACCTAGACCTTCAAACAAGTCTCTGTATTCTGTAAACATCGATTTGCAGTCATCTTCTACTTGTGATGTCACCATAAAAACTTTCTTTAGCAAGCTAGTTTCTCAAAGGAACTTAATCCTAGAATCGGTTGCACATTTTTAGCCACAATCAGTAGAGATGTTTTAAACTGTTGTCCCTTATATTTCAGTGTCACTAAGCATGTACCTTTCACAGGAATTTCCTCCCCAGTGTACCCTATAACTTTCACTTTGGCTGGATGAATTTTAGGTTTTACTCTAAAAGTCTTATAGTCTTGAAACGATATTAAATTCACCTGCGCGCCAGTATCAAGCTTAAAGGGAATGACAATCTCGTTCACAGTTAAAGGGACAATCCATTCTTTCTTATCTGCACTGCAAAGTTCAATGCAATCCACAAAGAATTCCTCTGTTTGTTTAATAGCATGCACTTTGGTTTCACTTTTCATTTTACAGCATTTGGCAAAGTGATTAAGTCTACCACATTTCATGCAGGTTTTACCATAAGCCAGGCACATTTTAGGATTGTGGGCATTTCCACATCTACTACACATTTCCTTATTAGACTGTGGCTTAGACTGCTTCATTCTTGAGAATGGAGGTTTGCTTGGCTCTGTTTTCTGCACTACATGTACATCAGCATCAACTTCTTTGTGTAACGTTTTGGCTTGAAATCTAGTTATTTCTGCAGATCTACACATAGTCACTGCCTTGTCTAGTGTTAGGTCTTGCTCTCTCAGCAATCTCTCTCTGAGTCCATTATCAGGTATTCCACAGACAATACGATCTCTAATCAGTGAATCCTTTAAATCACCAAACTCACAGGTTTTACTGAGTGATTGCAGCTCTGTAACATACTGATCAAATCCATCTACAGACTTCTGATCACATGTGAAAAACTTATATCTTTCATATGTCACATTTTTCCTTGGCACAAAGTAATCTTCAAACTTTTGCATTATAGAAGATAGCACCATATTCTGCCCCTCATCAAACTGAAAACTATTATAAATGTCCAGCACATCCTCTCCTATCACATGGAGGAAAATGGATGACTTCATTTTGTCAGCTTCACATGCAGCAAGATATATATTAAACCTTTGCTTAAATCTTTTCCAGTTTTCAGACAAGTTACCAGACATCAGCATGCCGGTTGGAGGAGCTAGTTTATCCATGGTTACTCACTGTTTGAAGAGAGGAGCACACGGCAGGCTTTGCAGACACTGAGTATCACAGCCACAGGCTGCTGCAGGATTCTTTCACACTCTGAGAGCACTAGCAGTCCAAGTTAAACTTCTTCTGACACCATGTTTTGTTCATATGTTTGCAAATCCAGTCATCAGGACACAGAGACATGTAAGTTCACTGCTGTGCTGTTTATTCCATCACCAACTCAAGGCACACACACACTGGACCACCCACTTCCCAGCATCCTCCAGGTCCCAGGGACCATCACTGAAGATTCAGGCTTACACAGATTAGTAAGGGAGTGTCTACAAATATTAAGCATTCTAATACACTAACATCACAAGGTCGAGCGACTCTTTTACGTCGCTCTGTTGATCGGTGAGTGATTGACAGGAAGTGGGTGTTTCTGGGTGGTAACTGACCGTTTTCCGGGAGTGTGCTAAAAAGCGCAGGCATGTCAGGTAAAAACGCAGGCGTGCCTGGGGAAACGGGGGAGTGGCTGGCCGAACGCAGGGCGTGTTTGTGACGTCAAAGCAGGAACTAAACAGACTGAAGTGATCGCAAGGAAGGAGTAGGTCTGCAGCTACTCTGAAACTGCTTGAAAAAATTTCAGCACTGTTCTGCTAACCTTTCGTTCACACTTCTGCTAAGCTTAGATACACTCCCAGAGGGCGGCGGCTTAGCGTTTGCACTGCTGCTAAAAGCAGCAAGCGAGCGATCAACTCGGAATGAGGGCCTAAGCCTTTTAACTCCCTGAAGATCCAATAACTCATCCTTAGTAAAACAATTTTTTCATCCAGTCCTTCAAATCTTGTAACTGCTTGGACTGACTTCCAACAGCCTCTCCTTCACAATCATGATCTAGTTTAGAACTTCCTTTTCCTGTGAATACTTTATCACATGCCGCACATTGTATCTCAGACTGCCTCTTCTTACAAATCCTCTTTCTTGGTGGAGACACACTGTTTAAGAAATAATACTAATTACCATCTATTAACCAGCAAAAAGAAAAAAACTCTTCCTCTATGAGGACTTACCTCATTCTTACCTACATTTTATTTCTCCTCTCCGGGAGAAGCCCGGAGAGGAGACGCTGCAGTGTCTAAGTCCCCCGAAGCAGGGAGACTGTTGCCAGCTGTTCTCCCTGAAAATAAAAAACCTAACATACGTCTTTTCAGAGGAACTCAGTAGAGCTCCTCAGAGTGCATCCAGTCTGGCTGGGCACATTTCTAAAACTGAGGTCTGGAGGAGGGGCATAGAGGGAGGAGCCAGTTCACACACATTGAAAAGTCTTAAGAGTGCCCATGGCTCCTGCAGAACCGTCTATACCCCATGGTCATGAAGTGGACCCCAGCATCCTCTAGGACGTATGAGAAATCGGTACAGACCATAAAAAAAAGGTACTGTTACCTGCAAAAAAAAGGTACAGTTGGAGGTTATGCCACTGCATCTGCAGCAAGTCTCTGCACTGTAGATGGTTGGGAAAAAAATCCTTTTACTGCAGCGTCCTATGTCCTGCTGCCAGTCTACCTGCCCCCCTCCGGCATCAACAATCCCCACTCCCTAGACGCGGCGCAGGTGGAACAAAAGCTGCTATGGCCACCGGCATAGATGTGTATGAAAGCGGCGCAGCGGAAGGCTTTCATAGCCCTCCCTGCACCGCATACTCTCTGACCCCCGGAACCACCTCTGTGCGTGATATCACAGAAGTGCCTCCCCGCCACAGCCGCACCCAGATCCCCAGAGGCCCTGACTCCGCAACACAGCACCTGGGCTCCCAGCCTGGAAGCCCCGAGATGGCTAATGTAACGGATACAGTGGGTGATATCATGGAGGGTAATGTCTGGACGCAGAATCAATGTAAAAGGTGACAGTGCACCTTTTACATTCATTCAGCGAGTCAGTCAGTTCTGCCAGCCAGTCACTATTGTTAGCGCCGGTGTCCCAACATGCCGCATTACAGGGAAGTAGATGCACTAAATAAACTACAGCTCCCAGCAGCCCTTAGCGCTGAAGCATTCCGGCTGGTGATTACTCACAAATCGCTGCATTGTGTCGATGTTTCGGTCATCAGAATGTGACCTTTCTCAAGACAAATCCACAGAGGTTATAGGGAAGACATACGTTACACTGAGCTAAGCCTCCCTATGTTAGGTTCCTGGTGCTCAGAACAAGGGAGATGTTATGAAGCGAGTCCAGAGCACCAGGACGTAATGCTGGGAAAGGGGAATGGAAAGGGAATAGCCCCTGGCGCCCTAACTCCGTTGTCTCGCCCGTGTGGTCAGAAATCCCCTGCGAGACTATGGTTGCTTGAGCCCATGGCAGCCGCGTTTGAAGGGCGGATTATGTCTGCCCAACTCCGATGCCCCCTCAGGTCTTAATGGGAGACAAAGGGAAATCCGAGACAGGGTGATAACAAGGGGCCCTCTGACTAAACAACCAGGCCAGGGGCTACAAGCTAACTGACTAAACCTGAGGTATGTGCGGTAACCCGCCAGGGAAAAGGACAACCAAAATCCACTAGTCCGTACTCCTACCCAGCACCGCTGGATACCAGAGTGGATCTGTGGGAGCGGAATCCTCCGCAAAAGCTCCGGAACACAAATAATAAAAGATAAATAATTAAGCGGCCCAAGCCGCAACACACGGCTACGCCGTGACTCACGAACACCACTGGATGTTCAAAGGTGCTCAGTCAGGACTCCAGGAACAGATGACGACTTCCGAGTACAGGACAACTGAGAACAGGATCGACCGGATACAGCAGGACTGGAAACACTTTCAGCAAACAGATTCAGCATTCAGGAAGCTCAGGAACTAGCAGGAACCAAGCTCAGAACTCAAGCAGACTGAAAACCCAGAAATATCACCAGCATCTGCGAACTGCAATCAGCCAGCATATAACAGAGAGGCCTAATTAATAATCCAGTGCAGCTGGCCTATTGCAGGACTCCAAGCTGACAAGATGCAATTAGCAGCCAGATGAGGCTGAACACATGGGAACAAGCTGCAATTGCACAGACTCGCCAGCGGCAGCAGACAAGAGTAATCTAAAACAGAGCAATGGGAAATCCTGGCATGCAAGACAACTAAATAAACATAAAATAGAAATGAACCACTACCTGTGGTTCATAACAGTATCCCCTCCTTAAGGGTGAGCTCCGAGCACCCCATGACACCCACGGGGAACATAAACAGAAGTATAACATAAAATACATAACAAAAATGCAAAACAGGAATGAGCCACAGCCGTGGCTCATAACATTACCCCCCCCTTGAGGAGGGGTCAAAAGACCCCAAAATTCAGACTATCCAGAACAAGGGATACAAAAAAAAAACAAAAAACCTGACACACTGGTCTAACAGACAAGAAAACAAAAACAAGCTGTAGCAACAACTTGTAACAGTGCCCTCCCCCTAACGGTGGCCACAGGACACAAGATAAGGAGAGAAAAAAAATCTCTTTTTTTTTTTTTTTTTTAATCAAGGCAAGAGTCAAAAAATTATTTCTTTTTCTTCTTCTTCTTTTTACAAAGCTCTTTAGGTCTGACCAAGGTAATTCCCCAAACATTGTCTGAACTGATGGTACCACCCAGCAAGGCTGCGTTCAAATCAGAGACAGGTTTCTTACCCTTGGGAGCTGAACTTTCTGGTAAAGTACTATTATTAGAAGAAGAAGAAGTCAAAAAAGCACATCCTGCAGTCAAAACATCGGGCTGGGACTCTTGTGCAGAGCTTACAGTATTTGGTGGACTCTCAGCAGACAAGACGGGTGACTTAGAGGAACCTGAACCAATTTCTTTGGAACCGTATCTTTTAACAATTGCATCACAGAATGCTAGGGGATCCTGAAGAATGGGATCTTCAGCTTTCATTAGGCTGGTTGCCCACTCAGAAGGCTCTCCTCTAAAAGAATAAATCAGATAGAGCCCAAGGTTTTCTGAAGTGATGCCCAGAAATGGTCTAGACAACATAATAGTGTAATAGTGTTTGAAAAGCGCCAGAAATTGGGCGAAGTCCCCATCAAAGGTTATGGATGTTGAGATATCAGAGTCAGGATCTGTTTCCTTCTCATCTGACTGACTGGAGTGCTTTGCTAGGACCTGGTCACTATTGACCTTACTCGAGGCTGAGACTCTCTGAACCCCACCCGGGGCTGAGACTTTCTGAACCCCACCCGGGGCAGTGACTTTCTGAACCCCACCCGGGGCAGTGACTTTCTGAACCCCACCCGGGGCAGTGACTTTCTGAACCCCACCCGGGGCAGTGACTTTCTGAACCCCACCCGGGGCAGTGGCCTCCGGGAACCCCGCTGGGGCAGTGGCCTCCGGGAACCCCGCTGGGGCAGTGGCCTCCGGGAACCCCGCTGGGGCAGTGGCCTCCGGGAACCCCGCTGGGGCAGTGGCCTCCGGGAACCCCGCTGGGACAGTGGCCTCCGGGAACCCTGCTGGGGCAGTGGCCTCCGGGAACCCCGCTGGGGCAGTGGCCTCCGAGAACCCCGCTGGGGCCAGCACCTCGGATTCTTTTACTGGGACCGGGCCGTTGGCCTCCCTGACTGGGATCGGGCCATCGGCCTCCCTCTCTGAGTCGATAATTATCGAAAGTTCTCCCGGGACTATGACTTCCGGGACTTTTGCTGAAGCAATAACATTCAGATCCTCCACTAATGCTATGCTTCTTAAGTTCTTTCCTGGGGAAGCGACTTCTAGACCCTTCTTTGGGGCTGCGTCTCTCGAGACCCCACTTGGGGATATTACTTCAAAGATCCCTTCTGGGGTTTTGCTTCTCGAGTTCCCCTCAAGAACTATGGTTTTAGAGACCCTTTCTAGGGTTGCGCTTTTCAAGTCCCTACCTGGGGTAACAGCTTCTGAGACCCCTTCCGATATGGACACCTGAACTATAATATTTGATGTCCCTCTATAAGCTAGGGCATCAGGTACCGCTCCAGCACTCTGGGCATCGGGTACCGCTCCAGCACTCTGGGCATCGGGTACCGCTCCAGCACTCTGGGCATCGGGTACCACTCCAGCACTCTGGGCATCGGGTACCACTCCAGCACTCTGGGCTACGGGCACCACTCCAGCACTCTGGGCTACGGGCACCACTCCAGGACCCTGGGCTACGGGCACCACTCCAGGACCCTGGGCTACGGGCACCACTCCAGGACCCTGGGCATCGGGCACCACTCCAGGACCCTGGGCATCGGGCACCACTCCAGGAACCTGGGCATCGGGCACCACTCCAGGAACCTGGGCATCGGGCACCACTCCAGGATCCTGGGCATCGGGCACCACTCCAGGAACCAGGGCATCGGGCACCACTCCAGGAACCTGGGCATCAGGCACCACTCCAGGAACCTGGGCATCAGGCATCACTCCAGGGACTTGCAACTCCGTTTCCACAGGAACCTCAAGAGAGGAGAGAAACATTCTCTTTTGATTCCTGAATCTATAATGGGGCTCCCTTGCCCAAGGACCCCAATTATAGGACAGAGAGCTTTTTTGTGTGGGTTGTGTGACAAGTGCCTCTGCCACAGTAGAGACAGGAGTAGGTCTTGTATCATGACTCAACTTGGCCAGAGGGCAAGACTCGTCACCACACTTTGGCTTGCGCAACTCACAGGTCTGCAGATAATGGCCTAAACCCCCACAATATAGGCATAAGTTTAAGTTTCTGCGACGCAGACGCTCCTCTTCTGAGAGCCTGGGCCGCAGAAAACTTTTAAACCTTTTCTCTTCAATTAGACCAGAGGATTCTCTTGTCACCATACTGTGAGCAAGAGTCTCTTTAGAGATAGATGTACTCTCAACGACTTCTGGCAAAATGAGCAAGATTTTAGTCAGAAGGTTTTGCAGTTGCTTTAGGGATTGCTGCAAAACTTCTAGTCGCTCTGGTCTCAAAGCACTGAATACAGAGTTCAGAGCTGCGAGAGATGCCTGCAGGGCTTGCATAGTAGACATAGGAGGATTTAAAACTAGACGAGACAAGACAAGGCAAGGCAAGACAAGGCAAGACAAGGCAAGACAAGGCAAGACAAGGCAAGACAAGGCAAGGCAAGACTAAATTTTGCTAAACAAAACAAGACTTTTTTTTTTTTTTTTAAACACCGGACTGGATTCTAAACACCGGACTGGATTCTAAACACCGGACTGGATTCTAAACACCGGACTGGATTCTAAACACCGGACTGGATTCTAGACTAGACACTGGACTGGGCCAAAAAAGAAAAAAAAGTTTTATTTCTTTTTTGTGGTATGGCTGGTGATAATGTTAGGTTCCTGGTGCTCAGAACAAGGGAGATGTTATGAAGCGAGTCCAGAGCACCAGGACGTAATGCTGGGAAAGGGGAATGGAAAGGGAATAGCCCCTGGCGCCCTAACTCCGTTGTCTCGCCTGTGTGGTCAGAAATCCCCTGCGAGACTATGGTTGCTTGAGCCCATGGCAGCCGCGTTTGAAGGGCGGATTATGTCTGCCCAACTCCGATGCCCCCTCAGGTCTTAATGGGAGACAAAGGGAAATCCGAGACAGGGTGATAACAAGGGGCCCTCTGACTAAACAACCAGGCCAGGGGCAACAAGCTAACTGACTAAACCTGAGGTATGTGCGGTAACCCGCCAGGGAAAAGGACAACCAAAATCCACTAGTCCGTACTCCTACCCAGCACCGCTGGATACCAGAGTGGATCTGTGGGAGCGGAATCCTCCGCAAAAGCTCCGGAACACAAATAATAAAAGATAAATAATTAAGCGGCCCAAGCCGCAACACACGGCTACGCCGTGACTCACGAACACCACTGGATGTTCAAAGGTGCTCAGTCAGGACTCCAGGAACAGATGACGACTTCCGAGTACAGGACAACTGAGAACAGGATCGACCGGATACAGCAGGACTGGAAACACTTTCAGCAAACAGATTCAGCATTCAGGAAGCTCAGGAACTAGCAGGAACCAAGCTCAGAACTCAAGCAGACTGAAAACCCAGAAATATCACCAGCATCTGCGAACTGCAATCAGCCAGCATATAACAGAGAGGCCTAATTAATAATCCAGTGCAGCTGGCCTATTGCAGGACTCCAAGCTGACAAGATGCAATTAGCAGCCAGATGAGGCTGAACACATGGGAACAAGCTGCAATTGCACAGACTCACCAGCGGCAGCAGACAAGAGTAATCTAAAACAGAGCAATGGGAAATCCTGGCATGCAAGACAACTAAATAAACATAAAATAGAAATGAACCACTACCTGTGGTTCATAACAGTATCCCCTCCTTAAGGGTGAGCTCCGAGCACCCCATGACACCCACGGGGAACATAAACAGAAGTATAACATAAAATACATAACAAAAATGCAAAACAGGAATGAGCCACAGCCGTGGCTCATAACACCCTAAATACCCTCCATACCTTAATTAGTGACTCCTCCCCAAACACATCAGTTAGAGACAGGAAGTAATATAATTTACTAAACCAGTGCTATAAACCACTCAAGAGGGTCAATCAGCCATCACTTAAAGCATTTCCTTCACATAACACTGCTAACCAATACTCAATTTTTTTTTTAAACCATAAGAAATCAGCAGAACTCCAAAATCTTTGGAATTGGAACTATGGCATGTAGTAGCAATCACCCGTTCTCCTCCCAGCATTTCCACCAGACCGAGGGAAGATTCCTGTTGCACTTTGCGGCTTACCCCTGCAAGCATGCCGCACAGGGCTGTAGCGAGGGTGGCTCCAGTGGAGCACAAGCTCCGGGCACCGGAAAAGTTAGAGGGCACGCCGTCTGCCCCACCCTTCCTCCACCCACTATACTATGGGCCGATACAGACAGCCACAGAGCAGCAAGAGGAGGAGAATCAGAGGGGGCACACACTGACTCGGAGACTAGGTAGGGAACAGGGCAGGCCAGAGGCCACAGCAAAAAACACTGACAGCACATACTGGAGATTTGCTGCCCTCTTTATATGTCTCACTGTGTGCTTGTAGCTGTGCAGCAGGGTTACTTCTGTCCTGTTACACCACTCTCTGCCCCCGCTGCTGCAGCACCTTTTTCTGCCCTGGCTGTTGCAACACCTCTCTCTGCATTAGAAGCTGCAGAGTAACATGCATAAGTGGCTCTACTGTGGCATTACATGTATATTCAGATCTACTGTGATGTAACATGTATAAACATCTCTAAAGTGTTATGTAATGTGTATGAGGTCTACTGTGTGGTGTAAAGTGTATAAGGGGTACTATTGTGTGGTGTAATGTGAACCTCGGACAATAATGTGCGGTGTAATCTGAATTGGTGGTATTCTGTGGCCCCGCTCCTTCCCCATGAAGCCACACGCCTATATTTTTGTTGCGCGCCTTAGGTGCGCACTGTCCCTATTTTAAACATGGGGGTGCCCAAAGGAAACTTTCACATTGAGATCTACAAGATCTAGAACCAGCCCTGTCACCAATTTAGGAATATTGAATATTTATTATTTTTAAATGTAACATGCACCCAATTCAGTACAGGAGAGGGGGTGCCGAAACATACCCTTGCTCCGGGCACCATGGCACCTAGCTACATCTCTGCTGCCACAGGTTCCTCTCCTTTCACCAGCATAAGGAGTAGGCACTAAAGTGGACTTCACCCGAGAAAGCTCGGGGTCGCCAGCCCACGGGAGAGGTAATCTTATACCTGCTATCTGTTCCATTGGCTGTCTGTTGGGTCAGACATTATCACACTGTGAACTATTACCGGGGTCCGCCATATTGAACTGTTACAGCTTCCTTTGCATACAGTTTGGGCTGAGTTATTGTTATATGAACAGTTAATAATTGTGCACAAAGTAACTTCTGCTGGGACATATTGTAACTATCTCTAGATACATACAGCAGTAAGCGCAACAGTTGCTAAATGAACAGCTTTTTCATTTTCTGCAGCATTGAGCCTAAAATTTTTTCAAGCGTCTCGATTTAGCTATTATTTTGTGGATTGACACTTGCCTACGTACACAATTGATAATTATCTGATTGCGCTTACCCAGTGAACAACTATCACAATCATTCTCCTTCTCCATATTTGTTTTATCTATGTGTTTTTTTTTATATAATAATGGTTTGTGATGCCATTGTGTTTAATTGTTAGACTGAATAAATATTTTAGTTCATGTCAGCTCTCCATTTACTTTATTCTATTTTTTGTTCCTACGAGCGCTGCTGTTCTTCTTTCTATTGTATCTTTGGAATGCGTTCCACCTGACCGGAAGTTAGTGGGCGTGGCGTTCCAACTACTGGAAGTAGCATCAAATGACGCAAAAAAACAGTGCTACTGTGTTATAAAGAGCTGTGGAACGCAAACAGGAAGCAGCACATGCGTTCCACAGTGTTACTAATGTACTGGGTACTGTTTTTAATGGAAGCAGTCAGGATCCCGGCTGTTGGGAACTCGGCAGTCAGAATACCGGCATCCAGAAAGGGAGCAACATGCCGGCGCTGGTATCCCAACAACTGGGATCTCGAGAAAGGAAACACCACAGCACTGCAGATGTAAGCCGCGAGTGGTTGATGGGGTGTTAGGTTTAGGCTGCATCCCAGGGGTTTAGGGTGAGGCTGCATCCTGGGAGGTTAGGGTTAGGCTGTGGGGAGGAGGGGGGGGGAGTAGAGTTAGGCACCCCCCTCGGAGGGTTAGGCTACAGGGTGGGGGAATAGGTTTAGGCACCTCAGGGAGTGGTTAGGCATTAAGGGGGGAGGTTAGGGTTACGCTGTGGGGGGGGGGGGGGGAGAGGGTAGAAAACACTTTACACACCCCTGTTGATATTTTTAACTTTGGTATCCTGGCTTCGGTATTTCAATTGCTGGGATACCATATGCCGGGCTCTCATACTGATCCCTTTTTAACATGTAGCTAATGTAAAGAACATAGAAATTGCATTAATGGCATGGGAAGCAATAGGGAGGCTACAAACTCAGGATATTCAACAACCACATACACACATTAGAAATACATTTAAAAATATATACTATATAATCATTGGAGACACAAACAGGCAAATAAGAAAACAACTAAAAAAATTGTCTCTTTCTCTATTTGTCTGTCATTTTTGTATTTAAAAAAAATAAGGGTAACTGACAACTGATCTGCATAAAGCAGAGTGTAAATTACTATATATGTACATAAAATGGAATTTATGAAAGGAAGATTTTGGTACTTACCGATAAATCCCATTTTTGGAAGCCATAGGGGACACTGGCACAACTTCAAGACTGTGGGGTGATGATGGTAGCTTACAGGGAGCTGGCACTTTAAATAATCTAAGAAGTGAAAAAGGCTCCTTCCCCTCTATCCCCCATCATACCTCAGCTATGAATTAGCCCAGAGGAGACAGGAACAAGAGAACAGAACTAAACGAGGGAAGAGAGCATATAGCAATTAAACACAACAGAACAACAAGGAAGGCAAGAGAACAGCGACAGGCGGGCGGGCAGTGTCCCCTATGGCTTCCGAAAAAGGGATTTATCTGTAAATACCAAAATCTTCCTTTTTCAATCAGCCACTAGGGGACACTGGCACAACTTCAAGACTGTGGGGTGATGATGGTAGCTTACAGGGAGCTGGCACTTTAAATAATCTAAGAAGTGAAAAAGGCTCCTTCCCCTCTATCCCCCATCATACCTCAGCTATGAATTAGCCCAGAGGAGACAGGAACAAGAGAACAGAACTAAACGAGGGAAGAGAGCATATAGCAATTAAACACAACAGAACAACAAGGAAGGCAAGAGAACAGCGACAGGCGGGCGGGCAGTGTCCCCTATGGCTTCCGAAAAAGGGATTTATCTGTAAATACCAAAATCTTCCTTTTTCAATCAGCCACTAGGGGACACTGGCACAACTTCAAGACTGTGGGGACATCCCAAAGTTCCCCCCTGGGCGAGAGATCGCTGAGGAACTTTCAAAACAAGATGACCAAACCATGAAGATGAAGCTGCAAAAGTATCAAACGTGTAGAATTTGGCAAATGTATGAATACTGAACCAAGTGGCTGCTCTACAGAGTTAAGACGTGGTAGCCCAAGAAGACCCAATTGAGCATGTAGCGTGTGCAGCAATGGATAATGGAGGTCGCCTAGATTGGTCTAGATAGGCTTGATGAATAATACTGCACAAGGAAATAAGGAATCCCTTCTGCGCTCATCCAACAACAATGAACAATAATAAAGTAAATTATGGGTTCTCAATTGATAAGTCTATGACTCAGTTCTAGTCTCTGCTTCAGTTCTTTTTCAAAGCGGAAGTGCTAGGTGTAGGGAGACTCGATGCGTACCGTACTCACATAGAGCCGTGGTAGGTCCCGCGTATAAAGGTATCTTTGATCTCTTAATTCTTTTTTCTTCTCCGAGGTGGAAAATTCTTATCCTCGCAGTTTGGAAAAAGAAAAATGGGACAAAGGAGCAACTGATAGTGTAGTAGGTTCGTACAAACAGGAGATCACTGGATACAGATAAGTGATGGAGTATATTCAACGTGGCTCTAGGGGTAGTGATCCGGAATTTTCATCCTTTCTAAAGGTGATGGTATAGAAATGGAAGTGCTCGGAATGAGTGGTGATTTAACGCGTACCTTACTCACGTTAAATCAGGGTTAATCTTGCATGTAAAGGTATCTTTGATCCTTCGTTGTTCGTCCTTCTTCTTCTTATTCTTCCTTCCTCACAGAGATAGTGCTGGATCGGGGTTCTTTTCTCAGCGAAAAACAGAAGAGAACAGATGATGGTGTAGTACGTACGTAACGACACGTGGTCATGTGACTGTTAAAGCAATAAGTGACCTTTATGCTAAACTGATGATCAGGTGCGTACCACACTCACATCCATACGAGGAAGGCAAAAGTACATCAAGGTATCTTTCCCTTGGACTGGAATTTTTCATTAATATAGTTGTATCACTCAGAGTCACTCACACCAGAACGGGACACAGGATAAATGAGAAATGGGCGTACCCAACTCACACTCAAAGGTGTTGAGATCTGTATATAAGGGTATCTTTGGGATGGTCCTGGAAGTCCTGGATCCCCAATTCCACTCCTCTCATGGGTGGCGGTGTACGTATGGGGAGGAAAGCCGAGTGTCAATAATTCACAAATGGAGTATTAACACACCAAAAAATTTATTGAACACAAACAAAAAGGGAAAAACTGGCAAAAAACAGTGGTCAAAACAGGGGAGGCGTTAGCAAGGATGGGTGCAAGATGTAAAAAAAAGTCCGGATTATCCTCACTTTAGCTAGTACCGTCCTGATTGATCACTGGTAGTCCTGGCCCTCACACCAACGCGTTTCGACATAGAAGTCTTTTTCAAGGTGTGTGATGAGGGCACTGGTACAGATATTTATACCCCCCAACAGGAAGTCATATGATGGGGGTGGGGTTACATAATTGTGCAATTGCATACATAAAACCAATTCAAATAAGCAATAAACATCCAGAAATAAATACTTAACAAGTAAGCACTCAAATGGTGAAATACCATATTTAAAACTGATTAGGAACGCTTCATTTAAAAGGATTAAAAGGTTTAAAATGGTTGCTTCCTGTCCAGTGGAACGCATGAGGTGCCGGAAGTGACGCTCATGCGTTCCACACCGGACAGAGGAATCCAATGGATAGTAGAAAAATGGCTAAAATTCAATCCTCCCCATGGGTTGGATCCCTTAGACGAACATAGTGTATATAAATGTTTCATATATCCGGGAGCATACGCAAGCACCTCCGTAACATGCTCGCGCTCCCGGAAGTAGTGTGCGTGCAGTCATACTGTGGACCGCATACACAGGAAGTGACGAGAATGCGTTCCACCGGCCCCGGAATCGGGATCCTTCCTGTGTATGGAGCGCAGGGAACGGCTGTGCGTTCCACTAAAAATAAGGCTTGAATAAAAGATTATACAGCATATAACGCCTAATGGGACAAGGGGCCAAACAAAGTATAATATATGAATGGCAGAATAAAATAATTAAATAGAGGGATAAAATTATATAAGCAGGACTGACATAAATAGAATAATGTTTAAAAGCACAAACATGGATGAAAATCTAATACACCAGTTATAGGTACAGATGCCCCTAATTCATATATGCATAAACAGATTGAAAAGGCATGGAGTGGTTAAGGGCATTATTTATCCCAATCAAACAACAATAACGGGGAGACTAGCAAATAGCAGATTATTTATCTGTAGGTGCAAAAAGGGGATAGTGCGTAGCACAGAACTAAACAGAGTCCTCAGGAGATTTTAAAGGGATCCGGATGGGTTGGCTGTTCTTACAGGAACCATTTGGTCTCAAATTCTAGATTAAGACCTTTAGGTTTCAAAGTGCCCAGATTAAATATACTCCTCATCTCGGTCCGGGCAAGTCTTTCCTCAATGTCGCCTTTTCTCCAATTCCCTAGTACTGCTTGGATACCGCAAAATGAGGCTAATTCCGATGTTTTGCAGTCATGTTCTTCCTTAAAATGTGCTGAGATCCCATGTGTTAGTAGTCCTTTCTTAATATTCCTCAGGTGTTCACCCATTCTTTCTTTGAGTTTTCTAGTGGTTCTCCCCACATATTGTTTATTACATTTGCATTGTACAAGATATACAACATTTTTACTGTCGCACGTTATAAATTCACCAATATTATATTTCTTTTGGTTACTTGTGGATGTATAACTGGTTACGACTGATGTGTTGCTTTTGCAATTACGGCACATTTGGCAAGTGCCACAGCGATAAAAGCCCTTATTTTTGATGGTTATAGTTCTTTTTGGAACCTCCAATGCACTTTTAACTAAGCGTTTCCGTAAATTATCTGCTTTTCAGTAAATGAATCGTGGTTTATCTGGTATATATTGTCTAAGCACAGGGTCCTGTAGAAGTAATCCCCAATTCTTTCTCACGATATGCTCGAATCCTTTGTATTGGCTATTGAATTTCGTGATGAAGGTAACTTTGTCTCCCTCGGCTCCTTTTCCACCTTTCTCAGAATTCTCTGTAGGTCTTATCATTAGTTCCCTATCTGTTTGTAGGTATTTTTCATAAGGTTCGTCCAGTGTTTTGGTATGGTAACCCTTCTTACAAAATTGCTTTTTCATCAGTGCACCCTGCTCATGATAGTCTCTTAGTTTAGAGCAGTTCTTCCTTATTCTGTGAAACTGGCTGCCTGGCACTGAAGATAGCCAGTTGGGATGGTGGTTGCTACTGGAAGGGATGAACGAATTGCAATCAGTCGGCTTAGAGTATGTTTTAGTTTGTATGATGTTGTCTTCGATAAATATCGATAAATCCAAAAAGTTTACATTGGTGGTACTCTTCTGGAAAGAGAGTGTGATATTCCTGTCGTTTGAGTTGAGGAAATTACAGAAGGCATCCAACGAGGTGACATCATCCCTCCAAATGAAGAGGATGTTATCTATATAGCGCTTCCATAGCACCAGGTTCGCCCCATATTCAAGGTTACCATGGACGGAATTTTCCTCCCAATGGGCCATAAATAAATTTGAGTAACTGGGGGAGAACCTGGTGCCCATGGCTGTCCCATGTAATTGGAGGTAGAAGGAACTATCAAACCAGAAAAAGTTGTTGGTTAAAATAAATTCAATACTTTCCAAAACGAAGGATGCTGTGTCACGTGGGATGGTTCCTTTTTCCAAAAAATAGGAGGTGGCTTCTAAACCATGCTGATGGCTGATGGATGTGTATAGTGACGTGACGTCAGCTGTCACAAGGGTAAGTCCAGATGACCAATTAATGTGTTGAAGTTCCAGTAGAACAGCAGTATATCTTGTACAATGCAAATGTAATAAACAATATGTGGGGAGAACCACTAGAAAACTCAAAGAAAGAATGGGTGAACACCTGAGGAATATTAAGAAAGGACTACTAACACATGGGATCTCAGCACATTTTAAGGAAGAACATGACTGCAAAACATCGGAATTAGCCTCATTTTGCGGTATCCAAGCAGTACTAGGGAATTGGAGAAAAGGCGACATTGAGGAAAGACTTGCCCGGACCGAGATGAGGAGTATATTTAATCTGGGCACTTTGAAACCTAAAGGTCTTAATCTAGAATTTGAGACCAAATGGTTCCTGTAAGAACAGCCAACCCATCCGGATCCCTTTAAAATCCCCTGAGGACTCTGTTTAGTTCTGTGCTACGCACTATCCCCTTTTTGCACCTACAGATAAATAATCTGCTATTTGCTAGTCTCCCCGTTATTGTTGTTTGATTGGGATAAATAATGCCCTTAACCACTCCATGCCTTTTCAATCTGTTTATGCATATATGAATTAGGGGCATCTGTACCTATAACTGGTGTATTAGATTTTCATCCATGTTTGTGCTTTTAAACATTATTCTATTTATGTCAGTCCTGCTTATATAATTTTATCCCTCTATTTAATTATTTTATTCTGCCATTCATATATTATACTTTGTTTGGCCCCTTGTCCCATTAGGCGTTATATGCTGTATAATCTTTTATTCAAGCCTTATTTTTAGTGGAACGCACAGCCGTTCCCTGCGCTCCATACACAGGAAGGATCCCGAATCCGGGGCCGGTGGAACGCATTCTCGTCACTTCCTGTGTATGCGGTCCACAGTATGACTGCACGCACACTACTTCCGGGAGCGCGAGCATGTTACGGAGGTGCTTGCTTACGCTCCCGGATATATTAAACATTTATATACACTATGTTCGTCTAAGGGATCCAACCCATGGGGAGGATTGATTTTTTAGCCATTTTTCTACTATCCATTGGATTCCTCTGTCCGGGGTGGAACGCATGAGCGTCACTTCCGGCACCTCATGCGTTCCACTGGACAGGAAGCAACCATTTTAAACCTTTTAATCCTTTTAAATGAAGCGTTCCTAATCAGTTTTAAATATGGTATTTCACCATTTGCGTGCTTACTTGTTAAGTATTTATTTCTGGATGTTTATTGCTTATTTGAATTGGTTTTATGTATGCAATTGCACAATTATGTAACCCCACCCCCATCATATGACTTCCTGTTGGGGGGTATAAATATCTGTACCAGTGCCCTCATCACACACCTTGAAAAAGACTTCTATGTCGAAACGCGTTGGTGTGAGGGCCAGGACTACCAGTGATCAATCAGGACGGTACTAGCTAAGGTGAGGATAATCCGGACTTTTTTTACATCTTGCACCCATCCTTGCTAACGCCTCCCCTGTTTTGACCACTGTTTTTTTGCCAGTTTTTCCCTTTTTGTTTGTGTTCAATAAATTTTTTGGTGTGTTAATACTCCATTTGTGAATTATTGGCACTCGGCTTTCCTCCCCATACGTACACCGCCACCCATGAGAGGAGTGGAATTGGGGATCCAGGACTTCCAGGACCATCCCAAAGATACCCTTATATACAGATCTCAACACCTTTGAGTGTGAGTTGGGTACGCCCATTTCTCATTTATCCTGTGTCCCGTTCTGGTGTGAGTGACTCTGAGTGATACAACTGTATTAATGAAAAATTCCAGTCCAAGGGAAAGATACCTTGATGTACTTTTGCCTTCCTCGTATGGATGTGAGTGTGGTACGCACCTGATCATCAGTTTAGCATAAAGGTCACTTATTGCTCTAACAGTCACATGACCACGTGTCGTTACGTACGTACTACACTATCATCTGTTCTCTTCTGTTTTTCGCTGAGAAAACAACCCCGATCCAGCACTATCTCTGTGAGGAAGGAAGAATAATAATAAGAAGGACGAACAACGAAGGATCAAAGATACCTTTACATGCAAGATTAACCCTGATTTAACGTGAGTAAGGTACGCGTTAAATCACCACTCATTCCGAGCACTTCCATTTCTATACCATCACCTTTAGAAAGGATGAAAATTCCGGATCACTACCCCTAGAGCCACGTTGAATATACTCCATCACTTATCTGTATCCAGTGATCTCCTGTTTGTACGAACCTACTACACTATCAGTTGCTCCTTTGTCCCATTTTTCTTTTTCCAAACTGCGAGGATAAGAATTTTCCACCTCGGAGAAGAAAAAAGAATTAAGAGATAAAAGATACCTTTATACGCGGGACCTACCACGACTCTATGTGAGTACGGTACGCATCGAGTCTCCCTACACCTAGCACTTCCGCTTTGAAAAAGAACTGAAGCAGAGACTAGAACTGAGTCATAGACTTATCAATTGAGAACCCATAATTTACTTTATTATTGTTCATTGTTGTTGGATGAGCGCAGAAGGGATTCCTTATTTCCTTGTGCAGTATTGTTCCAGGGTGATTGAGTGATCACCCGTTGGTGTCCCCACTGCAGCTCTCTGAGGCGCAGCAGTCCTCTATCATCCTCTCTTTTAGATTAGCCCACTCACTCCGTGTAGTAGGACCACAGCTGCCTCACCAAGTAATCATGTTTTCCCATAGAAATGTGAGGAAGGATAAATATGAGAACTTATTTAAGGCACAACATGATTCTGTAGAATTAGCTGATGAACATTTGGAGAATATTATGTCAAAATTGGAACGGGCATTGTTGAAGGAAGGTAAAATTTGGTGGGAGGTCATAGCATTGGAGAGGTATTTATCCGAGGAAATTATACCCAGAGGACTTAGAATCGATAAACTACCCACCTTCACCAATAAATCGTCAGCATTTGAAGAGGAGTGGATTCGGATTATTGATTCATGCTCCATGTCCCTCATGAGACTCATAGTCCGGGAAAGGACTAAAGAATTGAAAGAACTTGAAACAGAGATTGAAACACTTCGAGTCACCGTAGAACCATTTGTTGACCTGTCGGACTTTAAGGACATGGAACAAGAAATTGTTGAGAAGATCAGTATTAATGAAAAAGAACTCATGGAAAAGAAGAAAAAGAAGTACATTAGAGATATTAATGACTTTAAGGAAGGGGTACAACATCAGCAGACTAAAAAAGGTAAAAACTTCTTCAGAAACAAAGAAACCAACAATAGAGTAAGATTCGCCGAAAATGGAGATTGGGAAATTCCAGAGTGGAGACAGAATTGGAAGGATAATGGATACAGAAGGAGCCCACATAGGAACTCCTATAGAGAACAGTGGACATCAAGACCAAGGACCCCATCATTAAGGGAGCAACCAGGACAGTTTAGAAGCAGGAGAAGAAGCACACGAGATGAACCCTACACTAGGGATAGACTGAATCCAAGATGGCCACCAAGACGGACCTTTGACGACAGGGAAAGAAGAAGGAATAGAACAGATTCAGGATATACAAGAAGACACACCCCCCCTGAGTTCACCATAAAAACATCTGAAAGGTTCCATCCACTTAAGGGGCATGAGGATAACGATGAAGTTTTTTTAGGACGAGGCCGTTCCATCAGAAGCCATTTCAAAAGAAGAAACCCATATCCTATCACCATAACAGGAAAAGAAATTGTACATCTACCATCCCTGGTAGTCCAACTACGAATGAGGGGGTAGACAACCCCGAGGACGAAATTGCATTTACTAGAATTTATAATCTCAGCAATCATGTCCTTACTAAAGATGAGGAAAATGTCCTTAAAAAAGGACTGAAATATGCACCATCCAGTAAACTCGATAAATTTGGGGCCTATATTGATCTGCAAAGATTCATCAGGAAGTTGACTTTAAAGAAATTTTTTCATGATCAACCAAACAACACGACCACAAGAGATTCAACCCCTTCTGTCTTCAAACCCAAGTCAATTTTCTTCCCTACATTCAAGAAGGGTTGTTTCATAGAAAGCTTCGAGAGAATTGTTAAAGAAGAGCTCGAAAATACTTCTTTTAAGAATATCACCAAGTCCAACTTGACTAAAGCAGAAAGGAACGCCCTGAAATGTCTCCAGGATAATACCACCATTGTCATTAAGCCAGCGGATAAAGGGGGATCTGTGGTGGTTCAGAATCTTGAAGATTACAAGGGAGAGATAGAAAGACAGCTTAATGATGGAAGGACCTACAAAAAACTTAGAGGGAATCCGTCGGAAGGGATATCCAAAAGAATGACAGATCTCCTTGTCAAATATGAACGTAAGATCTCCTTGTCAAATATGAACGTAAGAAAGTCATTACAGATAAGGAACGGGATTTCATCACCATCTCTCATCCATCCATACCAGTCATTTATACTCTCCCGAAGATCCACAAAGACAATCTACATCCACCAGGTCGACCGATAGTAGCCGGCACAGAATCAGTCACATCCAATTTATCCCAATACATAGATCATATCCTCCAACCACTGGCACAGAACACCACCTCTTACTTAAGGGATTCCACTGCTGTTCTACAGGAACTTCAACACATTAATTGGTCATCTGGACTTACCCTTGTGACAGCTGACGTCACGTCACTATACACATCCATCAGCCATCAGCATGGCTTAGAAGCCACCTCCTATTTTTTGGAAAAAGGAACCATCCCACGTGACACAGCATCCTTCGTTTTGGAAAGTATTGAATTTATTTTAACCAACAACTTTTTCTGGTTTGATAGTTCCTTCTACCTCCAATTACATGGGACAGCCATGGGCACTAGGTTCGCCCCCAGTTACGCAAATTTATTTATGGCCCATTGGGAGGAAAATTCCGTCCATGGGCCCTCATTCCGAGTTGTTCGCTCGGTAAAAAGCTTCGCATCGCAGCGATTTTCCGCTTAATGCGCATGCGCAATGTCCGCACTGCGACTGCGCCAAGTAAATTTGCTATGCACTTAGTAATTTTACTCACGGCTTTTTAATCGGTCTGGCGATCGTAATGTGATTGACAGGAAATGGGTGTTACTGGGCGGAAACAGGCCGTTTTATGGGCGTGTGGGAAAAAACGCTACCGTTTCCGGAAAAAACGCAGGAGTGGCCGGAGGAACGGAGGAGTGTCTGGGCGAACGCTGGGTGTGTTTGTGACGTCAAACCAGGAATGACAAGCAGTGAAATGATCGCAGATGCCGAGTAAGTCTGGAGCTACTCAGAAACTGCTACGAGGTGTGTAATCGCAATATTGCGAATACGTTGTTCGCAATTTTAAGATGCTAAGATTCACTCCCATTAGGTGGCGGCTTAGCGTGAGCAACTCTGCTAAAATCGCCTTGCGAATGAACAACTCGGAATGACCTCCATGGTAACCTTGAATATGGGGCGAACCTGGTGCTATGGAAGCGCTATATAGATGACATCCTCTTCATTTGGAGGGGTGATGTCACCTCGTTGGATGCCTTCTGTAATTTCCTCAACTCAAACGACAGGAATATCACACTCTCTTTCCAGAAGAGTACCACCAATGTAAACTTTTTGGATTTATCGATATTTATCGAAGACAACATCATACAAACTAAAACATACTCTAAGCCGACTGATTGCAATTCGTTCATCCCTTTCAGTAGCAACCACCATCCCAACTGGCTATCTTCAGTGCCAGGCAGCCAGTTTCACAGAATAAGGAAGAACTGCTCTAAACTAAGAGACTATCATGAGCAGGGTGCACTGATGAAAAAGCAATTTTGTAAGAAGGGTTACCATACCAAAACACTGGACGAACCTTATGAAAAATACCTACAAACAGATAGGGAACTAATGATAAGACCTACAGAGAATTCTGAGAAAGGTGGAAAAGGAGCCGAGGGAGACAAAGTTACCTTCATCACGAAATTTAATAGCCAATACAAAGGATTCGAGCATATCGTGAGAAAGAATTGGGGATTACTTCTACAGGACCCTGTGCTTAGACAATATATACCAGATAAACCACGATTCATTTACCGAAAAGCAGACAATTTACGGAAACGCTTAGTTAAAAGTGCATTGGAGGTTCCAAAAAGAACTATAACCATCAAAAATAAGGGCTTTTATCGCTGTGGCACTTACCAAATGTGCCGTAATTGCAAAAGCAACACATCAGTCGTAACCAGTTATACATCCACAAGTAACCAAAAGAAATATAATATTGGTGAATTTATAACGTGCGACAGTAAAAATGTTGTATATCTTGTACAATGCAAATGTAATAAACAATATGTGGGGAGAACCACTAGAAAACTCAAAGAAAGAATGGGTGAACACCTGAGGAATATTAAGAAAGGACTACTAACACATGGGATCTCAGCACATTTTAAGGAAGAACATGACTGCAAAACATCGGAATTAGCCTCATTTTGCGGTATCCAAGCAGTACTAGGGAATTGGAGAAAAGGCGACATTGAGGAAAGACTTGCCCGGACCGAGATGAGGAGTATATTTAATCTGGGCACTTTGAAACCGAAAGGTCTTAATCTAGAATTTGAGACCAAATGGTTCCTGTAAGAACAGCCAACCCATCCGGATCCCTTTAAAATCTCCTGAGGACTCTGTTTAGTTCTGTGCTAAGCACTATCCCCTTTTTGCACCTACAGATAAATAATCTGCTATTTGCTAGTCTCCCCGTTATTGTTGTTTGATTGGGATAAATAATGCCCTTAACCACTCCATGCCTTTTCAATCTGTTTATGCAGATATGAATTAGGGGCATCTGTACCTATAACTGGTGTATTAGATTTTCATCCATGTTTGTGCTTTTAAACATTATTCTATTTATGTCAGTCCTGCTTATATAATTTTATCCC
This sequence comes from Pseudophryne corroboree, assembly GCF_028390025.1. Classification (NCBI taxonomy): domain Eukaryota; kingdom Metazoa; phylum Chordata; class Amphibia; order Anura; family Myobatrachidae; genus Pseudophryne; species Pseudophryne corroboree. The sequence continues at coordinate 507,958,441 of NC_086449.1, forward strand.
TCTATTTAATTATTTTATTCTGCCATTCATATATTATACTTTGTTTGGCCCCTTGTCCCATTAGGCGTTATATGCTGTATAATCTTTTATTCAAGCCTTATTTTTAGTGGAACACACAGCCGTTCCCTGCGCTCCATACACAGGAAGGATCCCGATTCCGGGGCCGGTGGAACGCATTCTCGTCACTTCCTGTGTATGCGGTCCACAGTATGACTGCACGCACACTACTTCCGGGAGCGCGAGCATGTTACGGAGGTGCTTGCTTACGCTCCCGGATATATGAAACATTTATATACACTATGTTCGTCTAAGGGATCCAACCCATGGGGAGGATTGAATTTTAGCCATTTTTCTACTATCCATTGGATTCCTCTGTCCGGTGTGGAACGCATGAGCGTCACTTCCGGCACCTCATGCGTTCCACTGGACAGGAAGCAACCATTTTAAACCTTTTAATCCTTTTAAATGAAGCGTTCCTAATCAGTTTTAAATATGGTATTTCACCATTTGAGTGCTTACTTGTTAAGTATTTATTTCTGGATGTTTATTGCTTATTTGAATTGGTTTTATGTATGCAATTGCACAATTATGTAACCCCACCCCCATCATATGACTTCCTGTTGGGGGTATAAATATCTGTACCAGTGCCCTCATCACACACCTTGAAAAAGACTTCTATGTTGAAACGCGTTGGTGTGAGGGCCAGGACTACCAGTGATCAATCAGGACGGTACTAGCTAAGGTGAGGATAATCCGGACTTTTTTTACATCTTGCACCCATCCTTGCTAACGCCTCCCCTGTTTTGACCACTGTTTTTTTGCCAGTTTTTCCCTTTTTGTTTGTGTTCAATAAATTTTTTGGTGTGTTAATACTCCATTTGTGAATTATTGACACTCGGCTTTCCTCCCCATACGTACACCGCCACCCATGAGAGGAGTGGAATTGGGGATCCAGGACTTCCAGGACCATCCCAAAGATACCCTTATATACAGATCTCAACACCTTTGAGTGTGAGTTGGGTACGCCCATTTCTCATTTATCCTGTGTCCCGTTCTGGTGTGAGTGACTCTGAGTGATACAACTGTATTAATGAAAAATTCCAGTCCAAGGGAAAGATACCTTGATGTACTTTTGCCTTCCTCGTATGGATGTGAGTGTGGTACGCACCTGATCATCAGTTTAGCATAAAGGTCACTTATTGCTCTAACAGTCACATGACCACGTGTCGTTACGTACGTACTACACCATCATCTGTTCTCTTCTGTTTTTCGCTGAGAAAAGAACCCCGATCCAGCACTATCTCTGTGAGGAAGGAAGAATAAGAAGAAGAAGGACGAACAACGAAGGATCAAAGATACCTTTACATGCAAGATTAACCCTGATTTAACGTGAGTAAGGTACGCGTTAAATCACCACTCATTCCGAGCACTTCCATTTCTATACCATCACCTTTAGAAAGGATGAAAATTCCGGATCACTACCCCTAGAGCCACGTTGAATATACTCCATCACTTATCTGTATCCAGTGATCTCCTGTTTGTACGAACCTACTACACTATCAGTTGCTCCTTTGTCCCATTTTTCTTTTTCCAAACTGTGAGGATAAGAATTTTCCACCTCGGAGAAGAAAAAAGAATTAAGAGATCAAAGATACCTTTATACGCGGGACCTACCACGACTCTATGTGAGTACGGTACGCATCGAGTCTCCCTACACCTAGCACTTCCGCTTTGAAAAAGAACTGAAGCAGAGACTAGAACTGAGTCATAGACTTATCAATTGAGAACCCATAATTTACTTTATTATTGTTCATTGTTGTTGGATGAGCGCAGAAGGGATTCCTTATTTCCTTGTGCAGTATTGTTCCAGGGTGATTGAGTGATCACCCGTTGGTGTCCCCACTGCAGCTCTCTGAGGCGCAGCAGTCCTCTATCATCCTCTCTTTTAGGCTTGATGAATAGTCAACCGAATACAGCGGGCCAAGGTCTGCTTAGTAGCAGGCCACCCTCGACCTGGAGATCATAAAGAACGAATAAAGCATCAGTCTTTCGTAACGTTGCTGTTCGTTCCACGTAGATCTTCAACGTTCTCACTGCATCCAAAGAAGAAGGTGTCCCAGATTCCTCCTGCAAGGATGGTACCGTAATAGGCTGATTGATATGAAAAGCCGACACGACCTTGGGAAGAAAGGAAGCATGTGTTCTCAACTCAGCCCTATCAGGATGAAAAATCAAGTAGGGATGCTTACAAGACAAAGCACTTAATTCAGATAGCCTCCGGGCTGAAGCTATAGCTAGTAGAAAAACAGTCTTCCAAGTAAGATTGTTAAGATCTGCTTCTTCCAAGGATTCAAAACAGGGTGACTAGATAGTCCAGCACCAGGATTGTCCGCTAGTAGAAGGTGCAGGTCTGAAAACCAAGCTCTCCGTGGCCAATCTGGTGCCACCAAAATCACTGTGATTGACTCTCATTGGATTCTCTTGAGAATTCAAGACAATAGAGGGAACGGAGGAAACACGTATACTAGTTCGTATGGACAAGGCACGCCAAGAGCATCTACCACTTCTGCTTAAGGGTCCCGTGTTCTGGAGTTGTATCATGGAAGCTGATGATTGAGACGGGATGCCATGAGATCCTCCTCTGGACACCCCCAGCATTGTAGCAGAGCGTCGAACACCTCTGGGTGAAGTGCCCATTCTCCCGGAGGTAGATCCTGATGGCTGTGAAAATCTGCTTCCCAATCCTCTACTCCTGGAATGAATACTGCTGAGAGGACTAAAGTGTTGTGTTCTGCCCAATGGAGAATGCGTGTTACCTCTCACATCGCTTAGCGACTGCGAGTACCTCCTTGCTTGTTTACGTACGCTACGTGTTGTCCGATTGAACCTTTACCGCCTTGGATCGAAGAACTTGGGCAGCTTCCACCAGTGCATTGTAGATCGCTCTCAGTTCCAACTCATTTATTGACAACAGTGATTCCTGTGGAGACCAATGGCCCTGAAGGTGGAAGTCCTACACAACTGCGCCCCATCCCCTGAGGCTGGCATCCTTCATTAGGAGCGTCCAGTCTCATACACCGAATCACCTGCCCGCAGTGAGATTGTGCAGCTGGAGCCACGAAAGAAGCAAAAGTTGCGTCTCTGGAGACAGCCAAACTAACTGTTGAAGGTGTAGATGCGACACCGACCATTGATGTAACAGATCCAGTTGAAAAAGGCATAAGTGAAAACGGCCGAACTTCAGAGTTTTTAAAGCCGCTACCATTTTCCCAAGCAAAAGAATGCATAAATGGACTGATACCATTATTGCCTTGAGAACAACCTGGACTAGTTTCTGTATACCCAGAGCTTTGTCTTGAGGCAGAAAAACTTTCTGGACGTTGGTGTCTAGAATCACACATCGAAACTGGATACGCTGTGATGGCTGAAGGTTGTATTTCCGAAAATTGATTATCCATCCGTGTTCCACTAACACATTGTATGTTAATAGAGCATGCTCCTGGAGAATGAGATCTGATGGAGCTTTGAGGAGGAGGTCATCTAGATATGGTATTATTGTGACTCCCAATGATCTGAGGTGAGCAATCATCACTAATATGACCTTGGTAAACACCCTGGGTGCTGTGGACAGACCGAATGGTAAGGCTCTGAACTGAAAATTATCCTGTTGAATCGCGAACCTGAGAAATACTTGGTGTGGTTTCCAGATTGGAATGTGGAGATATGCATCCTTGATGTCCAGAGATATCATGAATTGCTTTGGTTCCAGGCTCGAGATCACTGAGTTGAGCGAATTCACCTTGAACCGGTAATATGTCAGAAACTGATTTAATGATTTCAGATTCTGAATTGGTCGTACAGTACCGTCTGGTTTTGATACTACAAAAAGATTGGAATAGTAATCCTTATTTCGTTGAAGCAGTGGTACTGACATTAACACAGCCGATTTTACCAAGGACCATATTGCACCTTGAAGGGCCAAACGTTTGTCCAGAACAATTGGAAGACTTGTCGTAAAATATTTCTTTGGCTGCAAAACTTCGAACTCTAACTTGTACCCTTGGGAGATGATATTGCGAATCCATGTATTGTCTGATATCTTGAACCAGGCATCCTGAAAATTTAGAATCTGCGCTCCCACCGTACTTGGGTCCCGGTGGGAGAGAAGACCATCATGCCATGGTCTTTTTTGCAGGCTTTGGGTCTTGACAACGAGCAGCGACTGGTTGCTTGCCGCAACCTCTACCTCGAAAGGGTGTAGCTTTTCTGTGTCCTCTAAAAGGTTGAGTGGAACGAAAGGACCGAAAGGAAATTCCAGTATAAGATCGCTTAGGTAGGGGCGTGGCCTGGCTAGCAGTGAGGACAGAAGCACCTCGCATGAGCTCCTGCTGCCTAAGGGCTTAAAATTCAATTCTACCCCAATAAAAGCAACCTGCTGCCACCTCCACATACCTTACTGCCTCTGCCCTCGGTGGCCTCCAACAGGGAAGCGAGCTGCGGAGTCGGGAGGCGGCCTTGGCTGTCTCTGCGGACTGCGGCCTTCCCCTCCTGGTGAAGCCGGGGCCTCGATTTTGGAGCCTAGCGGGGCCGGGCTCCGGAGCTCTCAGCGGGAGCCGGGAAACCTCCTTCGGCCCTTCTAGAACTGCTGTGCTGGGCTGCGGTGACCACGTCCACCCCCCGTTGGCCCCCACAGCGGAGCTGCGTGGCCGACGAACCGGGCTTGCGTCCTCCGGCTACCTCCGGCCGCCGAGGCCTACCACGCGACCTGCAGCCGGGGCCTGGAGTTTGGGGATACCCCGGCCGGGAGCTCCGGGATCGGAGCGCGGCCGCACCGGAACCCCCAGGACCTCGGACCTTCCTCCTCTGGCTTGGCTGAGCACCCCCTGGCACCTGGAGAGAGCCTCAGCACCTCCACCAGCCCCACAGGAGATATTTGAGGGGGGTAGCCTGCCCTGTGTGAGCTGCGGCGGCCATCTTGGATTCCCGGGCCATATGCTGGAGGGAGCTGTGCACACCTAAGGGAAGCCCTGAAAAGCTGTAAAACACGTCCAGCGGGCTGACTAACCTTTAATGCCTGGTCCACTAGAAGGGTGGTGAGTACCTGCTGTTGCCACAGCAATCATTCCCGATCTGCACCCCTGCCCCATAAAATCCTGTGATACGAACCCGGAACCTCCATTTTGCTTTCTGGCATTTAGCCAGGGTGAAGATAATTTGCATTATACCACACACTTCTCACCCGTGCAGGCCCACAGATTCTGCCCGCACTACCGCCCGCAGTGGCGACAACCATGAAAGAGCTTTAATATCCACGGGGTGTGCCGGGGCCACGGGATGAAGGGTTAAGCCGCAATCTACCTCGACACCGGAGCTCACGCCTGGGAAAGCCCAGACCCTGACGTCATGACACTCGGATCTATATGTTCCCGACCCATTCTTAAGATGAGTTAACGCAGGATAATAAAGTGCCATAACTAAGCAATAAGAATCTATCTATAACGCTCTGGCACACTATTCCCAACTCAACGGCTAGGACACCTGAAGAAGACAAATTTATCCCCCTCGGGAGGTCGCTACGGTGAGCTACTTGATTTACAATAACAGAAATCAGGAACACGAAATAATTTTGAATACCGATCAACTAACCTGACAAGACACCCTCCTCCGCCCCCCGACCCTCCTGGGGCTTTCACTATTCACCCCACCAGCCGCATAGGAGACCGGTGCACACCTAAAACGGACAGCAGTCTGACCTCCCCGGACTATCCGTTTAACATACGGACCCTGAACTGTGTCCCCCCGTCAACAATTTTTTCATTCCCTTTCCTTTTTCACCTCCACCTTCACCCCCCCCCCCTTTTTTTTTTTTTTTGTATATATATGCCACTATGTCTAAAAACAAAAAAGCAACACAAGTCCCGACTAACTTCTTTGGCTCAAAATCTAAGGGCCCACAGAACCCCAACATGTCCGCAGGCTCCCCCCCCTCTCCGTGCTCATCGGAAACAGGTATCGACCCTCAGATACAGGCGGTCATGTCGAGCCTACTGGAGGGGGTACAATCTGCGTTCAAACAGGAACTCTCGAACGCCATAGCCGACTTTAAATCAGACCTTACAGCCCTTGGCAATCGAACGGACACATTGGAAACCAAGACAGACGATCTCTGTCGCTCCCAACACCGACTTGACAGTGAGCTCTCTAGATTACACGAAGAAATGGAGACCCTCAAAGAGCGACAAGAGGACCAAGAAAATCGCTCGCGTAGAAATAACCTACGCATACGCGGCATCCCAGAATCGGTCCTCGGAACATCGCTGCCGGCATTTCTGAGAGATTTCTTCACGCACATAACACCAGACCTCACAGACGAAGAATGCCTCTGCGACAGGGCACATAGAGCACTCCGTGCAAAACCGTCTCCTGCCCAACCACCCAGGGATGTTATTATCCGTTTCCATTATTTCCGCTCGAAAGAGAAAATTCTGTCCTCCTTTCGAGACACACCGGAGACTCTGTTTAAGGGTATGCAACTACAGATTTATCAGGACCTAGCCCCCTCCACGATCCAGAAACGGCGGGACCTCCAGCCGGTCACCCGGATCCTGCGTCAGCATTAGATCAGATACAGATGGGGATTCCCTTTTCAACTCCACGTCTCGGTCAACAACTTTGTCCACTCAGTCAAGACCCTAAACCAGGGACAGGAACTACTGGCAAAGTTAGATCTCCTCCCAGCATCACCCGTAGCAGATTCGGCGACTTCTTCATCGAAAACACCGCACCCTACGCCACCCCTTCCCGACTGGACGAGGGTGACCCGACAGCGTAACGTGGACAAAGACCCTCCCTGACTTAGGGAGCCCCCCACTGTGGATCATATACGTCATGCTGGCGCAACACTTACGCGCATTGAACTGAGCCAAAGTCGTGGATGACCCGACCTCCATCCTTCTGCCAGTATCGTAATTATCTTCTGTTATTGCTGTTATAACTAAACCATACTTGCTTGCACCCCTGTGGTTTATCCTCCCCCCCACCCCTGTTTATATATTATTTTTTTTTGTGTCTCTCCCTCCCTCCTTTCTCCCCCGTCCCCCTCCCCATTTCGAATTTACGTTTGAATTTCTTGTTGTCTGGACACAGTTCTCACTGTCCTATACTGTAACATGTCCGATATAGTTAAAAAGGCTGACCCCGACCCTTGTGGCCCGGGCACCCTAGGCCCTCCCACATGGTACCCTGGTTACCCCCCCATAATCCCTCACTGTTGCTTACAATGTTACTGATGCAATGCTTTTTCCCTGGCGGTCCCCGAATGGGACCCACAACTTTAGGGATGTTTCCCCGTTTGGGGTGTTTCTTTTTCTTCTCTACTTTCCTCTTTCTTTCCCTCTTCTGGCGACCTCTGCCTGACCTTCCCGTTCCTTTTTTTGCTAGGTCCGGAGGGGTGGCCCTCTCCTGGCGCGGGCGGTACGTTACTGGACCTTTAGGGCAATATGTCATACTCCCCCATGTAAACAGCCATGTCCCTTAAAATATTCTCGGCCAATGTAAATGGCCTAAACTCCCCTAGGAAACGCACCGTGTTCCTGAGCGCCTGCAGACGTGAGAAAATCGACATAGCATTTCTCCAGGAAACGCATCTCACCGGTCCCCATACCCAGCTTAAGGGCAAATGGTTCTCCCAGTCCTACTTTGCTTCGGCAGACTGTAAAAAACGGGGTGTGGCCATATTAGTTCGCCGTAACATCCCGTTTATTCACTCTAGGACAGTGACAGACCCAGAAGGACGTTTCCTCATGGTAATGGGCACCCTCCGCTCAACGGCTCTCACACTGGTCTCCACCTATGCCCCCAACCAAGACCAGTCCCTGTTTTTCGACTCTCTTTCTAAACGCCTATCACGGGAAGCACAAGGAAGCATTATTATGGGTGGCGATTTTAATACCATAATCGACCCCTTGCTAGACAGATCTGCCCCCCCCCCCCTCATGCTTCTATAACAACCCTCCCTCGGGCCTCCCGCACACTTACCACCATCATGAAACATCATGGCCTCTGTGACACCTGGCGTTCCCAACACCCTCACACCAAAGATTTCACGCATTTTTCAGCCCCACACCATCACTACTCCAGGATCGATATGATCCACATCTCCTCTGCCCTCATGCCACTGATTTCGGACACGGGCATTACACCTCTGTCATGGACGGATCACGCTGGGGTCTATCTCCTCATAGATATATACCGCGCACCGCGTAAGAGATACAAATGGCGTCTGGACGACTCACTTTTACAACACCCCTCAGCACTAGAGGAAACCAGACTAGCAATCACACACTACTTCACCGAAAACACATCCCCAGATATCTCGCTCAATGTTCTCTGGGAAGCCCACAAAGCTACGATTCGCGGAGCCTTATTAGCAAAATCGTCAGCCCTTAAGAAAAAAGCCGCGCAGGAGATATCCTCCCTCGAAGCAGAAATAGCCACCCTTCTATCCAAACACAAAGCATCCCCCAATCCTTCCCTGCTCACTCAGATAGATTCCCTCCGGGGACAACTTAACACCCTTCTTTCCAATCGCGCGGCATTGATCCTCCGGAAGCTGCAACAACGCTTCTATGATAAAATGGATAAAATAGATTCCCTACTGGCCAACAAACTACGCCGCAAGCAAGCGTTGGGTGCAATAGATAAACTGTATTCGTCACGAAGGGGAACCTATACATATGACCCTGAAGTGATGGCCGAAGAATTCCGTTTGTTTTATAGCTCCCTTTATAACCTACCTGACCCACCCCAGCAGTCTCCTGAAGAGACGGGGGGAGTGCGCTCATACTTGTCTGATACTCCCCTCCCAACCCTGTCGGATTCTCAGTCGGAAGCCCTTAATTGTCGAATCTCGGATGAGGAGACATTAGCCGCCATACGATCAATGCGCTCGTCGGCCGCCCCAGGCCCGGATGGTTTCACAGCTCAATATTATAAACTTTTCGCGAAGGAGCTGACCCCACACCTAACCTCCCTATTTAACGGTGTTTTTAAGGGAGCCTCCTTCCTACCAGAGACCACCCGAGCCGATATAGTGGTAATCCCAAAGCCCGACAAAGACCCGACTAGCTGCCTGAACTACAGACCGATTTCACTATTGAATGTCGACCTGAAGATATACGCGAAAATATTAGCTAATATAAAATAAATGTTAATAAAACAGAGGTCCTCAACTTTTATATCCCAGCAGATCTCAAACAGGACCTTCAGAATATCCTCCCATGTAACTGGTACACAAAGAAAATCAAATACCTCGGTGTGTACCTGACTCACCATCACCACCAACTTTTCCAAGCAAACTATCCCCGTTTATTGCAGACAATCAAGGAAGATCTGGTGGAATGGTCCAGCTACTTTATATCATGGATAGGCAGAATTAACTCCGTCAAGATGAGCGTACTCCCCCGGCTTTTGTATTTATTTCAGACCCTCCCGATTTACGTCCCTACCTACGTGTTCAAGACCCTGCAACGCCAATCCTCCCTTTTTATCTGGAACCATAAGCGTCCCCGCGTTAGACTTAAATTGCTTCAACGCCCCTCCAGAGGCGGAGGCCTGGGTATCCCGGACTTTAAGAAATATTTCTATGCTGCACAACTTGCTCAGTGCGCACAATGGTGCAACGAGGGAGGGACACAAAAGGTTTGGGTGGGGATAGAGGCAGAGGAAACGGGCCTAGCTACATTATCCTCCCTACTGTGGCTTCACCGGAATCAGCGCCCACGCGCGGCCCTCTCGCACCCCGTAGTAAGCCGTTCATTAGCGACATGGGATCTAACAAATAGACGGTTCAACTTAGCCCCATACCCATCTCCGCTAATTCCATTATTTTACAACCCAGCCTTTCCTCCAGGCATGGGTAAAGCCTCGCATACATGTTGGCGCTCGAGTGGTATATTATACGTTAACGATATTACTTCCAATGCTACTTTCCCACAATTCGCGGATATCCGTGAAGGAACAGCAATCCCCTCTTCGGATTTCTTCCGCTACCTACAAATCAGACACTTCCACTCCACCATTACCACCACCCTCCTCCACAGACACTTATCTCCCTTCGAATACATTTGCTGGAAACGCACCAACACCAAGGGCCTCATATCAGATATTCACATCTTACTTGACGACTACCCCAACACATCCCAAGCCCCCCACGAAGCGGCATGGGAAAAGGAACTGGGAGTAACTATAGACAATGAAGACTGGGTAGATATATGGGACAATGCTGCCTCCAGCTCTATCTGTGTGAAAATTAAAGAAAACATATATAAACTACTCTACCGCTGGTACTATGTCCCAGCTCGTCTACACACTATGTTTCCCAACACCCCAGATGGTTGCTGGAGGGGGTGCACGGACAGTGGCTCTTTCTTACACATATGGTGGGCCTGCCCCAAAATTCACAAAATATGGGGTGAACTCATTATATTGCTTTCGCGCTTATTTGATATCTCTATCCCCCCTGACCCCCAATACTTCTTGCTCCCCATGTCCCTCCCAATCCTTAATAGACACCAAAACAAACTATTTCGACATGTAGTTTCGGCAATGACATGCCAAATTGCTACAGACTGGAAGAACCTGACCCCCTCACCAATGCCGGTGATAATCTCCCGAATATGGTATGTCCACAAAATGGAATATATGACCGCAGTCATACGTAACACTTCGAAACAATTTGACAAAGTATGGTCCCCGTGGCTAAACCTACAACAAGCCTCCTCCCCATTTGTAGCCTGACACGGTGCCCCGTGGTCCGGCCCGCCTCCTGCCCCGGAGGGCCCCCCCTTCCCCCCCCTCTACTCCCCCTTCTTCTCTCTCCGACTGGAGGCTCTCAGCCTCACCTGTTTTTCTGCCCCCTTTTACTCGATTTCTGAGTACTCTTTTCTTCTCATTGCTTCCGCTGACTCTCTATGACGGAAGGCCAATCCGTCGCCGAGAGTTCCCCACCGCATACATCTTAATGTTACTCTTTTAAATTAAGGGAAAAAAAAAAAAAAAAAAAAGGATCAATTATTCTGTTGTTGTAACAATTCATTGTAACTATATTTGTTCTTTAAACACCCAAATTGTCCGGGTGCTCTGTTACCAATGTAATCTTATTTTGATCCACCCAATAAATCGTGTTTATAAAAAAAAAAAAAAATAAGATCGCTTAGGTGGTGGTGGAAGGGTTGGTAAGAAGGTAGATTTACCACCCGTTGTTATGAACCGAGTATCTGGAACTCAGGAGAGTGGGTGGCAACTGGGGAGTTCCAGTACTCACGAGTGAAGCTGCTGCTAGATATGGATTACCGCGGCTACACCTACCTTAGTCACTGACTCCGTTATTTCCCCCAGTGGTCAGTTGGTGCCTGCAGAGCTAGTCTTCTCCTATAGGAGCCGCGTATGAATGGGCGAATTAGGTCCACCCAGACTCCGATTCCCCCAGGTCTTATAAGGAAACAAAGCACCAGCTGAGACTGAGAGTAAATAAGGGGAAGGCTAACTAAAACTAGAGTGACTACAAACGGGAGAGACTACAAACAAAACAACAAACAGATTATGGGGGGTCATTCAGAGTTGATCGCTCGCTAACTGTTTTTAGCAGCCGTGCAAATGCTATGCCACCGCCCACTGGAAGTGTACTTTAGCTTAGCAGAAGTGCGAACGGTTGTATCGCAGAGCGGCTACAAATTTTTTTTGTGTCGTTTCAGAGTAGCACAAGCCCAGTGTTCGCCCAGCCACGCATGCGTTTTTCTTGGCACACCTGCGTTTTTCCTGGCATGCCTGCGTTTTTCCGCACACTCCCTGAAAACGGTCAGTTTTTCGTCTTGAGGAAGTCTCCAGTTGCTAGCAGACGAAACGCGTTGACGCCCACTCTCTGACACGCTTTTCATTTGGTGATACCCGCTGTACTGACACAGTCCTCGGCTCAGCACAGCCGTGACCGCCACAGCCGCAACCTATTGCCGCTTGTCGGATTCAACACTGCCGCACGTCCTTTCATCACTGGCCGGGTGAGTTCCGTCTGACCTCCGCTGTGAGGCCTAACACCTGATACCAGGAGTCATCTTTACGGCGGCTACATTCACCGTTTATGAACAGTGACACTTGCATTTAAACAAACGAGTGTCATCTTTGAAAAGGCGGCAGTTATCCGATATCTCCATAACAGTGATTGAATGATACATTTCTGCTTCACGTGCATTCTATTTATATAAAGGACCCTGACTGCACTTTAACACAGGAACCAACACGAAAGCACTGATTACAGGTTGCATCTTTTCTTCTGTTTTTTAAAATGAGACTGTGAAAATCTCATTGCGGGAGTCACAAAAATATTATTAACACACTGGGACGCCAGTGTTCTGACTTTTAATATCACCACCTGAAAGAGCTCATATGAATCAGTTTTATTGCATGTTGCATGCTATTTAAAACTTCTATTCATTATAGTCTGCATGTGTGAACGTGCTAATTGATATTAATTGCATGCTGATTGTGTGTTATAAATGTTGTTCTTAAGAGATACTATATAAATTGTTTTAATTATATTCAAGCCTCACTGAGTCAATCTTTTTCCTATGACAGACTGCACATATATTTTTTAGATACATTGGCCCTCATTCCGAGTTGTTCGCTCGCAAGCTGCTTTTAGCAGCATTGTACACGCTAAGTCGCCGCCTACTGGGAGTGAATCTTAGCTTATCAAAATTGCGAACAAAAGATTTGCAATATTGCGAAAAGACTTCTCTGTGCAGTTTCTGAGTAGCTCGAGACTTACTCTTCCAGTGCGATCAGTTCAGTGCTTGTCGTTCCTGGTTTGACGTCACAAACACACCCAGCGTTCGCCCAGACACTCCCCCGTTTCTCCAGCCACTCCTGCGTTTTTCCCAGAAACGGTAGCGTTTTTTCACACACTCCCATAAAACGTCCAGTTTCCGCCCAGAAACACCCACTTCCTGTCAATCACATTACGATCACCAGAACGAAGAGAAAACCTCGTAATGCCGTGAGTAAAATACCTAACTGCATAGCAAATTTACTTTGGCGCAGTCGCAGTGCGAACATTGCGCATGCGCAGTTAGCGGAAAATCGCTGCGATGCGAAGAAAATTACCGAGCGAACAACTCGGAATGGCCACCATTGTTTCAAGCGCAGAGTATTCTTTATCCTATATAGTTTCTAATTGTTGCAACTTGGCAAGTTGTTTGAACTCAGCTGCTGAAACATATTCTTGAATAAATATTGTTATCATTTATAGCGCCGGTCTATCACAATTGGTAACTTCTTGTTCCAATTTGTGATTTTTTTCTAGTTTCAGAGTAGCACAAGCCCAGTGTTCGCCCAGCCACGCCTGCGTTTTTCTTGGCACGCCTGCGTTTTTCCTGGCATGCCTGCGTTTTTCCGCACATTCCCTGAAAACGGTCAGTTGCCACCCAGAAACACCCACTTTATGTCAATCACTCTGCGGCAAGCAGTGCGACTGAAATGCATCGCTAGACCCTGTGCAAAACCACATTGTTCGTTGTGCCCGTACGTCGCGCATGCGCATTGCGCCGCATACGCATGCGCAGAACTGCCGTTTTTTAGCCTGATCGCTGTGCTATGTACAAATGCAGCTAGCGATCAACTCGGAATGACCCCCTATGTGCGGCACGGCCGCCAAAATACCCACATAGGGGGTAATTCTGAGTTGATCGCAGCAGGAACTTTGTTAGCAGTTGGGCAAAACCATGTGCACTGCAGGGGTTGCAGATATAACATGTGCAGAGAGAGTTAAATTTGGGTGTGGTGTGTTCAATCTGCAATCTAAATTGCAGTGTGAAAATAAAGCAGCCGGTATTTACCCTGCACAGAAACAAAATAACCCACCCAAATCTAACTCTCTCTGCACATGTTATATCTGCCTCCCCTGCAGTGCACATGGTTTTGCCCAACTGCTAACAAAATTCCTGCTGTGATCAACTCAGAATTACCCCCCATAGGAACCAAGAAAGACGATTCCGTAGCAACAAAACGAGCACAATAAAGAAGTATTGTGGCCCAGCCGCCAAGTGCGGCACCGTCGCAAACAAAACAACAACTGCATTTTGAACACCGCAGATGACACAAAATGAAAGAGGAATGGAAGATGTGACCTCTGCCGCACAATGCAGCAGAGCTGCTAACTCACGGTACCATGAGAGGTGAGTGCAGGAACAACCGGAGCTCCGAGATGTACAGGAATCAGACCAACTCCACTGATAGCCGACCAGGAGCCAAACCGAACTCGATCCCTCTGACTGGAATACAGACCACAGGAACACCAGGAGTAACAAGCTGGGACTGGAGACTGACCGGAGACAAACAGACTGACTCACAGGAAGTTATTACCGGTGGGGCTGCACTATCCTGAACCTCATAAAAAGGCCCTACCGACCAATCATGGGAGAACCAGCCAGCCAAGCCCCCTGGACCCTAATTAACCCAGCTATCACTTGGCGCGCTGAGCACAGCGTCCCGGCTGCTTAGCAACAGCCGGGACTGCTTCAGAGAGCGGCAGCCTGGCGTCTCCGGTTGCCAGGCAACCGACCAGAACAGGACACCCCGCAGCGGAGGTGACGCGCCGGGCCTGTCGCCCAGCAACGGCCGGGAGCCGCGCCTCCCGTCCCAGCCGCGGCGGCTAACACCTGTAGCCTGAGAAATTAACGAGTCTAGTTGTTTCCCAAAAAGATTGTCACCTGAAAACGGAAGTGCTTCCGCCGCTCTTTTTGACTCAGCATCTACTTGCCATGACCGAAGCCAAAGAACTCTTCTGGCTGCAATAGTCACTGCTGAGATCCTCAAGTTAACTTGTCCGATATCTCTAGCTGTTTCTCCTAGGTATATAGTTGATTCCTTAATATGTTCCGCTAAGATTAATACTTCTTCTAACGGAACTCCCTCTTGTAAGTCCTTTATCAATTTAGTGGCCCAATGCTACACTGCCTTGTTCACCCAGTAACTTACCAAGGTTGGTCTAAGTGAGACACCTGCGGCCGAATAGATGGACATGGTGTCAAGCTTCCGGTCAGACGGGTCTTTCAATGAAGTTGCTCCTGGAATCAGTAATGCCGTCTTCTTGGACAAACTGGATAGAGAGGACTCCACTCGAGGTGACTTCTTCCATTTATCCATCATAGTCGATGGAAACGGATAAATACTTAGGAATCTTTTGGGCATCTGAAACCACTTGTCTGGGTTCTTCTAAGCTTCTGTCAGCTGATCATCCAGTTTCTTTGAAGAGGGATAAGTGACTTTGAACGCTGTTTTCTACCAAATAACGCTGTGTCTGGCGAATCCGGTGTAGTTGTTTCTGAGATGTTCAGAGCCTGTCTTATAGCCAAAATAAGAGTTTCAACTCCTTGCTTCCAGTGTAACTTCGTCGTCCGCATCAGTAATTTCTCAGATTGTCCTCTTCGGCTTCCTCTTGAGAGTGAAGCTCTTCCCCCAATTCATCGGACTGAAGAATTAATGGTACTGGGCATTTCATAGACTTAGATACCATCTGCAGCTGTTTACTAGATGTGTCCAAGCATTTTGTGAGACCTTCTACCAACTTGGCTAGCCCTGCTACCCAGGGTGGTTCTGTAGCAATAGAGGGTACCTCATCTTGAGGCGTATCCCTAACTGTCTCACAAGTCTTCGTAAGGCAGCCACCTCAGTATGTAATTGTGAGATGGTTCCTGTGAGCGCTACCGCCCAGGTGGGAAAATTAGTGTATTGGGACGGATTTACTGATGTAGTCTCTGAAGCACATGCTTCGCATAGGGAGGAGTAATCTGTGTGAGCTTTTTTGTTACACTTCGCACAGACAAACAATTTTTGAAATGCCTTGTTCGCTGGTCCCTTGCCTGCCATTGTAACGGACAGCGTAGAGACACAAACAATTTACACCAGCACTCTAAATGATATAGACAAAGAGAGGAGAGAGATATCAGAAGGACAGAGAGAGGTATAATATTTGTAATACTCTCCTATTCTAATTTCCTTAGCCCCAGCCTGTATTCTTTGTGCAGATTTTAAGGATCTTGGCAGTCAGAAGTAATGCACCTGTCTCTATGGAGAGAAAATAACATTGTTTCCAGTTAGAGTATTGCCTAGCTGAGGAGACCTGGAATGATTGACAGACCGAAAGCTAGACAACTCCCCCCCCCCCCTTCACTGTCATCCATCTCAAATGGTCCCATTAAGCGCCATCTTGGATGGTAATAAAGCAGTGGAAGCACCTGTTAGTCTGTGCTGCTGCGGTTACGTGTGTACAGTCTGCGGGGTGTGAATGGGAGATAGCGCTGCTGTACTGAAACCTTATGGGTCCCCTCTGCCTGCATACTTTATGCCCTCTCATGCAGCAGCTCTGTGTACTGTTAGCGGGGAACCACACCGTTGTGCATGGTGACCCCTCGCGGCCCCACTTATTATGTCAATGAGTCCCACCCGCCGCCAGCGGGAGAGCATGCTGCTGCTTATGCCTGTTCCGTGGCCCCGCTGATTCCTCCGTGG
Source organism: Pseudophryne corroboree (assembly GCF_028390025.1). Taxonomy (NCBI): domain Eukaryota; kingdom Metazoa; phylum Chordata; class Amphibia; order Anura; family Myobatrachidae; genus Pseudophryne; species Pseudophryne corroboree. Next base: position 507,975,004 of record NC_086449.1, read on the forward strand.
GTGTGCGGTCAGCTGGGGCCCTCGCTGCTGCCCGATCAGGGAGACAGCGCGGCGGCTGTCTCCCGCCATGCGCGGTCAGCGGGCCAAATGGGGATCACGGCTGTCACTGTCCACTGAGCGGACTCAGAGTGCAGGGGGAATGGCTGCTGGGCGCTAAACGTTGCGCTGTATAGGAGTGATGGACTCACCCTTTCGGAGCCTCAGGAGGACGCGGCCATATAGACAGGGTATCAGTACGAAATCCCACCAGACGGGATCCTGGCGGTCGGAATACTGACACTGGGATCCCAACTGGCACAATCTTGACTGGCACAATCCCGACAGGGGAGCAAGCGCAACGCAGCCCCTCACGCGGGCACGGTGCCTCTCTACGCTCGGCACACTAATTTATTCTCCCTCTGTGGGTGTCGTGGACACCCACAGAGGGAGAATATGTCGGGATTGTGCTGGTCGGAATCCCGGTGTCGGTATTTCGACCGCCGGGATTCCATCCGCAGGGATCTTGACCGCATCCCATAAACAGAGACAGTGTTTCTCACACCAAACGCTGTACTCTGTGGAAGCTTGATGCTACTGAGTCAACCTGGACTCCACTTCTCTAATTAATTGGCGAACGGACCTGTTTTGTTCATATGTTTGTAAATCCAGTCATCAGTACACAGAGACATGTGAGTTCACTGCTGTGCTGTTTATTCCATCACCAACTCCAAGCACACTGCACACTGAACCACCCACTTCCCAGCATCCCCCTGGTCCTAGGGACCATCACTGAAGATTCAGGCTTACACATGTTAGTAAGGGAGTGTCTACAAATATTAAGCATTCTAATACACTAACATCACATCCTCTTTTCTTTAAAGATAAGCCCCGTACGCTTCAATGCAACAATTAACAACGTCATATTAAGAACATCATCTAACACGTTTCAATGAGTCTCTCAGGTCTGCGTATTTCCCTTTTGGGTCTTTCATACACAGTCTGTGTTTCATCGACCATGTTGGACCTTTCTAGAATCGTGGTTTGTTCACCATTATGAGGATCATCATGTCAGATGAAGGGTATTCTTCAGTCATGTTGTCTTCATTATGGTTAGGTTGAGATCTTAAATCCACCCGTTTTCTTCTTACTTCCGTTTCACGCTCTGTACGTATAGTATAAGATCTTGGTGCTACTTGTGCTTGCACAATACCTTTCTACACCCAAATACCTTTCTCGTGATCTCTGAGACGGACTGGGTCACCGATTTTAGATCAGATAAGCTTTTTGCTCGCCTGTCATGGAACAGTTTCTGTTTCGCCTGTTGACGTTCCTTACTCAGTCTGACCAACGCTGAGTTATGTGTATTAAGCAGTTCATCATGTATCGGGAGATTTGCTCTAATCCTCCTTCCCATCAGCATTTGTGCAGGAGAAAGTCCATTCTGTAAAAGTGTACTGCGGTAGATTAAAAGACTTTTGTAGAAATCTTCTTTACCTTCTTGAGCTTTTTTCATGAGACTCTTTACAGTTTTTACTGAACTTTCCACCAACCCATTTAAGCGTGGATAGTGGGGACTTGACGTAGTATGGACAAATTCCCACTCATCAGCCAATTGTCTAAATTCAGCACTGGAAAACTGAGGACCATTGTCAGTGAACATTTCCATAGGAACACCATGCCTTGCAAAGATTGACTTCATGCAATTGATTACGGCTTTACTAGTAGTTGTATGTAGTGCCTTCACCTCAGGGTAGTTAGAGTAATAATCAGTCACGACAATGCACGTTTTCCCATTACAATCAAACAAATCAGCGCCAACTTTCTGGTATGGTCTCTCTGGCACTGCGTGAGGACTCAGTGGCTCGACTTGTTGTTTCGGTCTATACGTAAGACATAATTCACATGTAGCTGTAGTCTGTGCTATGTCGTGGTTCATTCTTGGCCAATACATAACTTCACGCACTCTACGCTTACATGTTTCTTCTCCTAAGTGGCCTTCATGTATCTTGCACACCATAGTTTTTCTAAGTCGTGCAGGTATGACAAACCTATTGCCTTTGTAAATAATACCATCGACAACTGTAAGGTCACTGCGGTACATCCAATAATCATGGATAGACAGCGGGCACGCATATTTTTCTGCTGGCCAAACTTTCAGAATGATATCTTTCAACACTTTCATTGTGTCATCTGTCTCAGTTTCTTTCCTAATCTGTTCTTGTCTTGCAAGAGACACTGGTAGAGAAGCTACGATCAAATTAACATAGGCTTCTATTTCTTCATCCATCAGACTTTTGGAACCTTCACTTTTGTCTACAGCACAAGAAAGTGTATCAGCAATGTACATGTATTTGCCGGGACAGTACAGCAAGTGTACATCATATTTCTGTAGTCTGATAAGCATTCGTTGAATTCTCATGGGACAGTCATGTAATGATTTAGTCATGATAGCTACCAATGGCTTGTGGTCAGTTTCCACTGTAAATGTTTGACCATACACAAACTGATGAAATCGCTCACATGCATATGTGATCGCTAGAAGTTCTTTTTCTATCTGAGCATACCTTGTTTCAGCACTTGTCAGTGCTCTTGATGCATAAATTACTGGTTGCCATATATCCTCATGTTCTTGTAACAGCACTGAGCCTAGGGCAAATTGCGAAGCATCTGCTGAAATTCTTATTCTTTTCGCAGGATCAAAGAATTTTAGCACTGGTTGCTCTGTAATGATCTATTTCAAGTTTTGCCAACTTTCTTCTTGTTCATGTGACCATATCCACTCGTTATCTTTGTCCAACAACCATATAAGAGAGGCTGTTCGTTCAGAGAGTTGAGAAATAAACTTTCCTAAGTGAGTAATCATTCCTAGGAATCTTCTGATGTCATCTTTGTTGTTAGGACGTTCCATGTTCACTATGGCTGATATTTTCCTTGGGTCTGGTTATACACCTTGATCCGAGACCACGTCGCCCATAAAGGTAAGTGTATTCACTCCAAATTCACATTTGTCCATGTTTAGCTTTAGATTCACTTTCTTGACAAGTTCCATTACTTGTCTCAATCTAGAATCATATACTTCCTTTGTAGATCCCCAAACAATAATGTCACCCATCATCGTTTCAACACCTGGAATATTTTCAAAAATCATGTGTATCTTTTTGTGATATACTTCTGGAGCAGACAATATTCCATATGGTTTCTTTTCAACAATTACTAAGGAGCTTACCCATTCAGTAGGCTCATCACCTTTCTGTATCACACCCAAGGCTTCCATGCGATTTAACTCTTGTTTCAGTTTTTCTCTCAGCGCAAACAGCACTTTTCTACAGGGGTGTATCACTGAAGAAACTTGCGTGTCTATATTTATTTTATGCTCTCCAGGCAAACAACCTAGACCTTCAAACAAGTCTCTGTATTCTGTAAACATCGATTTGCAGTCATCTTCTACTTGTGATGTCACCATAAAAACTTTCTTTAGCAAGCTTAGTTTCTCACAGGAACTTAATCCTAGAATCGGTTGCACATTTTTACCCACAATCAGTAGAGATGTTTTAAACTGTTGTCCCTTATATTTCAGTGTCACTAAGCATGTACCTTTCACAGGAATTTCCTCCCCAGTGTACCCTGTAACTTTCACTTTGGCTGGATGAATTTTAGGTTTTAATCTAAAAGTCTTATAGTCTTGAAACAATATTAAATTCACCTGCGTGCCAGTATCAAGCTTAAAGGGAAGGACAATCTCGTTCACAGTTAAAGGGACAATCCATTCTTTCTTATCTGCACTGCAAAGTTCAATGCAATCCACAAAGAATTCCTCTGTTTGTTTAATAGCATGTACTTTGATTTCACTTTTCATTTTACAGCATTTGGCAAAGTGATTAAGTCTACCACATTTCATGCAGGTTTTACCATAAGCTGGGCACATTTTAGGATTGTGAGCATTTTCACATCTACTACACATTTCCTTATTAGACTGTGGCTTAGACTGCTTCATTCTTAAGAATGGAGGTTTGCTTGGCTCTGTTGTCTGCACTACATGTACATCAGCATCAGCTTCCTTGTGTAACGTTTTGGCTTGAAATCTAGTTATTTCTGCAGATCTACACATAGTCACTGCCTTGTCTAGTGTTAGGTCTTGCTCTCTCAGCAGTCTCTTTCTGAGTCCATTATCATGTATTCCACAGACAATATGATCTCTAATCAGTGAATCCTTTAAATCACGAAACTCACAGGTTTTACTGAGTGATTGCAGCTCTGTAACATACTGATCAAATCCATCTCCAGACTTCTGATCATATGTGAAAAACTTATATCTTTCATATGTCACATTTTTCCTTGGCACAAAGTAATCTTCAAACTTTTGCATTATAGAAGATAGCACCATATTCTGCCCCTCAGCAAACTGAAAACTATTATAAATGACCAGCACATCCTCTACTATCACATGGAGGAAAATGAATGCCTTCGTTTTGTCAGCCTCTGTTTCAGCTCCACATGCAGCAAGATATATATTAAACCTTTGCTTAAATCTTTTCCAGTTTTCAGACAAGTTACAAATCTTTGTGATCCGTAGCCGCTTTTAATTATCAGCAGCAGTCACACAGATCCCTCCTGTTTATAAACCCCCAGCAAGCCGATGTGGAACGAGATCAGACTCTCCAGATAAGTGCTCACAACAAAAAGGAAATTCAGCTACCAGAGCCGGGAGCGACACTGATCGATGCTAATATCCACAGACGACTAACGGGATAAAGGTATTTCATCTTTGAAACATCCACATGGCCATGTATATAAAACAGCGCTGTATATATAATTGACTGTTCGTATAACGGAACAAGAGGATCCTAATATATAAACAAAATAAGATATATGGTGTGGAAGGAAAAATGACTATGTCTCTATAAAATCCACACTTTTCAGCTGAATACACTAATTAGGTCCAATTTAAAAAAAAAACGGACTGAAAGCAGTGTTCTGTTAATTATCCAGCAAGAATCATTTGAGCACAGACATAGCCAGGATATTTTAGAGTATAGAAACTGTTTCAAATGTTTGTAACTATATAAGTAAACTGTATTGGGTGGGGGTTTTTAGGAATCTGCACTGGTCCAGATTGTACGAAAATTTGAATTCAATTGATATCAATCATATGTAACAAAATATATTCAAACCAACATGAAGCTACTGACTTCGCCTAGTGAGGCTTTTAAAGTAGACTAAGGTTGGTGGTGCTCCCAGACATCAGTTCCAAAACAAACTGTAGAGAGGTTTGCGCAAGAGGCAAAAAAAGGGGGACTATTGATAATGTCTCTCAGGGGCACACTTGATTCAGTATATTGAAAAGATAGAATTTGGTAATGTGTGGGTAGGAAAAGATAAAACTTAACTTTTAATCACAGACGAAAGGATACTAAAATTATTGCTGTAAATCAGCAATATAGTTAAAACAAGTATTAAACAAAAATATTGTTGACGATACAGTTTGTAACTCACTTGTATAAAGAGGGTGACAGAAAGTTTCTCTGTAAACCCCGATTAGTAAGTGAGTATTAATGTTTGACGTTTAGTCAAAAAGCAAAAATATAAATATTCCTGTTATCTCTATGATACTATGAAGTTATATACATGTGTATATTCATATGAGAGATAATGGAAAGCCGGCTTATATAAAATCTGGACTCCCGGAAGTGGGTTAACTGCGGTAATGGAATACAAGACTCGAATGGAATTAAATTTGCTGATCAGCAGAAGGTGTATTCCTTGGTGCTACAGTAGGACGGAAGTGGGGAACATCCAGCACGCTCGTGAAAACACCGATACCGGAAGAGCGGCCTGACGCGCATGCGCACATCGTCTCTGCGGACGCCGGAAGCGGGGCGGAAATGACGCGGGACTCGTCCTGGACTCTTCAGATCGATAATACAGCTTTCTAAGACTCGTTTTTTGTACAAAATTACATTATAGGACACACTTCCACTGCCTCCTCAGCACACTTATATTTATATTGAGAATTGTGTAGCGTTATGCCTTTTAGACTCTAAACAGGAAGTGATGTCATAATTACCTATGATCACATGATACCAGCTATAAATACTACCCTTGTTCATTAGCACCCTACCCCTTGATGAAGTCTGATGGACGAAACGCGTTGGGTGTACCTCTAAACTGACCCTCCATTTTAAAAGATAAGCATTGTGTTTTTTATCTTTTTAGAATATTGATATTTTTTATATATATTTTTTATCCTCATATTTTGTGTATCCATTTTAAAAAAATCTTCTTGATGTATTCTTAAATATTACCCTATGCTTGCAAACTTTTATCCCACCCCTTTCTTTTATAAATTAAATTGAATTTTATAATTTTATCTGTACGTATCCAGCCATTTCTTCATATTTTATCTAAAAACAATTAGACACCATTGGTCGCTGGCGCCCCCATCCCCCCTTTTTTTATCTTAAATTATAGACAGCTTATCACTGCCTAAACTGTTTGGGGGCTAGCTGACACCTTATACTCAGTGCCAGATTAAGGTCCACATGGGCCTGGAACTGAAATTTAGGAAGGGCCTATGGTGTGCCTCGGCAGGAGGTGTGACAAGCGCTGCAGTGGTGTGATTAGTGATGTGGGTGTGTGACCAGTGTAGTGTGGGTGTGGTATAAATAGGGGGTGTGGCTATCCCGATGGAGGTCAAAGCTAGTGCCTACCATCAACCACTTAATAGTGGCGCTATAACAAGAAAACGTTTGTAACCAGTAACCACCATATGATACAGAGAATCAGTAACCACCATATAATACAGAGAATCAGTAACCACCATATAATACAGAGAATCAGTAACCACCATATAATACAGAGAATCAGTAACCACCATATGATACAGAGAATCAGTAACCACCATATGATACAGAGAATCAGTAACCACCATATAATACAGAGAATCAGTAACCACCATATAATACAGAGAATCAGTAACCACCATATGATACAGAGAATCAGTAACCACCATATGATACAGAGAATCAGTAACCACCATATAATACAGAGAATCAGTAACTACCATATGATACAGAGAATCAGTAACCACCATATGATACAGAGAATCAGTAACCACCGTATGATACAGAGAATCAGTAACCACCATATAATACAGAGAATCAGTAACCACCATATAATACAGAGAATCAGTAACCACCACATGATACAGAGAATCAATAACCACCATATAATACAGAGAATCAGTAACCACCAATACTGAGAGCATCTAAGTGACCAGCATCTAACACAGAGAGCATAGCAGTGACCGCCATATGATACAGAGAGTTGTATCAACATGCAAAGAAGATGGAAAGGGGAGAAACGATGGGGCAAAACAGAGCAAGTGTAGAAAGATTAGAAAAGAGGGGGGCAATACAGAGGAGATAGTGAAAGGGGAGCAGAGATAGGGGCAAAACAGAGCAAACAGGGAACTGAGGGCTCATGGGACACAGTTACTGATACAGATACTTATTGACACAGACACCACTTACCGACACAGGCATGTCTTACTGACACAGGCACACTTGCAGACAGACACCGCTTACCAACAGACACCACTTACTGACACAAATACAGATATAAACTGAAGACCTTACTGACACACAGACCACCTACTGACACAGACTTACTGATACTTACCACTTACTGACACCTACACAGACACCTCTTACTGACACAGACACTGCTTACTGACAGATATCACTTATGGACACAGGCACCCCTTACTGACATATTCCACTTACTGACACACCTTACTAACGCAAACATTTATTGACACACACCACTTACTGACAGATGGCACTTACGGACACAGACACCACTTATTGGCACATAAATACTTAATAACAGACACCCCTTACTGACAAAGATACAACTTAGTGATAGGGATGCTATCAGATATTGTGGGGCCTGGGACAGAAAAAATAGGTAACCCCCCCTGAACCACATGGTCTCATACATGCATATGCGGCCCCATAGCCATATTTCCCTCTGTCTCTGTTACACCCCCCACATTACCCTCTGCCTCAGTGACATGGCCACATTGACCTGTCTCTCAGTGTGTCCCCCTCGCCACATTCCCCTGTCTCTCAGTGACTGCTCCCACATTCCTCCTTGTGTCAGTGACACCCCATTTTCCTGTCTCTCAGCGACCCTCCTCCCCACATTCACCTGTCTCTCAGTGACCTCCCCAAACATTCCCCTCTGTCTCTCAGTGACCACCACACACGCACTCACATTCCCCTCTGTTTCTCAGTGACATTCTGCCTCACACACTCACATTGCCCTCTGAGCAGCAACATTAATACAAAGATGCTGGCCGCTGAGCACTGTCCTGGCCCAGGGACATCTCAGGCATCCACAGATTACACATGGTACACTGCCAGGCTGTCTGGGAGTACAAGAGAGGGTGGTTACTGGGCCACATCTAAGCTGGAAGATAAGCTCTGCGGGGCAGGGCCAGAGCTTAAGTGCAGTGTCAGCCCTACTAATGGAGCCAGAGGAAGCCCCCCTTTCTACCCATGCCAGGTACTCCTGTCCGGCAGTCCCCCATCACCCCTGATGGCGGCCCTGAACATGGATATCCCTTACTGACAGATACCACTTACTGATACAGACATCTCTAATGGACACAAATAGCCCTTACGGACACAGAAACCTCTTACTGACATAGACACCCTTTACTGACAGACACACTTACTGACACAAACACACTGATATACACTTACTGACACGCCTTACTGACACACACACTTACATACAGACACTCCTTAATGATACAAACATTTAGTGACAGATACCACTTAATAACACAGACAACCCTTACTAACAAAGACGCCACTTACTGACACAGATGCCACATATTGGAACATACAAAATTACTGACAGGCACGCCTTACTGACACAGATACATCTTACTGACACAGACCACTTACTGAGACACCACATACTGTCACATACACACTTACTGAGACACCCCTTACTGACACAGACACTACATACTGACAGATAACACTTACTGGCACATACATACTTACTAACACACACCCCTTACTGACACAGATACAACTTACTGATACAGATACCCCTTACAGACACACATGACACAGATACCGCTTACTAACACAGATAAACTAACTGCCTCAGACACCACTTACTGACAGACACTACTGACACACACAACACAAATTTACTGACACAGTCACCACTTACTGATAGACATTACTTACTGACATACACGCACAACAGACACTACTTACTGACACACACAGATACAACACAGTACTTACTGACACAGACACCACTTACTGACAGACACTACTTTCTGACACACACACACACACACACACACACACACACACACACACACACACACACACAACATAAAACTTACTGACACACACCACTTACTGACACCAGTGGCGTAAGTTCATACCAAGTACCCCCCACGCCCTCCACAGCATTGGTGACCCCCATATGCTATTGATAACATCGTCTCCTCCATATTGTAACAACAGCATCGGTGACCCACAGGTACTACAGACAGCATTAATGGTCCCACATACTATATCCCTCAATCTAATAAAAAAAATCTTACAACAGTTTGGATTTATCTTGGGAGTATCAAGCCAAGCAAAGTGCGTAGAAGAAAGGGCATGGAAAAATGCAATAAAAAAAACAATTTAACCCCTCCCACAGATCAAAAATATACTCATCCTTTGGGGGAGGGGGGGTACAGGGTGACACACACACACACAGAGGTGGAGAGTGTAAACTGTGTCATACACAGGGGGTATGGGGGTACAAAATGTCATACACACAGGGTAGGGGGGTGCAGGGTGACATACACACAAAGGTAGCAAGTACAGGGGGGTCACACACCAGGGTGAAGGGTGCAGGGTGACATACACACAAAGGTAGCAAGTACAGGGGGGTCACACACCAGGGTGAAGGGAGGTACAGGTGGTTACACACACACACACACACACACACACACACACACACACATACAATGGTAGGGGTACAGGGCAGTAACACACAGGAATGGGGGGGGGGGGGGTAGCTGGGTACAGGACTACCTGGTCACTCACTGCACTGTGTCCAATCCCAACCTTGCAAGTGGTGAGCTGCATGGTGTCATAGGGAGGCCCACGGATCCAGGTGCAGGTCGAAGAGGAGGCCAGCGGCAGGAGGATCCACGATGGACACGGAGCTCACCAAGCGCCAGCTGCTATGCTGTCCTATGGTGCCGCCCGGCCGCTAGTGTGAGGAGGAGTTTAGGACACTGGAACAGTGTTTGCTATGGAGAGGCCGACCTCTGCTTCACCGCAGCTGCTGGAGGGAGAAAGCCGGGCCTGCTCGGGAGGAGGGCAGCAGCTTAGTAATCTGTCCTGCCGGTGGCCACCCGAACGGAGCGGCGTGTTTACATTTGCCAGCCAGCCGAGCCTCGCTCGGCACATGCACTCCCTCCCACCGCAGACTCAGAGCTGCCCTACCTACCAAACCACCATCACTCTAAGGGCCGGCTCTGAGACAGCGGCGGCACAACGGCGGTGACGAGATCCCGGAACTCTGCTCTGACAGCAGCAGCAACGGCAGGTGTGCTACCATTCAGCGCTCACTGCTGAAGTGGTCAGCGGCGCGCCAGTTACACACACAGCAGTTATAGATGGATTCATCTATAACCTCAGTGCCTGCTCTTTTGTGCCCCTCTGATGGCTAACGCCCGGCGGCAAATGTCTCCATTGCCTCCGGGAGTTACGCCACTGACTGACACAGACACACAACACTTACTGACACAGATAGCACATACTGACAGACACAACTTATTGACACACACACATACAACACAAAACTTACTGACACACACCACTTACTGACACAGATAGCACATACTGACAGACACTATTTACTGACTGACACACACAACACAAAACTTACTGACACAAACCACTTACTGACAGACACTACTTACTGACACACACATGCAACACTTACTGACATAGACACCACTTACAGAGGAGACCTCAGGGCCTGGTGTGGAAGACAACTCTCGTAAGACAGCAGCCCCTCCCCCTCTTTCATGAGGCATTTTCCTGTTGGGAAGCTGCAGCGGGGATAAGCAAAGCATGTATTTTGGATTGGCAGGGGGCGGAGCCTCGGGTGAATGGGGCTGAGCTACAGGCGGACCCAGGGGCGGAGCCTCAGATAGATACAGGAAAGGAAAGCCACTGGCACTGGCTGCGGTAGGTTAGTTACTAGTCAGTGCCGTGGTGGGGGTGAATGAGCAGCCGGAGGTGAGTGCGCTGCTGTGTGTGGTGACAGGAAATATATTTTTTCCTGTCACCACTGGCTTCACTGCACTGCAGGGATCTCTGTGGGCCTATTTTCAATGGGAGGCTTGGAGCTGCAGCTCCATCCGCCCCATTGTTAATCCGGCCCTGCTTATACTTATAAAGGAGTGTCTACGGTTGGGTCTATTGTTATAACCCTATATATAATCTACCTTCACAAAGGTAGATTGTGGCGCCGTACTACCACTATTTCATCAAGATACTATTGTTGCAAATTTTGAGTGAAAGTAACTGAATTTCCTGCTCTGTAGAGACTGTCTGGATAGGAATAAAAAACTATTTGAATAATAAATAAGTAGAGTGGTCTCTGGAGACTAGGAAAAAGAAAAGGGGATATACCCATATGGTATAGAGAGGGTAAATGTGAATTTTACTGCATTGTTGATCTAAAAGCTTTTTTTATGTTTTTTTTAATATATTATTAAAAATAATAAGAATAAATAAAGTAATCCTTTTAAATACAATATATAGAGTGTCAGCGCTTTCAAATTTTTGTTTCTCTATTGTTAGGTATATAGGGGCTGAGTACTCCTGGTTTTTTGAGAGCAGCGACAAGATTTTACCTTTAATACTAGGTACCTGGTTGGCGCCGGAAAATTTCTTTGGTTTTGTTTTTTCTGTATTCACTAAATTAATTGTCAGACCTCGCATAATTGAGTAACACTAAAGGCACTGATATATAGTCAATACAGTCACTGACTGAGGGGTGTAATAATGGATATTGGGGGTCATTCCAACCCGTTTGCACGAAGCGGTTTATTGCTGCGGTGCAAACGGGTCTGGAATGCGCATGCGCGGCGGCCGCAATGTGCGTGCGCTACGTTGCCTGGCAACAGGGGTTGCCGGGTTACGTCGCATCCTACGATGGAAGCGGTCGCAGTGCCGACCGCAAAGAAGATTGACAAGAAGAAGGCATACCTGGGCGGATCCGGACCATTAGAGACCGTTTTCGGGGAGTGGTAAGGAAAACGCAGGCGTGTCCAGCAGAACTATAACAACGAAATAAATGAAGCGCCTGTGCCTGTCCTCAGTGAACAAACAATAAATAAATAAAGATATGCATAAAAAATGTGTGTATAAATAAAAAACTTAATTTCCTTCTAGAGATAAAACACACCTAAGCCCACGCTCGCATCTCTCCAGGGGCTGTATTTTTTTTTTTGGTGTCCAGCAGAACGGAGGGCGGATGTCTGACGCCAAAGCCGGCTCCAGCATCGCAGAGATCGTCGCACAGGGTAAGTAGGTATAGGGCTGGTCTTCTGCTTGACATTTTTTTAGCTTAGCAGGGCTGCACAAGCGATCGCAGCCCTGCTAAGCTAAAATACACTCCCCCATAGGCGTGTACTAGTTGATCACAGCAGCAGCAAAAAGTTGCTGGCTGCGATCAACTCGGGATGACCACCATTATACGGGATGGGAGACCTGCTAATAGGGAATGGGGACATGCTACAATCGGGAGGGGGGGGGGGGGGGGGTGCGCAGTGATATATAATGCAGGCCAGGCACCCATACCTTGTAATATTTATTATTACACCCAATCACATTAGTGTAGACTGCATTATATATGAGTGTCTCTCTCTCCCTTATTGATTGTAACAGCCTAGCAGTTTCCCCATCCTTATAATACTCATTATTACACCCCTCAGTCAGTGTAACTATATTGATTATATATCAGTGCCCCACTGAATGCAGCAGGCATCTCCCATACACGGTGGTATTTAAAGTAATGTATTATAGCATACTAGGTAATTCACCGCACCCTACGGGCGCTCTTCACACTGTCGTAAGGGGCTACGCCCCCTTAACCCTTGCACGCCCTTGTGGCGTGCAATATTTGTATTATATGGAGTATTACCTCCAATCATAATTGTGTGAGTGGTTAAATACTGCACGGACAAAGGGTGTGCGATGGTTAAGGTGTCGTAACCCCTTGCAATAGCATGAACAGCGCACGCAGGGCCTGATGAATCAACTAGTAGGTGCTGCAGTTGGGGGAGTGGCGGGTGCAGGGGAGATGCGGATGCGGAATGGAGTCCGGAGGTGCCGTGGGTGAGGGAGGGACAGTTGCGGGTGTGTGTCAAAGTCAGAAAAATATCTCTATGCACACTGCCATATTTGCACCTCACACTGGTCCGCGCTGCGCATGCGTGCGCTTTCCCGTGATAGCGCATACCCGCTGTTGCGTGCACCCGCTCGCACTCGGTATGCGTATTTACGGTAAGGAGTATGTAGTCGTAGCGTGCGACTCAATAGTTACATATTTTCACAATTAATGTAGTTTGTAGATCATGGTCCCTTTGATAGATTCTGAAAGTTTGGTTAATATAGCATGTTCCTGAACAGAGGGATTCCTCTTTGTATTGTGCGAAGGGTCTAACAGGGGTCATACAGTGGTGTTTGGTACCCATCGGAAGAGTATTTAAATAGCAATATTCCGGTGTTGGTTTGGAGCGGATTAATCGCTCGTGCGAATAGTTATGGACATAAGAAGTTATGTCCATTTATTATTATTTGTTCTTACTTAGTCATGCACCTGAACAGTTGGAGACAGGTATCAGTGGGTCTCAAATAGCTCTTTGACCTCAGAGATCCCCCAAACAATAGTTTGCATGTTGGGAGGGCCTCATATCTTCACATGCATAAGGTAAGCACAGGAATAGTAATTGAAGATCAATTGTACTCCAAATCAGTATCTTTCCCGCAGACGGAGTACAATAGCCTTTAATTACACTGAGCTTTGAGACTCAATGAGGAGGGCCAACACCTGTGTTTACGAATGGATTAGGGTTTGTATCCAGGAGAATGAGGGCTGAGATGTCATTGTCTCAACTGAAAGTGGACATCATGAATATAGAACAAAGCCCAGAGACAAGGTTCTGTTTTGTATTCGCCAAACAATAGCTCTCCAGAAGACAGGAATGTGTTAGTCATCACCCATTGTGTTGCATAACCAAGGCCACTGATACAAGACAGCCCACCTGTATGAATCAACCTATGACCTTTTGTTATAATGCGAAGCCGAATTCCTGTGTCCAATGGACGATAAGATTGTAGGGATCATTGGATTGCATTGTGTGTGGAGCATAAAAGACGGGCCTGTGGCATCCAGCTTACACTTCTCTTCAAACGATTATCATTGCTGATAATCGGGAAGCTGGATGTCCAGAGGCGCTTGCGATCGTTTCCCCTTGTGCGTAAGTTTCTCTCCGTAATCATATTGTCTTACTGTGAGCCATTTCTCTCATCTCATATCTCTCTCTCCCCCTCTCTTCTCTTTCTCTCGTATTTTCCCTTGATTAGTATTGTATTGTATTGTATTTCTTGTATAGTTATTTGGTTAGGAAGTCTCTGTTATATTGTAGTGTATCATTTGTACTGTGATTCCTTTTTGCAAGTATATTAGTTATAATACATATAATAGGCTTTGGACCCTAAACAAGTATCTGTGTATTTTCTCATAGTGTTAAGTGTTCACAGAGCTTCGGTGACGCTCAAGCAGCTTTGTAGTTAATCAGGTTACACCAGGTTGCACTTACACATTGTCTCTACATAAAGGTATACTGTGTATCTCATTGTTAAAGGTATAGATATCAAGGTATAGCGTTGTGAGCGTCTGCGCCGCTGGTGATCTCCTCGTGGTCTCGAGCGTCCGCTACGCCATAGCGAATCATTACGTTAGTCACAGCCAATAGCGTGTCTGCCTGTGATCTCTGGGCCGTGAGCGAAAGCGACGCTTGAGCGTCTCGCCTACGGCTGAGCGATCGATACGCAACTAGCGTACCCTTACGGTACTTCTTACGTAGTCAGCGTACAGTGTTCTTAGACCTCATAAAGGGTTGTTTATACGATAAAAGAATCCAGCTTTATCAATTGGGGGCCGTCCAGTCCTTCACATATCTGCACTAGGTAGATCAGCAGACATTATCCCTCAGCAAAGGGCGGGAGGTTGTCTCGCAGTGCTGACGGGATAAGCGTCTGCTTCGCTTAGATAAAGAGTGCTGAAGGAATCCGGGAACCGGAGGTAAGAACAAAACGCTTGTGTCTTTTAAAACTGTATTTTTCTTCTGTCTTGCGTATACACGCACGTATACATCTGTATTTCCTTTTCATTTAAAATTTTCGTATATCACTATCCTGTTTGCCAGTTTTATAGTTGATAGAAAAGTGCTAAAAGAGATTTGCTGTTATTTCATAGTTTAAGAATAGAGGTAATAGTTAAAGTATAGACCAACACACGGTTTGCCTGGGAGATAAGGCGAAGTCAGTGTGGTGTGCGGTAGATGATCAGGGATCATCTACATTGATAAAAGTATAAATTGTGTTACGGTGGATCTTTGCTTTGCGTACACGTGTCCCTAACTGAGACTTGCGTACGCAATCCAAAGGCCGACGCACGCAGTGTACATTACGCAGCGTAGCGTCCGGTTACGCCCACGTAGCTCAAGTCACGATAAGTTGATTTTTAACGCAAAAGCGATAAGTAGCGCAACGCGGTAAATAACGCAAGGCGATAAATAGCACAAATTGATTTCAGCTTTCCAAAACTTAGTTTAAATACCTTACTTTACTGTAATACCTCTGGGGAGAGCTATCAGAATACGGGAAATGATTTTTTTCTGATCAGAAAACTATAAGAATGATATTGGGTTGAAAACGGTATGAGTGTATTGAATCCCGCTTCGTGGACTTTGTGATCTATGTGATAATCCCGCTTTGTGAACTTTGTGATCTGTGTGGAACGTGATGAGCACGATCTGAGTGAAAACGTGCAACAGAGTGTGATAAAGTTTTCGTTGTATTACGCTCTGGCTGTTTTGGAGCACAGTAGGGAGACTCCAATGATCCTACCATTTATGGGCAACAAGTGTCTATAAGTGGTACGATTGGACCGCACGGTTGTATGTGTGACCAATAATGCAACGTGATATGAGGTCGTATATCCATGCGTAAATCTTGCCCTCATACGTGTTGTAGGGAGCACATGCAAGCGTGATTTGTGTAAAAGAAAAAGGAAGGGAATTTTCTCAGGAAAATCTCTAGAGATAGGGCCTGCAACGGCTACACGTGTCTGCTAGAAGGCGGAACGGAGATACCCGGAGCAGAAGAAGTTCAGTGGAAGAGCTTTAAGGATTTCCAACGAAGTTCTGTGTTTGGTGCATTTTAGGAAGTTTTTCTGTGTTAAAAAGGTCCACAATGGCAGCCAAGTGCACAATACAGAGACGGTCGGAGGTCAGGATTCAGACTCCAGAGGCTTGCAGACCCCGAGGGTCTGCTCGGTTAGTAATGTGGGGGAAATATGGTCCCCACTCTGAGACCTTTTGTGATGAATGGACACGAATGACTGCGGGGGATAAGGTACCATTTCCCGGGATAGGTAGTTTTGACTCAGAGGTGTTGCATAATTTAAGGAGAAAGATATGTCTCATTAAATCAGCAAAGAGACGAATCAAGCATTATGATTGTTTACAGATATGGCAACAGGAGAGTGAAATGCAAAGAAATGTAACTTACTTACCTAACTTTCATCTTGAGAGGAGAGAAATGGCAATGGAGGGGATTGTGGTTGCGGAGAAAAGCACAAGGGTGAACAATAAAAACGCTCTTAGCAACTGTAGTATAGATGATAAGAATAAGTGTAATAAATGTAACAAAGATAATTGTAATACTGTTGAATGTACAACTATTAACCCATGCAAGTCGCACCCCATGTTAAACTTTCCTCAGGAACACCAACAAGAAAGTGAGCCCAGAACGATGTCGGCACCATTTCCAGAAGCCATCACACAAGACATCCAGGTGGACGCGACCCAATCGGTAAAGACTGTAAACAAACCCCCTAATGGAGGGTCAGGTGAGGTCGTGTCCACAGGTACGTATGGTATTATACATCACGCACAAACAAATGTACCTTATATCGTAAAATCAATTCAGAATGACGTTACTGGACTTAATCCTGTTAGGGTAATCGCAGTACCAAATGGGAAAACTGACACTTCAGGATTCACTCCCGTCAGGAACATCGCCATGTACTGCCCCTTTTCCCGAACAGAATTAAGAACAATTCTGTCTGAATTTCCTGATCCCAGGAAAGACTTAGTTGCTTGTCAAAGATACATTAGAGTGCTAGGACATACTGCAGAGCCAAGTAACAAAGATTGGAGGACAGTTTTGAGGGCATGTTTACCCCCCGATGTTGATTCATTGAAATTTATCGCTGATTGTAAGCTAGATGAGGAAGTGCCACTAACAAACGAGTATAACCAAGATAATGTAAAAAGAATCAATCTACAGTTGAAAGAATATTTTCCTACAGTAGTAAAGTGGAATAAAATCTTTACAATAAAACAAAAAGAAGGTGAATCCGCAGAAGAGTATTTTCACCGGGCTCTGCAGGATATGGCTAGGTACACTGGTATAGATGACATTGAAACTAACGTACACCACAGAGAGGTAGCTGTGTCCGTATTAATGGAGAGCTTAAAGGACACACTAAAAATTAGGGTACAAACCTCCATACCACATTGGAGAGGTATCTCGGTGGCGGCATTAAGAGAGTCCGCTATCGAGCATGACCGAAATATCCAAAGAACCAGGGAAGCGCAGGGAGAGCGGTTGATGACACTGAACATCCAAGCACTAGAGGATGCATCAAGTCGACCGGAACCCCAGGCCCCTAGCACATGGAGAAAGCCAAGGATTTGTTACCATTGTAGAAGAGAAGGGCATTATGCCAACAACTGTAATAACCCACATAAAGTTAGACCCCCTAGACCAAGAAATGAGCAAAATTACAACACACACCATTATAATCAGAGATCAGATAGGAGGAATTTTGAGCCACACCCATGGTAGGTAGTCAAGAAAGGTGATCATTAGGACTGGAGGTAAGCCTGAGGTAACGGTTAATAAATTGGGAGGTCATTCACTGAAGACACAGGAATGACCAGGTGAAACGTTGTAAATGTATTTGTGAAGAAAAATGTTTTTCTCTCTCTCTCTATCCCCATCTCTGACAATTAGTGGTAAGAATTCACACATTGCATATCCACTTGGTCCTTGCAGAAGTCTACCAAACCCCAGCAGGACCTCTCCGCCACAATGTATTTCTGGCCAGATACAAACAGTGGAGTAATGCAGGTGCTGGTGGGGAGGGACTGTTCAAGGAGACCATTAGACACGTAGAAATGACAGCCTGATAATGCTAACAATGTTTTCTTAATGTTGGAAAAAAATGTTTGATAAAAATGCTTTGTTTCTCGTTTCCTATTGTTGTTTGTTGTTGAGTTATGTAATATATATATGCACTTGAAGTGTTCTCTCTCTCTTTGTTTTTTTTTTGACTCTCTCTTCTCACTCATGTTTTCATGGTTTAAAGATGGTATGTCACCCCTCAGTTGGACCAATGGTAATGCCAGATTTTTGCTCCTTACAGAAAGATCGCTGGTTGGGAAGGAATATTGCATCACCAGAATGTTCGTTTGGAAGACTGAGAGACAGCACCTTTGAGAGGACAGCAGAACAAGAAGAACAACAAGACGAGAGAACTTATTATCGTAACAAGTTCTCTCCCCCTCAAACTGATTTTCTTATACCCCCTTTACAAATGTCTTCTTTTCTCCTCCTGTAAGATGGACTTGCCCCAAGAGACTGTGATATGGATTTTCCCGTTAACCATGATGTTGACCAGAGCAGTCTGTTTCGGTGAGAGTACCAGTGAGGTCGAGAAAGGATCCAGAAAGGTCCTGATGACTGAGACGGAGGTGTAAATTTCCAATAGCAACCCAATCACCAAGCAAAGGCGAGTACCGGGCACGATCTAACAACCATGTTATCTGTAAACATTTTCTTTGAAGGATTGTTAGTTCAAAAAGAAAACTGTATCTGTAGGCTCTGTGATAATCTGATTGAGGATGGGTGCATAAAGAAATGCCAATCCAGTTTTAATATCCATATGGACCGGCATCCATTGAGTGACTATCACTCCTTAGTGGGTAATGTGTTAAACAAAACAGATTGTTGGGTATGCTCTCAAGTACCTCAGGGTCATAGCAAATCAGGGCTAGTACCATTTCCTTTAACGGTAGGGGAGGTACTTGAGCTAAAGGGTGGGAGACCGGTGGACAGGAGGTTTAATATCTCCAGCCCTCCTAGTTTGAAGCTACACCAATACCATGTGGATAGGTCCTTATTATGTTTCAACATCTCCAATCCCAGAAGGCCGGGAAATTGGGAAGTGTCATGGAGTAACCACACCATGACCTTTTCACACAGAGCAGATAGAATGCCTACAGATACAGAGCTTGTACGCCACATAGCCAGTAGAGGAAAATCTTTCCGGTATAGATATACCTTAGGAAATAAGATTACTAGAGTTGGAGAAGTATCACCAGGATACTGTGCACATATCGTACAGCCTGATACGTGTATTAAGCAGATGGAAGAATTAGGGTCAGGAGATTTCACCTGGAAGGTGTGTAATATGGTCATGTCCTTCTCCGTCCCTTATGTTCTCCCCGATGATGCATATTTCATATGCGGGAGAAAGGCGTACAAGTGGCTTGCCCCAAACTCTGAAGGATTGTGTTATATTGGAAAAGTATTGCCTGAAGTGATGACTGTAACACATGACAAAATGAGAGACATACACCGTGGTGCCCAAGCTCCTTATACTCACACTCATTACGAGCACCGGGTTAAAAGACAACTGTCAGAAAGGTTAGAGCATCCGGCCTCTGATCTGATCCATGAATCCACCGGGATTCAGGTTCTGGTGGCGTTAGATTTCACTCGCACCGCTCGAGGAGTGATGAATTATAGATACATTTCCGCACTCGCCAATTTGTTAGATAATATCACTGAAATGTATGATGACACGTTTAGATACACTGGAAGAGAACTTCAAGCTTATAAAACAGAACTGGTACAGCATAGAATGGTTCTTAATTATCTTACAGCAGTAACAGGCGGATATTGTGTTACATTGGCAACACAGTACGGCGTGAAGTGTTGCACGTATATCACGAATAGCACCGAGGATCCGGTAGAGGTCATAGACCAAAAGATGGATGATATTCTCCAATTAAAGTGGGAATTTCGCCGAAAACACAATCTCACTCTTGCTGCTGTAGGTAATGAGCTGACTGGTTGGGTGTCATGGTTGAACCCGCGAAATTGGTTCTCCGGTTTGGGAGACTGGGCTCAAGGAGTCATAATGGATGTTGGGAAGTTTCTCCTATGTATTTTAGGTGTTGTTATATTTATTGGATTGATATTTAGATGCGGGCAGGCTTTAATGAGGTGCAAACAAAGTACAAGAGTGATGAGTTTGAGGAGTGAGGAAACTGTAATTAACCTGGATTTGATTTATGACCCAATGATAGAAACCATGATGTAATGAAAATGCGATTATACGGTCCGTTTCTTTCACCTGTTTTTCTGCTTTTCTCCAAGATAAAAAGACCCCCGTGGACGAGGAAGTTGACGAGACGCTATACAGACAACGGATGGACCAAAGAAGGAGTTTTGACCACTTGAGAAATGGACATTTGATGAACTTTGCCATGGATCCCCAGTTTCCCTAGTATTCTTAAACTTACGCTAGCCCAACATTTTTTGTAAATCTGATGGCATTGACAAAGCTTATTGCTCATGCCTAACGAGCAAAACAGCGCAAAGAAGACGACTTTCAACTGATACCGAACAAAACTTCGACGACAGATGTACATTTACCTGACATAGAATATCATTGCATTTTCCATAAGTGTTCTTTATCTTCATCTCTACAACCCTCAGGTAATGACACACATAGTCGATAGGGAATACAGGCACAGATATCAGCAACCACATACTTCCCCCATTCATGTATCATCAACTAAAATGTGCATCCCCATTTTGTTACAACTGAAAGCCGAAATGAGCTTGGTAGAGTTTGACAGCCCATCCACAGACCCTTGATACGGGATAAGAAGGAATTCAAATGTATACTTCGCAATACCTCGAAGCTTGATTTACAACACGTACGGCACGATGATACATGACCCCCCAAACATGGACTCATACACACACGCTTCTGCTATCTCACTAGGTCATACCCTCCTCACACCTACTCCTCTCTCCTCCCCTACCCAACCATGGAAATGAATTAACCCCTGACCTATATTTTTCTCCTTTTGAAATGTTTTAGAAGGTGGCAGTTATTATTGACTGCCAAAGGGTAGACTGTCAAAGTCAGAAAAATATCTCTATGCACACTGCCATATTTGCACCTCACACTGGTCCGCGCTGCGCATGCGTGCGCTTTCCCGTGATAGCGCATACCCGCTGTTGCGTGCACCCGCTCGCACTCGGTATGCGTATTTACGGTAAGGAGTATGTAGTCGTAGCGTGCGACTCAATAGTTACATATTTTCACAATTAATGTAGTTTGTAGATCATGGTCCCTTTGATAGATTCTGAAAGTTTGGTTAATATAGCATGTTCCTGAACAGAGGGATTCCTCTTTGTATTGTGCGAAGGGTCTAACAGGGGTCATACAGTGGTGTTTGGTACCCATCGGAAGAGTATTTAAATAGCAATATTCCGGTGTTGGTTTGGAGCGGATTAATCGCTCGTGCGAATAGTTATGGACATAAGAAGTTATGTCCATTTATTATTATTTGTTCTTACTTAGTCATGCACCTGAACAGTTGGAGACAGGTATCAGTGGGTCTCAAATAGCTCTTTGACCTCAGAGATCCCCCAAACAATAGTTTGCATGTTGGGAGGGCCTCATATCTTCACATGCATAAGGTAAGCACAGGAATAGTAATTGAAGATCAATTGTACTCCAAATCAGTATCTTTCCCGCAGACGGAGTACAATAGCCTTTAATTACACTGAGCTTTGAGACTCAATGAGGAGGGCCAACACCTGTGTTTACGAATGGATTAGGGTTTGTATCCAGGAGAATGAGGGCTGAGATGTCATTGTCTCAACTGAAAGTGGACATCATGAATATAGAACAAAGCCCAGAGACAAGGTTCTGTTTTGTATTCGCCAAACAATAGCTCTCCAGAAGACAGGAATGTGTTAGTCATCACCCATTGTGTTGCATAACCAAGGCCACTGATACAAGACAGCCCACCTGTATGAATCAACCTATGACCTTTTGTTATAATGCGAAGCCGAATTCCTGTGTCCAATGGACGATAAGATTGTAGGGATCATTGGATTGCATTGTGTGTGGAGCATAAAAGACGGGCCTGTGGCATCCAGCTTACACTTCTCTTCAAACGATTATCATTGCTGATAATCGGGAAGCTGGATGTCCAGAGGCGCTTGCGATCGTTTCCCCTTGTGCGTAAGTTTCTCTCCGTAATCATATTGTCTTACTGTGAGCCATTTCTCTCATCTCATATCTCTCTCTCCCCCTCTCTTCTCTTTCTCTCGTATTTTCCCTTGATTAGTATTGTATTGTATTGTATTTCTTGTATAGTTATTTGGTTAGGAAGTCTCTGTTATATTGTAGTGTATCATTTGTACTGTGATTCCTTTTTGCAAGTATATTAGTTATAATACATATAATAGGCTTTGGACCCTAAACAAGTATCTGTGTATTTTCTCATAGTGTTAAGTGTTCACAGAGCTTCGGTGACGCTCAAGCAGCTTTGTAGTTAATCAGGTTACACCAGGTTGCACTTACACATTGTCTCTACATAAAGGTATACTGTGTATCTCATTGTTAAAGGTATAGATATCAAGGTATAGCGTTGTGAGCGTCTGCGCCGCTGGTGATCTCCTCGTGGTCTCGAGCGTCCGCTACGCCATAGCGAATCATTACGTTAGTCACAGCCAATAGCGTGTCTGCCTGTGATCTCTGGGCCGTGAGCGAAAGCGACGCTTGAGCGTCTCGCCTACGGCTGAGCGATCGATACGCAACTAGCGTACCCTTACGGTACTTCTTACGTAGTCAGCGTACAGTGTTCTTAGACCTCATAAAGGGTTGTTTATACGATAAAAGAATCCAGCTTTATCAGGTGCCATGGGTGGGGGAGGGGCGGGTGCTTTGGTGGGGGTCCGGAGCCACCACGGGTGAGGGAAGAGCGGTTGCGGGGGTGCAGTGGTGCTGCAGGTGGGGGAGGGGGTCCGGAGCCACCACGGGTGGTGGAGGGGGTGTGTGGGGGTGCCGCAGATGGGGCCCAGAGGTACTGCGAGTGGGCAGGTAATGCTTCTCCTGCTTCTTCTCCTGGAAGCAGCTAAGCTGCTGTCCTCCCTTTGTCAGTGGCTCTCCCGAAGACTCGCACAGCAGCCAAGCAGCCAGTCACTATTGTTAGTGCCGGTGTCCCAATGCGCCGCACTACAGGGAAGAAGATGCACTCAATAAACGACAGCTCCCAGCAAGCCTTAGCGCCGGAATGCTTCAGCGCTAAGGGCTGCTGGGAGCTGTAGTTTATTTAGTGCATCTACTTCCCTGTAATGCAGCGCATTGGGACACAGGCGTTAACAATAGTGACTGGCTGGCTGAACTGACTGACTCGCTGAATGAATGTAAAAGGTGAGAGTACTGTGCAGTGTCAGTGACACTACACACCACTGTCACCTTTTACATTGATTCAGCATCCAGACATTACCCCCCGCGATATCACCCACTCTATCCGTTACATTAGCCATCTCGGGGCTTCCAGGCCGACAGCCCAGGTGCTGTGTTGTGGAGTCAGGGACTCTGGAGAACTGGGCGCGGCTGTGGCGGGGAGGCACTTCTGTGACATCACACACAGAGGAGGCTCCGGGGCTCAGAGAGTTGCAGCAGCAGGACATAGGACACTACAGTAAAAGGATTCCCCCTACCTATCTACAGCGCAGTACCTTTTTTATGGTCTGTACCGACTTTTGGCTCTCCAAACTTCCATTGAAAGTATAAGAAAGGGGGCGTGGCCATGCCACTTTACCCCTTTTTCGAATTTGTACCGAATTTTATGTGTAAATTGTTAGAGGGTATGTTGCTGTAGATGCAATGAGCCTATTTTGGGGTGTGGACCTGGAGCTGCAGCTCCATCAACCCCATTGTTAATCCTGCTCTGGGAACACACAGCAGCCAAAGGGCAGAGCCTCCCATTGGATGTAACCTGTGTGGCAGGGCATTTCTCGCCCAATCAGCTGTGGGCTGGGTGTGATAGACCTGCTGCTAACTCAATAAGAGCTCCTAGCCACGCCCAGCGTTATACACACACCACACACAGTCACTCTGGGCTACTATATAAGAGATTGATGATATATCTCCAGTCAGTGTGTGCCTCCTCCCCAGCCATGATTGTAGTAGGTGGATGTTATACACTGTACTTAAAATAACACTCTCCACCCCCCATCCCCGACTCCCACCTGATTGGAATTTGAAGTAGGTGGATGTTATATAAAATTTAACAAATATGGTAATAATGTGCACTGGAAGACCTCATGTTTTTTTCTGTGTACATCTCGGCTCCTCTCTCTAAGCATCTGACGTCATACACATTTGTATTTACTCAATGGGTGAGCTCTCGCACTGGTCAAAAATTACCAAGGAAGAAAAAAAATCAACATTTATGTGTTCAATGAGACTTACGTCTTTATCCAGCCTGTTGGTGGCGCACCAAGGGTTCAGTAATTACTGGTTGCAAATATAAGGAAAGAAAGAAAAAACCTTTTGTGGCGCACTCATTAGAAGGGGTATAGGAAATATTACTTAGGCTTAAAATATAACATTTATTAATAGTATTTTTAAATAGATCCCTGTAAAGAAAAAAAAAATTGACACTAGACCTAGTGTTAGCGCTATACAATAACGCTTATTAAATTATAAGTATTTCACAATTTAACCCCCTACATAGGTAATAGGCAGCAGGAGAAAAATATAGTATAGGTCCTAAATTGGACTCACATCAACGCACCATAACACATAGAAATTATATGTGTAAATATTCTGGTATGGGGGTCATTCCGAGTTGATCGTAGCTGTGCTAAATTTAGCACAGCTACGATCATTCACACTGACATGCTGGGGGACGCCCAGCACAGGGCTAGTCCGCCCCGCATGTCAGTGCTGCCCCCCCCCCCCCCGCAGAAGTACAAAGGCATCGCACAGCGGCGATGCCTTTGCAGTTCAAGAGTAGCTCCCGACCAGCACAGCTTTAGCGTGCTGGCTGGAAGCTACTCGCCGCTGCCCGGCCCGCAGCGGCTGCGTGTGACGTCACGCAGCCGCTGCGGCCCGCCCCCCCAATGGTCCGGCCACGCCTGCGTTGGCAGAACCGTGCCCCCTAAACGGCGGCTTAACGCCTCCGTCCAGGCCCCTCCCGCCCAGCGACCGCCTCTGCCTCAGAGGCGATTGCTAGGCAACGACAGCTGGCATGTGCCAGCGCACTGCAGTGCTGGCGCATGCGCAGTTCTGACCCGATCGCTGGACTGCGAGAAACTGCAGCGAGCGATCGGGTCGGAATGACCCCAATGGTTCTTATATGATGATATGACCGGATCTCATGTTGCGACCACCTGTAATCAAAGTATGCATATCATGACTGTTAGAAAAAACTTCAGAGACCTGAAATAGTTTTGATAGACGTATCGCTTGATACCTCAGCGAGTATTGCCAAGGGTGGCTATATAGAAGAGAAAATAGTAGCCAATCTCCTGTCAACATTAGACTGGAATGATTCCCAAGCACTGCCTCTTCCTATTGTGTGACTGAGTCTCGGGTCGCATTGCGAGCTGGGTCCTTCCAGGGACCAACCCTGCAAGCTAGCCGGGTTGGATTCACAGGTAACTGGACCCGGGTAAACCCTTTTACACTAAGCCGCTCCCGGGTTATCACGGCAATAACCCAGGTTTTTAGCGGCGATGTAAAAAGGGTATTTAAAACTGCAGCTTATCCGTGTTTGCTCTGGGAATAACTCTGGTCTTGACCAGGGTCGAATTCCAGTAGCACCGGTCCCAGGTTGACCCTTTCAAATCAAGCCAGGACCTGGGTTGTCCAGGCAGTATCATGGGTCAGAGGCTCAATGTGAAAAGGGGACTTTGGTACTTACCAATAAATCCTTTTCTAGGAGGCCACAGGGGACACTTGGAGACTACCAATTACACTAGGGTATAGACGGTGGCTATAGGAAGCTTGGCACTTTAAATAAATCAAGAAGTGTAACAGGCTTCTCCCCCTCTGTCCCCATCATCCCTTAGTTAAGAATGAGCCAAGAGGAGACGGGAGCAAAGAGACAGAACTAGAATGAGGGGAGAACAAAACAACAATTAGAACAAACAACCTGAACAACAACCAAGGCAAGAGAACAGCGCTGAGCGTAGGCATCCATTGGGGACCTGTGGCCTCCGAGAAAAGGATTTATCGGTATGTACCAAAACCCACTTTTCTCATACAGCCACTAGGGGACACTGGGAGACTTCCAATTACACTGGGGATGTCCCAAAGTGTCCCCCTGGGCGGGAAAGCACTGAGGAACCTGTAAAACCAAGTGGCCAAATCTAGAAGCTGAGGTCGCAAACGTAGCAAACCTGTAAAACTTGACAAAGGTATGAATCTGAGACCAAGTGGCTGCCCTGCAGAGTTTTGTCATGGTAGCCCCACGACTAGCAGCCCATGACGTACCCACAGAATGGGTGGAGTGAGCAGAAATGGACAATGGAGGTCTTTGATCCATGTTCAGATAAGCTTGGTGAATCGTTAACTGAATCCAACAAGCTATGGTCTGCTCAGAAGCTGGCCGTCCCCGATGGGGAGCATCATATAACATGAAGAGAGCATTAGCTTTCCATAAAGGTGCTGTTCGAGTAACATAAATCTTCAAAGCCCAAACCACATCTAAGGTGGAAGGCATCCCAGAATCTTCCCGTAAAGACGGAACTACAATAGGCTGGTCGATATGAAAAGCTGAAACAACCTATGGCAGAAAGGATGCATGTGTTCTCAATTCCACTCTATCATCATGGAAAATTAGGTACGGAGGTTTACAGGACAATATGCTCAATTCCAACACCCTCCATGCTGAAGCCAGGGCCAGGAGAAAAACCGTCTTCCATCCCAGGTATTTAAGATTCACTTCCTCCAAGGGCTCAAAGCAATCAGATTGAAGGAAATCTAACATGAGATTCAAATCCCAAGCTGCCATAGGCTGGACTCTGAGGACTCCCTGCAAGAATGTCTGTACTTCCAGCAAAAGTGCCAGACGGCATTGGAAAAAAATGGAGAGTGCGGACACCTGCACCTTCAGAGATCCCAGACGAAGTCTGGAATCCAACCCTGTCTGAAGAAACATCAACAACTGGGACAGGCGAAAGGAGTCAGATGGGAAACTCCGGCATTCACACAAGGCCACATAGAACCTCCAAATACGATCGTAATGAGACGATGTAACTGGATAATGTGCCTGTAAAATTGTGTGAATCACGGCCTCTGTAATCCCTTTCCGTTTTAGGATGTCCGCTACAACAGCCATCCTGTTAAGCGCAGCTGCGGTAAATCTGGATGAACGAAGGGTCCTTGTCATAACAGATCCGGACGTAGAGGAAGAGGCCATGGATCATCCACTAGAAGAGATCGCAGGTCTGAAAACCAAGCTCTCCATGGCCAATCCCGCGCTAGCAGAATCACCATGGTTTGCTCTTGTTTGATTCTTTTGAGGATCCAAGGAATAAGTGGGAATAGAGGAAATAAGAAGACAAGGTTGTATGGCCAAGGCACTAACAGAGCGCCCACCGCTTTCACCTGAGGATCTTGTGTTCTAGACACATATTGAGGAAGCCGATGATTGAGCCTGGACACCATGAGGTCCATCTGTGTCTTTTCTGCAGGTTTTGGGTCTTGGCGATGAGCAACTGCTGACTGCTTGCCGCAGCCTCTACCTCGTTGAGGTGTAGCTCTTCCTCGTCCTCAAAAGGCTTGTGCCATATGAAAGGATTATTGACTTTTTTGACTGTGTGACTAAAGTGGTGGATAAAGGTGGAGCTGTGGATATAGCTTATCTAGACTTTAGTAAGGCTTTTGACACTGTTCCACATCGCAGACTGCTAAATAAACTTGAAAGCTTGGGATTGGATACTAGGATTATTGAATGGATAAGATCTTGGTTGTAGGATAGAAAACAGAAAGTTGTGGTAAATGGAATGCATTCACAGGATGGAAATGTTACAAGTGGAGGACCCCAGGGATCTGTACTTGGACCAGTGCTTTTTAATATCTTTATTGGTGACATTGCAAATGGCATTAAAGGGAATGTATGCCTCTTTGCAGATGATACAAAGGTATGCAACAGGATAGACAGACCAGGAGGGGTTAAACAAATGATTGAGGATCTAGGTAGACTAGAGGAATGGTCAAGAGTGTGGCAATTACAGTTTAATGCCAAAAAAATGCAAAATCATGCACTTGGGTCTCAAAAATCCAAAGGCTAAATAATGGCACTATACTGGAAACTACTGAGGAGGAAAGGGATATAGGAGTCACTATTTCAGGTGACTTAAAGGCAGGTAAGCAATGTGTCAAAGCAATGAGGAAGGCTAGCCAGATGCTTGGCTGCATTGGGAGAGGAATCAGCAGCAGAAAGAACTGTATAGGTCATTGGTACGGCCTCATCTAGAATACTGTGTTCAATTCTGGAGGCCATATCTTCAAAAATGTTATTTATAATACATTAGAGACTGTACAAAGAAGGGCAACTAAAATGGTGCATGGCCTACATCACAAAACATACCCAGAAAGACTAAAAAATCTCAATATGTATAGTTTGGAGCAGAGAAGGGAAAGGGGGGACATGATAGAAACTTTCAAATATATCAAGGGTTTTAACAAGGTCCAGGAGGGAAACATTCTCCAAATGAAGAGAAGCAACGAGGACATGCACTGAGACTGGAGGGGAGGAGGTTCAGGGGAAATTTGAGGAAAAATTACTTCACAGAAAGGGTAGTGGACAAGTGGAATAGCCTCCCATCAGAGGTGGTAGAGGCTAAGACAGCAGAACAATTTATTAGCCTCCCATCAGAGGTGGTAGAGGCTAAGACAGCAGAACAATTTAAACATGCATGGGATAAACATAAGGATATCCTTACAAAGAAAGAAGGATCAAATAAGGTTTGAGATAAAAAAAATATGGTAAAAAAAATAAGATTTTACTCACCGGTAAATCTATTTCTCGTAGTCCGTAGTGGATGCTGAGTACTCCGTAAGGACCATGGGGAATAGACGGGCTCCGCAGGAGACTGGGCACTTCTTTAAAGAAAAGATTAGGTACTACATCTGGTGTGCACTGGCTCCTCCCTCTATGCCCCTCCTCCAGACCTCAGTTAGGGAAACTGTGCCCGGAAAAGCTGACATTACAAGGAAAGGATTTGGAATCCAGGGTAAGACTCATACCAGCCACACCAATCACACCGTACAACTCGTGATAACAGTTAACAGTATGAACAACAACTGAGCCTCATTAAACTGATGGCTCAGAACAAAAAACCCTATAGTTAAGCAATAACTATATACAAGTATTGCAGAATTCCGCACTTGGGACGGGCTCCCAGCATCCACTACGGACTACGAGAAATAGATTTACCGGTGAGTAAAATCTTATTTTCTCTGACGTCCTAGTGGATGCTGGGTACTCCGTAAGGACCATGGGGATTATACCAAAGCTCCCAAACGGGCGGGAGAGTGCGGATGACTCTGCAGCACCGAATGAGCAAACTCAAGGTCCTCCTCAGCCAGGGTATCAAGCTTGTAGAATTTTGCAAACGTGTTTGATCCTGACCAGGTAGCAGCTCGGCAAAGTTGTAAAGCCGAGACCCCTCGGGCAGCCGCCCAAGAAGAGCCCACCTTCCTCGTGGAATGGGCTTTGACTGATTTAGGATGCGGCAGTCCAGCCGCTGAATGTGCAAGTTGAATCGTGCTACAGATCCAGCGAGCAATAGTCTGCTTAGAAGCAGGAGCACCCAGCTTGTTGGGTGCATGCAGGATAAACAGCGAGTCAGTGTTTCTGACTCTAGCCGTCCTGGAAACATAGATTTTCAGGGCCCGGACTACATCCAGCAACTTGGAAGCCTCCAAGCCCCGAGTAGCCGCAGGCACCACAATAGGTTGGTTCAAATGAAACGCTGATACCACCTTAGGGAGAAATTGGGGACGAGTCCTCAATTCTGCCCTGTCCATATGGAAGATCAGATAGGGGCTTTTACATGACAAAGCCGCCAATTCTGACACACGCCTAGCCGAAGCCAAGGCCAAAAGCATGACCACTTTCCACGTGAGATATTTCAACTCCACGGTCTGAAGTGGCTCAAACCAATGTGATTTTAGGAAATCCAACACAACGTTGAGATCCCAAGGTGCCACTGGAGGCACAAAAGGAGGCTGAATATGCAGCACTCCCTTAACAAACGTCTGAACTTCAGGCAGTGAAGCCAGTTCTTTTTGAAAGAAAATAGACAGGGCCGAAATCTGGACTTTAATGGATCCCAATTTTAGGCCCATAGTCACTCCTGACTGTAGGAAGTGCAGAAATCGACCCAGCTGAAATTCTTCTGTTGGGGCCTTCATAGCCTCACACCAAGCAACATATTTTCACCATATGCGGTGATAATGTTTTGCTGTCACATCCTTCCTAGCTTTTATCAGCGTAGGAATGACTTCAACCGGAATGCCCTTTTACATCAGGATCCGGCGTTCAACCGCCATGCCGTCAAACGCAGCCGCGGTAAGTCTTGGAACAGACAGGGCCCCTGCTGCAGCAGGTCCTGTCTGAGAGGCAGAGGCCAAGGGTCCTCTGAGATCATTTCTTGTAGTTCCGGGTACCAAGTCCTTCTTGGCCAATCCGGAACGATGAGTATAGTTCTTATTCCTCTCTTTCTTATTATCCTCAGTACCTTTGGTATGAGAGGAAGAGGAGGGAACACATAAACCGACTGGTACACCCACGGTGTCACTAGAGCGTCCACAGCTATCGCCTGAGGGTCCCTTGACCTGGCGCAATATCTTTTTAGCTTTTTGTTGAGGCGGGACGCCATCATGTCCACCTGTGGCCTTTCCCAACGATTTACAATCAGCTGGAAGACTTCTGGATGAAGTCCCCACTCTCCCGGGTGGAGGTCGTGCCTGCTGAGGAAGTCTGCTTCCCAGTTGTCCACTCCCGGAATGAACACTGCTGACAGTGCTATCACGTGATTTTCCGCCCATCGGAGAATCCTTGTGGCTTCTGCCATCGCCATCCTGCTTCTTGTGCCGCCCTGTCGGTTTACATGGGCGACCGCCGTGATGTTGTCTGACTGAATCAGCACCGGCTGGTTTTGAAGCAGGGGTTTTGCCTGACTTAGGGCATTGTAAATGGCCCTTAGTTCCAGAATATTTATGTGTAGGGAAGCCTCCTGACTCGACCATTGTCCTTGGAAGTTTCTTCCCTGAGTGACTGCCCTCCAACCTCGGAGGCTTGCATCCGTGGTCACCAGGACCCAGTCCTGTATGCCGAATCTGCGGCCTTCGAGAAGATGAGCACTCTGCAGCCACCACAGCAGAGACACCCTGGCCCTCGGGGACAGGGTGATCAGCCGATGCATCTGAAGATGCGATCCGGACCACTTGTCTAACAGATCGCACTGAAAGATCCTTGCATGGAACCTGCCGAATGGAATTGCCTCGTAAGAAGCTACCATCTTTCCCAGGACTCGCGTGCAGTCAGGGCTGTTTCTAGCTAATTTGGCTCCCAGTGCGAGATTTAAAAAATGCGCCCCCCCATGACATAAAAAATGTGCCCCCCCCACCCACACACCTAGATGGAAAAAAAAATTTGTGCACGCACCCCACAAGGGGGCGTTGCCTCATCTAAATGGGTGTGGCCTCATTTAAATGGACATGGCCTCGTCTGTAAAGACTACCTCACAATCCAGTTTTTGACCCTGCTCCAACAGATCACGACCACCACAGGAAAAAAAAATTCTACCATATTAAGCCCCACACAGTAATGCCCCCTGCACCATATTATGCCACACACCGCAATGCCTTGATACATTAAATCCCCACACTATGGCAGGCAAGAGTCCCCATTTCACACATTACGGCAGGTGTCCCCATTTTACACATTGAGAGAGAGAATATTTACAGAGGCGATTACCGCTCTTCGGCCTTTCCCTCTTCCTAACTTGGATCCCCCTCTGTACTCCGCTCGGGGGGGGGGGGGGTTTCGCGTCGTGAGGGGGTTGCGTCGTGACGTAATGACGCAACCGCGTCATTCCGTGAAACTCCGCCCCCCGAGCGAGTTACTCGGGGAGAAATACGAGGGGGAAGCAGGGAGCCACAGTTAGTGCCGCGGCGGGCGCCCAGTGCGGTTGCACTGCTCGCCTGCCCCAAGAAACGGCCCTGCGTGCAGTGATGCACTGACACCTGTTTTGGTTTTTGGAGGTCTCTGACCAGAGATGACAACTCCTTGGCCTTCTCCTACGGGAGAAACACCTTCTTCTGTACTGTGTCCAGAATCACACCCAGGAACAGCAGACGCATCGTAGGAACCAGCTGCGACTTTGGGATATTCAGAATCCAGCCGTGCTGTTGTAGCACTTCCTGAGATAGTGCTACTCTGACCAACAACTGCTCCCTGGACCTCGCCTTTATAAGGAGATCGTCCAAGTACGGGATAATTATAACTCCCTTCTTCCGAAGGAGTATCATCATTTCGGCCATTACTTTGGTAAATACCCTCGGTGCCGTGGACAGACCAAACGGCAACGTCTGGAATTGGTAATGGCAGTCCTGTACCACAAAACGGAGGTACACCTGGTGAGGTGGGTAAATGGGGACATGTAGGTAAGCATCCTTGATGTCCAGTGATACCATGTAATCCCCCTCTTCCAGGCTTGCAATAACCGCCCTGAGCGATTCCATTTTGAACTTGAAATTCCTTATATAAGTGTTCAAGGATTTCAAATTTAGAATGGGTCTCACCGAACCGTCTGGTTTAGGTACCACAAACATTGTGGAATAGTAACCCCGTCCCTGTTGAAGGAGGGGAACTTTGATTATCACCTGCTGGAGGTACAGCTTGTGAATTGCCGCCAGTACTACCTCCCTGTCCTGGGGAGTAGCTGGCAAGGCTGATTTGAGGTAACGGCGAGGGGGAGACGTCTCGAACTCCAGCTTGTATCCCTGAGATACCACTTGTTGAACCCAGAGATCCACCTGTGAGCGAACCCACTGGTCGCTGAAGTTCCGGAGACGGGCCCCCACCGCACCTGGCTCCACATGTGGAGCCCCAGCGTCATGCGGTGGACTTAGTGGAAGCAGGGGAGGATTTTTGTTCTTGGGAACTGGCTGTATGGTGCAGCTTTTTCCCTCTACCCCTGCCTCTGGGCAGAAAGGACGCGCCTCTAACCCACTTGCCTTTCTGAGGCCGAAAGGACTGTACTTGATAATACGGTGCTTTCTTAGGCTGTGAGGGAACCTGAGGTAAAAAAGCCGACTTCCCAGCTGTTGCTGTGGATACGAGGTCCGAAAGACCGTCCCCAAACAATTCCTCACCCTTATAAGGCAAAATTTCCATATGCCTTTTAGAATCAGCATCACCTGTCCACTGCCGAGTCCATAATACTCTCCGGGCAGAAATGTACATTGCATTAATTCTAGATGCCAGCCGGCAAATGTCCCTCTGTGCATCTCTCATATATAAGACTACGTCTTTAATATGCTCTATGGTTAGCAATATAGTGTCCCTGCCAAGGGAATCAATGTTATCAGACAGGGAATCAGACCACGCTGCTGCAGCACTACACATCCATGCTGAAGCAATAGCAGGTCTCAGTATAGTACCTGAGTGTGTATACACAGACTTCAGGATAGCCTCCTGCTTTCTATCTGCAAGCTCCTTTAAGGCGGCCGTATCCTGAGAAGGCAGTGCCACCTTTTTTGATAAGCGTGTGAGCGCCTTGTCCACCTTAGGGGATGTCTCCCAGCGCAACCTATCCGTTGGCGGGAAAGGGTACGCCATTAGTAACCGCTTAGAAATTACTAGTTTCTTATCTGGGGAACCCCACGCTTCTTCACACAATTCATTTAACTCATCAGATGGGGGAAAAGTCACTGGCAGCTTTTTCTCCCCAAACAAAATACAATTTTTTGTGGTAACCGGGTTAATGTCAGAAATGTGCAACACATTTTTCATTGCCGTAATCATGCATCGGATGGCCCTAGTGGATTGTATATTTGTCTCATCCTCGTCGACACTGGAGTCAGACTCCGTGTCGACATCTGTGTCTGCCATCTGAGGTAGCGGGCGTTTTTGAGCCCCTGACGGCCTCTGAGATGCCTGGGCAGGCGCGGGCTGAGATGCCGGCTGTCCCAAAGCTGCGTCATCGAACCTTTTATGCAAGGAGTTGACACTGTCGGTTAATACCTTCCACATATCCATCCACTCAGGTGTCGGCCCCGCAGGGGGCGACATCACACTTATCGGCACCTGCTCCGCCTCCACGTAAGCGTCCTCATCAAACATGTCGACACAGCCGTACCGACACACCGCACACACACACAGGGAATGCTCTGAATGAGGACAGGACCCCACAAAGTCCTTTGGGGAGACAGAGAGAGAGTATGCCAGCACACACCAGAGCGCTATATAACAGAGGGATATCCACTATACACAAAGTGAATTTTCCCCCTATAGCTGCTTATATCACAATTGCGCCTAAATTTATGTGCCCCCCCTCTCTTTTTTACCCTTTCTGTAGTGTATACTGCAGGGGAGAGCCTGGGGAGCGTCCTTCCAGCGGAGCTGTGAAGAGAAAATGGCGCTGGCTGTGCTGAGGGAGATAGCCCCGCACCTTCAACGGCGGGCTTCTCCCGCTTTTTATAACGTTAATGGCGGGGGTTTCTGCACATATACAGTGTTAAACACTGTATTATGTGCTTTTTATTGCCAAAAGGTATATTAATTGCAGCCCAGGGCGCCCCCCCCCCCCCAGCGCCCTGCACCCACCAGTGACCGGAGCGTGTGGTGTGCTGTGGGAGCAATGGCGCACAGCTGCAGTGCTGTGCGCTACCTTATAGAAGACCGAAGTCTTCAGCCGCCGATTTCCTGCGGTTTCTTCCGTCTTCAGGCTCTGCAAGGGGGGCGGCGGCGCGGCTCCGGGAACGGACGATCGAGGTCGGGCCCTGTGTTCGATCCCTCTGGAGATAATGGTGTCCAGTAGCCTAGAAGCACAAGCTAGCTGCAAGCAGGTAGGTTTGCTTCTCTCCCCTAAGTCCCACGTAGCAGTGAGTCTGTTGCCAGCAGATCTCACTGAAAATAAAAAACCTAACAAATACTTTTCTTTTTAGTGAACTCAGGAGAGCCCACTAAGTGCATCCAGCTCAGGCCGGGCACAGATTCTTACTGAGGTCTGGAGAAGGGGCATAGAGGGAGGAGCCAGTGCACACCAGATGAAGTACCTAATCTTTTCTTTAAAGAAGTGCCGAGTCTTTTACATGCTCCTGCGGGTTGCGGCCTTCCTCTTTCACAGAAGCCGGGGCCTCCATTTTATACCCCCTCCGGCCGGACGAGACAGACCTGCGGGAGCCGCGCGGCGCTCGGCACCCTGATTGCCTGCGCTCTCCCCCCTCTCCCCGGGGACTCGTTCCGAGAGCTGCAGATTGCGCTCACAGGCCCCTGGAGCCGGGCGCTGGATGGAGCCGCGGGGTGTCCGGAGGGGTCTGGTGATGGCGGCCATATTGGAGGAGGCGAGGAGAGCCGCGCGGCCACGGTGTCAGGTCCGGGTGTTTTTGTGAATCCGTTAACCCGGGACCAACCACAGGTGTAGGTGCTGGGGTATGAAGAAAGCAGGGAGGACGAAGAAAGTTCCATTTCATATATTTATTAAAAATAACAATGCAGTAAAGAATTGAATGACAAGTTGTTAATCATCATATTATACTGAAGTATTGCAGGAATGGCAGAAATAATATGCAGGATGAATCTCAAAGACAAATAAAAGAAATGTTCATGGAACTGTATATAAAACAAGCTGA
This sequence comes from Pseudophryne corroboree, assembly GCF_028390025.1. Taxonomy (NCBI): domain Eukaryota; kingdom Metazoa; phylum Chordata; class Amphibia; order Anura; family Myobatrachidae; genus Pseudophryne; species Pseudophryne corroboree. Next base: position 508,011,358 of record NC_086449.1, read on the forward strand.
TGAATAAATGTTGAATTGTCCAAATACAAACAAGCTTTGATGCTGAACTGCAGAATGTGTTTAACTGGGTAATGCAGACATGAAGAAATAACTGTAAGGATTTGCAATGAAGTTTTGAGAGTTAACTGAGAGACTGTGAAGAATTATCCTTGTTATGATAACATAGAAAATAAAAGTACTGAATTGGGTTATTTGCGGGTTCCGGAGATCACTGTGAAAACTGTAGTAGATGACAAGGTGATGAACGGGTTAAATACAGAGTAGAACAAACGAACAGCTGAGGGTAGTGGAATCCTCCAAACTTTGTATGGTTGATGGCAGGCAGACAAGGTAACCTCATGCAGGACTCTGGGAATCCAACTATTTCCAGTAGGTGTGCAATTAACTGACAGCACAACGGAGAGCCGGTGGATCTTTAGCAGTGAAGGCTGCAGATGAACCTCTGGGAACGGAGGCGATATCTGGACCACGGGAATCACACAGGAATGCACGGAGAGAGCTCAGAGCTAGAGCACAGCGTTGATACAACAAAGCACTGGCCCAGAGTAACATAATCCCAGCCTACTTAAAGGCAGCACAAGCACGGGATTGGCTTACACCTGCCCACAGGTGTTTTCACAAGTGCTCTGTATTACCTATTTGGTCTCCAACATGGCCACCTCCTATACAGCAGACACATCGCAGTGCCTTAGGCCATTTGGTCCCCGCACTCCCAGTTCCCAGACTCTGCATTACCTGTGCCACTGATCACGCCGCGTCCCCACACGGGCGCACAGCACCGTGAGCAACCGCACTGGCAACGGATGAACCCCAGAACCCACAAAGGTGAGAGACCGGTTCGTGACAGTACCCCCTCTTCTACGGGTGGTCTCCGAACACCTTTGAACCTTATCAGGATTTTTGGAGAAGTATTTCTGTACCAGTCTTGGAGCATGAACATCTTCAGAGAAAACCCAGGATCTCTCCTCCGGACCGTAACCCTTCCAGTCGACCAAAAACTGTAAACGTCCATATCGGGAACGTGAGTCTACAATCTCTTTAACTTCAAATTCCTCTTCCTGCACAGAGTCAACTTTAGGAGATTTGGACTGGGTAGTACGGAACTTATTGAGAATCAAAGGCTTCAATAAAGATGTATGAAAGGCGTTAGGAATTCTCAAAGATGGTGGCAACTTGACTTTGTATGACACAGGATTGAGTACCTTTACAATCGGAAATGGACCAATAAACTTGGGAGCAAATTTCTTAGAAGGAACTTTGAACCTGAGATTGCGCTTAGAAATCCAAACTTGGTCCCCCACCTTGTAATTCGGTACAGCTTTACGTTTTCTATCTGCGAAAGATTTATAATGAGCGGAAGTTTTGACCAACGACTTACGCACACAACTCCAGATTCTAGATAGACTTTGAAGTTCTTGATCTGCTGCTGGAACCTCTAGGGCTGGCAATGGATGGAACTCTGGCACACGAGGATGAAAGCCGAAGTTAATATAAAAGGGCGTAGATTCTGAAGATGAATGGAAGAGATTATTATGAGCAAATTCTGCCAATGGAAGGTAGTCAACCCAGTCATCCTGTGAGGACGATATATATAGCCGGAGAAATGTTTCAAGGTCTTGGTTGACTCTCTCAGTTTGTCCATCTGTCTGAGGATGATATGCAGAAGAAAAATTCAACTTGACATTTAAAGATGAACAAAGCGACCTCCAAAACTTGGCCACAAACTGTGTTCCCCGATCAGAGATGATCTCTCGAGGAAGGCCATGCAACTTGAAGATTTCAGAGATGAACAATCTGGCTCGTAAAGGGGCTGATGGTAACCCAGTTAATGGAATGAAATGTGCCATTTTCGAAAATCGATCCACTATCACCCAAATGGTATTTCGCCATTTTGATGGAGGTAGATCGGTCACGAAATCCATTGAGATATGAGTCCAAGGTTGTTTGGGTATGGATAATGGATGTAATAAACCTGATGGAGAACTTCTTGGACTCTTATGTTGGGCACATTTAGGACATGCTGCTATAAACTCTTGGACATCGGCTTTGAGACGTGGCCACCAATAAGACTGTTGAATAAATTTGAGAGTCTTTAGAACCCCAGGATGACCCATGAAGGAAGAGGAGTGAGCCCAGGTAAGCAGCCGTTTTCAAAGATTTGTGGCAACAAAGGTCTTGCCAGGCGGAGGAACTGGAGAGGTTCGAGTCATTAAAAAGGACGTAGGATTCACAATGGCTTGATTCGTGGTAGCATCATTTAATTCAGAAGAAGCAAAGGACCGGGAAAGGGCATCTGCCTTTTTGTTCTGAGACCCTGGACGATAGGTGAGCTTGAAATTAAATCGTGTGAAGAAAAGCGCCCATCGAGCTTGTCGTGGATTCAAGCACTGAGCTGACTGCAGATATAGAAGATTCTTATGATCAGTATAAACTGTAATGCGATGTTGTGCTCCTTCTAGAAGGTATCTCCACTCCTCAAATGCCAACTTGATGGCAAGTAATTCTTGCTCACCGATTGCATAATTACGTTCTGCCGGGAGGAACTTACGGGAGAAATATCCGCAGGGATGGACCTTTTTATCTTCAAAGACTTGTGACAACACAGCTCCTACTGCTTCTGTAGATGCATCCACCTCTAGAAGAAAGGGACGATTCAAATCAGGCTGTCGAAGAATGGGGGCTGACCCAAAGGCTTGCTTTAAATCAGAGAAGGCTTTGATTGCTTCAGAAGACCAGTTCGTAGGATTTGCTCCCTTGCGAGTTAGGGCTGTGATGGGAGCAGCTAACGAAGAATAATTCTTAATGAATCTCCTATAGAAATTAGCAAAGCCAAGAAATCGCTGAATCCCCTTGAGAGTTGTAGGAGTGCACCAATCTCGGATAGCTTGTACCTTACCGGGATCCATACATAGCTCTGATCCAGAAATGATGTAACCAAGGAACGGTATGGAAGATACTTCAAAGGTGCACTTCTCTAACTTACAATAAAGTTGATTTTTCCTCAGACGTGTCAGTACCTCTTTAACTTGGTGACGGTGAGACTTTAGATCCTTAGAGAATATTAGGATATCATCCAGGTACACTACTAGACACTTGTAGAGAAGATCACGAAAAAGTTCATTCACATAGCTTTGAAAAACTGCAGGTGCATTACAAAGACCAAAAGGCATTACAAGGTATTCGTAATGCCCATCCCGGGTATTAAAAGCAGTCTTCCACTCGTCCCCTGCCCGGATGCGGATTAAATTGTAGGCCCCCTCGGAGATCCAATTTTGTAAACACAGTAGCTCCCTTTACCCGATCAAATAATTCTGGAATTTAGGGTAATGGGTACTTGTTTTTCATAGTGATCTCATTGAGTCCACGGTAATCTATGCATGGTCGTAACCCACCGTCCTTCTTCTTAACGAAAAAGAATCCGGCTCCTGCAGGTGAAGAAGATGGTCTGATAAATCCTTTGGTTAGATTTTCCTGTATATAATCAGACATAGCTTGCGTCTCTGGGATGGATAGCGGATAAATTCGTCCCCTAGGAGGGGTTTTACCCGGAACCAGAACGATTGGGCAGTCCCATTCGCGATGAGGAGGTAGAGAGTCTGCTGCTTGTTTACTGAAAACATCCGCAAAGGATTGATACACCGGAGGTAGGTCGGGAAGGCTAATTGACCGGAGAGGTACAATTGAGGCTAAACAGTCCTTGGTACAAGATTTACCCCACGAAAGGACTTCCATGGTTTGCCAATTAAGTTGAGTATTATGTTTCTGCAGCCAAGGTAAACCAAGTATCACATCTTGAGAGGCTTTGGGAATCACGTAGAAGGAGACGTATTCGGAATGGAGCACACCAACTTTCATCTTGAGACATACGGTTCGATGAGTAATTATACCATCTGGAATTCGACTTCCATCCACTGCTGTAACAGCAACTGCTGCTTCCAGAGGCATGGTTTGAACTTTAGACCGTAAGACAAAGGCTGAGGAGATGAAGTTCTCGGCTGCCCCGGAATCTAGGAGAGCTGAAACTTTCACTGTAGAACTTGGAATTTCTAATTGAATAGACAAGGTCGGCTCTTTCCCATAACGTGATTCTAAAGTAACTCCTAGCTTAACCTCTCTTGAATAAGCTAGGAGCGAGAGTTTCCCGGTCGGAGTTTGCAGAATTTAACTAAATGTTCGGAGGACCCACAGTACATGCAGAGGTTACCCTGTCGACGACGAAGTCGTTCCTCCTCTGTAAGGCGAGAGCGCCCAATCTGCATAGGTTCTTCTGTCGTTACCGGAGACTGTGATGAAGAATCTTGTCGAGACCTAGGATGATAACGTGGACTGGATCGCTCTGCCCTGGATTTCTCTAAACATCGCTCCCTGTAGCTTATTACAGAGAGAAATCAATTCATCCAGTTTAGTTGGCACATCCCGGATAGTTAAATCATCCTTGATTCTCTCTGAAAGTCCATTCCAAAACGCGGCGATCAGGGCCTCCTCATTCCAGTTTAACTCTGAAGACAACGTGCGAAACTGAATAATATATTGACTGACAGGACGTAAACCTTGACGTAGACGGAGAATCTCCAAAGATGCTGAGGTGGTCCTGCCTGGTTCGTCAAAGATTCTCCGGAAGGATGATACAAACTCCTTGTAATTAGAGAGGATAGGATCACCTCTTTCCCATAATGGTGATGCCCACTCCAGAGCTTGACCGGAGAGGAGGGCAATAATATATGCAACCTTAGAACGAGCTGATGGGAAACTGGCAGACAACAGTTCGAACTGGATCTCGCATTGATTCAGGAATCCTCTGCAAAGTTTTGGAGTTCCGTCAAACTTACTCGGAGAGGGTAACTGCAAGCGGGACGTAGGCAGCGTCACAGAAGAAGCTGTAGTGGTAACTGGGACAACCGGAGTTGGAATCTGGACTTGAGACGTTTTAATAGCCGTATGAAGAGTCTCTAAACGGTCTGCCATAGTTTGCATAAACTGCACTATTTGTGTCTGTATAGACTCCTGGTTTTCCAGACGGGAAAGGATATCTGATGTAGCACCGCCACCTGCGAATTGGTCACTTGACGGATCCATGTGGCCAGTGCTTACTGTCAGGTCCGGGTGTTTTTGTGAATCCGTTAACCCGGGACCAACCACAGGTGTAGGTGCTGGGGTATGAAGAAATCAGGGAGGACGAAGAAAGTTCCGTTTCATATATTTATTAAAAATAACAATGCAGTAAAGAATTGAATGACAAGTTGTTAATCATCATATTATACTGAAGTATTGCAGGAATGGCAGAAATAATATGCAGGATGAATCTCAAAGACAAATAAAAGAAATGTTCATGGAACTGTATATAAAACAAGCTGATGAATAAATGTTGAATTGTCCAAATACAAACAAGCTTTGATGCTGAACTGCAGAATGTGTTTAACTGGGTAATGCAGACATGAAGAAATAACTGTAAGGATTTGCAATGAAGTTTTGAGAGTTAACTGAGAGACTGTGAAGAATTATCCTTGTTATGATAACATAGAAAATAAAAGTACTGAATTGGGTTACTTGCGGGTTCCGGAGATCACTGTGAAAACTGTAGTAGATGACAAGGTGATGAACGGGTTAAATACAGAGTAGAACAAACGAACAGCTGAGGGTAGTGGAATCCTCCAAACTTTGTATGGTTGATGGCAGGCAGACAAGGTAACCTCATGCAGGACTCTGGGAATCCAACTATTTCCAGTAGGTGTGCAATTAACTGACAGCACAACGGAGAGCCGGTGGATCTTTAGCAGTGAAGGCTGCAGATGAACCTCTGGGAACGGAGGCGATATCTGGACCACGGGAATCACACAGGAATGCACGGAGAGAGCTCAGAGCTAGAGCACAGCGTTGATACAACAAAGCACTGGCCCAGAGTAACATAATCCCAGCCTACTTAAAGGCAGCACAAGCACGGGATTGGCTTACACCTGCCCACAGGTGTTTTCACAAGTGCTCTGTATTACCTATTTGGTCTCCAACATGGCCACCTCCTATACAGCAGACACATCGCAGTGCCTTAGGCCATTTGGTCCCCGCACTCCCAGTTCCCAGACTCTGCATTACCTGTGCCACTGATCACGCCGCATCCCCACACGGGCGCACAGCACCGCGAGCAACCGCACTGGCAACGGATGAACCCCAGAACCCGCAAAGGTGAGAGACCGGTTCGTGACACACGGTGAGCAGCTGAGCGGCTCGCACTGTACTATCCAGCGGGGCGCGTCCCTTGGTGGGGCTGGCGGAGGGCTTCGCTTCACCCCGGGGGACTCCTGAGCCGACTTGCCTGCCGTTCTGGACCGGCTGCGGCTCAGTGACGGCGGCCATCTTGGAGGAGGCGCTCGGGACCCACTTCCACACGTCCACACTACAGCCTACCTGGAGCCACAGCATAACTCCCAGCGTTGCTTGCCAGACTCTGGTCTGGAGGCCTTCACGTGAGGACGACTAGGCATGATCATTTATTCTGGTCTCTCCTCCCGACACGGCATGGCCCTTACTCTCCCCCAGTTCTGACTCCCTGCTGCAGTCCATTGCCATTAAGGCTATCCTATATTTTGTCAGCTGCCCTGGAAGGATAGTGACAGGGTCACAGGCCCTCACCTCTCTCTCTGCAATGTTTGTGAGACTGACCTAACAATACAGCCTGTCCTCCCTGGATCGTGATGGTGTTTCTACATATCTCTCCCTTCACAACATAACGTACAGCTGACAAAAAACGTCTGTGTCTTTTTACTTAATTTTTTTTTTTTTTTGTGATATCCCACCTATCCTCTTCACCTTCCCATAATGATGCAAAGAAACAAGAAAAACACGCAGGCCCCCACAAATTTTTTTGGGAAAAAATCTAAGGGCCTCCCGACTCCTGCATTGCCCATGGACTCTCCTCCTTCCCCCTGCTCATCGGAGACAGGTATTGACCCACAGATACAAGCAGTTATGACCAGTTTACTGGAGGGGGTACAGTCCGCTTTTAAGCAAGAACTTTCCACAGCCATCGCTGAGTTCAAATCTGATCTCACGGCCCTTGGTAATCGTACAGATGCTCTTGAATCAAAGACAGATGACCTGTGCCGCTCTCAACGTCTCGATTCTGAGCTCTCTAGGCTTCATGATGAGCTGGAGGACCTTAAAGAACGTCAGGAGCACCAAGAAAATCGCTCCCGTCGCAACAATTTGCGCATTCGCAACGTGGCAGAGTCAATCCAGCGCTGCCGTCCTTCCTGAAAGACTTTTTTCAGCACATATTACCTGACCTCTCCGATGCTGATTGTCTGTGTGATAGAGCCCATAGAGCGCTCCGAGTGAAGCCTGCCCCGACTCAACCGCCCAGGGACGTCATAGTTCGTCTACATTATTTTCGCTCAAAGGAACGCATCCTGATGTCACTACGAGACTCTCCAGTAATCGACTTTCGAGATATGCCACTGCAAGTCTTTCAGGATTTGGCCCCCTCAACTATTCAAAAGCGACGGGACCTCCAGCCGGTTACTCGTATATTACGCCAACAACAAATACGATATAGATGGGTATTTCCCTTCATGTTACAAGTTACAGCGAACAACTCTACCCACTCCGTTAAAACCTTAAATCAAGGTCAAGATCTATTAGCTAAACTTGGCCTTCTCCCTGCACCGCCATCCGATGGTGGGACTGCCTCTTCCTTTGGGCCCCGACGCTCCCAAGCGTCTTCACCTGAATGGACAAGGGTATCTCGACGCCGCAATGACACCACCGACCCTCCTTGATTTTGACAAACTTTTTCTGGATTCACTTGAACAGTTCTCACTACTTCAGGAATGCGTTTCCTGGCAGGAGGGTACTCCAGTTATTGTTTTCCAACTTTAAATGCGCCTGTCGTGGGCTCTGAGGTCGCTCACCAAGCATTAGAGTTTATTGTCTGTTATACACAGCCTGGTGCGTTCACACTAGGCTTTGATTGTTTGCCTTGTCACCCTTTGTTCCCCCCTCCTCTCCCCCCCCCCTTTTTTTTTCCACACAGTACGTTTCTGGTTTATTGTTTTTCATATGTCGGGTTTCATTATGGTATCATTCGGCTCTAGCCGACTCAACCATTGCGGTCCGGAGGGACCTGCTTTTTCTGTATTAGCTTGCTGTAACCACTACCCCCGTGCTCCCTTTATTTGCTATTTTAGAATATGATGTTTTGTATTTGTGTAGCGGTCCCTGATGGGGACCCTATAACTCAGGGTTTTCTCCCGTATGGGTTCCCTATCACTCTCTTTTCCTTTTCTATATCTCTGATTCTTATTTCTTGCTGGTTTTCTTCTTTTCTTTTCCTTTCTCCTTTCTTCCAATGCTTCTATATTGCTCCTTGGTATCGCATGGCGCTTAAATTGTTTTCTATAAATGTTAACGGGCTTAATTCTCCCAGGAAGCGTACAGTGATGTTGTCCGCATGTAGGAGAGAGAAAGCCGCTATAATCTTCCTCCAAGAGACCCACTTCACCGGTGCACACTCTCAACTATCCGGTAAGCAATTTACCCAGACCTTTTTTGCCTCTGCTGACTGTAAGAAAAGGGGGGTGGCTATATTGATCCACCGCAATGTCCCATTTTTTCACACTACCACTATAGCTGATCCCGATGGCCGATACCTGATAGTTATTGGTACGCTCCGCACTGATATACTCACCCTAGTGTCTGTGTATGCCCCTAATCAAGATCAATCACGTTTTTTCCGCACATTTTTTTTGAAGCTTACTAGAGTGGCGCAGGGCAATATCATCTTAGGCGGGGACTTTAATACCGTGCTTGACCCTTCTCTAGATAAATCCACTCCGCCTAAAACTAAGAAGGATGCACTCCCATCTGACGCTGCCCTCACATTGACATCCTCCTTCACACAGCTTGATCTACGGGACACATGGCGTCTTAAACACTCCAACGCCAAAGATTATACCCACTTCTCTGCACCTCACCAGCATTACTCTAGGATAGATATGATACATGTATCTAACTCACTCTCATCGCTCATATCTGACTCAGGCATTACTCCCTGTTCATGGACAGATCATGCAGGGGTGTATATCCAGGTAGACTTCTATGGATCCCCTTTCAAATCCCGTAAGTGGCGTCTTGATGACACTCTTCTTTCGCACCCCTCTACCCTCTTAGACACTAAATTGAATCTAAAACTTTTCTTTGAGGAAAACGCCTCCCCAGAGGTCTCTCCTAGTCTGGTCTGGAAAGCACATAAAGCCACTATCCGTGGCCAGTTTATGTCTAAGGCCTCGGCCATACGTAAGAAAGCGGCACAAGAAATTTCCTCACTGGAATCTATAATTTCTGCGCTTTTAGCTCAACATAAACTTGCCCCGTGCGACTCCCTACTCTCCCAGATAAATAATCTCAAAGGCCAGTTAAACACCCTTCTGTCGCAGAGGGCGGCGGCTATACTACAGAAACTCCGTCAAAAATTTTACGACAAAGCGGATAAAATTGATAGCCTTTTAGCTAATAAGCTGAGAAGTAAGCGGGCTGTAGGACTGATAGAAAAATTGCACTCTTCAGTTTCAGACACACTTACTTATGATCCTAAATTGATGGTGGAGGAATTTCGGGACTATTACAGTTCCTTATATAATCTCCCTGCCCTTCCTCTTCCCCCCGATGGTCCCCAGGGAGCATGTTCATATTTGCTAGATGCCCCCTTGCCGAGTTTGACGGAGCAACAGATCTCTCTTCTGAATGCAGATATATCGCTGGAAGAGACGGTTGCCGTCATCAAATCCATGCGGTCGTCAGCTGCCCCGGGTCCAGATGGCTTTACCGCCCACTATTACAAAACATTCCATACAGAATTGGCCCCACACCTTACCTCGCTTTTTAATAGTGTTCTAGGGGGAGCATCATTTGCACCAGCGACCATACAAGCAGACATTATTGTGATTCTGAAACCAGAAAAAGATCCAACACGTTGTTCCAACTATCGCCCGATTTCTTTGCTAAATGTAGATCTTAAGATATATGCGAAAATCTTGGCCAACCGCTTAGCTCCCCTGCTTACACATTTGATACACCCGGACCAAGTGGGCTTCATTTCTGGTCGCCAGGGCTCCGACAATACCAGGAGAGCCATAGATTTGAAACACTCTATTCATAAACAAAAGCTACCCTCGTTGTTACTAGCATTGGATGCCGAAAAGGCTTTTGACAGAATCTCGTGGCCCTTCGCCTTTTCAGTACTCCGGAGGATGGGGTTTTCTGGCAAATTCCTTGAAGGTATTTCGTCGCTCTATAGGTCCCCTACTGCCACGGTTTCAGTTAATCGCCTCACCTCAACCGCGTTTAATATCACTAACGGCACCAGACAGGGATGCCCGCTCTCCCCGTTATTATTTGCCCTGGTTATGGAACCACTGGCAGCCCGGATCCGAGCTAATGTAGATATAGCAGGAGTGCGGGTAGGCCCCTCTGAGCATAAAATCGCGCTATACGCTGATGATGTTCTTCTATCCCTGGGATCGCCATCTCAGTCGCTACAGTCGCTCCTCTCGGAGATAGACCTCTACTCCAAATATTCAGGTTATAAACTCAATACGAGCAAGACTGAGGTATTGAATTTTTATATCCCCGGCCCGACTAAGCTCTTGCTGGAAAATTCCTTCCCATTTCAATGGCATAAGCAGAAGATCAAATACCTAGGAATTTTTCTCACACATAGCCACCACCAACTTTACCAAGCTAATTTCCCTAGGCTGTTAGACTGCATTAAATCAGATTTGTCCTCTTGGTCTAGCCTCTTTATCTCCTGGGTAGGTAGGGTAAACTCGGTGAAGATGAACGTGCTCCCTCGGATACTTTACTTGTTTCAGACCCTCCCGATTTTTGTACCACCATCGGTTTTTAAATTCTTACAATTTCACACGTCACAATTCATTTGGGCGAATAAGCGTCCCCGTGTCCGATTGAAACTCTTACAGCGCCCAACATTTAGTGGCGGCCTAGGCATTCCAGACTTCAGGAGATATTATCTGGCCACACAGCTCTCACACTGCGTGCAATGGTGCAACCCCGAATCAAGAAGGGTATGGGTGTCTATGGAAGCTGCCGAAGTGGGTCTCTCTACTCTCTCTTCTCTTCTCTGGCTTCCAAAATCCTGTCGCCCCAGAACTATAGTATCTCATCCCGTAGTTTCCCGCTCGTTAATGATTTGGGATTCTGCCAATAGGAAATTTGGCTTGGCCCCGGCCCCATCCCCTATCATTCCAATATTACACAACCCTGCATTCCCTCCTGGTACAAATAAATCACTGTTTGCTCCCTGGCAGGATAGAGGTATCTTGTATCTGAATGACATCACCAAGGATACTAGTTTTCCACAATTCTCTCAGATTCAGGACAATATTGATATTCCCTCTCGGTTTTTCTATCAATTCTTACAACTTAGACATTTTCACTCCTCAATGAGCCATGTCATCTCCAGCAGACCCCTAACCACGTTTGAGACTATTTGTTTCAGACGTCACTCAACCAAGGGGTTAATTTCCTTCATATATACTATTCTCAATGGGAATACTTCCTCGCAGCGTGATCCACATGAGAGAGCATGGGAAACGGACCTAGGCTCGGCTCTAAATGACGAGGAATGGTCTGAGGCCTGGGGTAACGCAGCATCTAGTTCCATCTGCGTCAGAATCAAGGAGAATGTCTATAAATTGTTATATAGATGGTACTATGTACCATCTCGCTTGAGCAAAATGTACCCGGGCACGACGGATAGATGCTGGAGAGGATGTGGCGCAGAGGGCTCTTTCCTACATATATGGTGGTCATGTCCTAAAATAGTACATATGTGGAGGGAAGTGATTCAAATTATATCTAGTCTGTTGCAGGTCTCTATTCCCTTTGACCCTAAGTATATTCTCCTCCCCTTAAATTTACCAACACTAACGAAATCTCAAAATAAACTACTACGTCATATAGTGTCTGCAACAACATGTCAATTAGCCGCAGATTGGAAAAACCCTATCCCGCCTTCCATGCAATCTATAGTTGCCCGTATATGGTATGTTTACCGCATGGAATATATGACTAGCATTATTAATTGCTCTCCTGGGTCTTTTGAGAAGGTTTGGAGTCCGTGGCCAGCATGCCCCTTCACCCTTTTCCATGTGATACCTTGCACGAGACTTAAGGAACCCCCCCCCCCCCCCCCTCGGGGAATCTACTCTATTCTATCCTATCCTATCCTATACTATTCTGTCCTTTCTTCTCGGACTTTCTCTCCTCTAGACCGTTTTTCTACCTATCGTCTACACTGTTCATCAGTTAGCTACGTTGTTAACTGGCTCTGTTCCTATTTTATAATACCCGCTTTCTGGGTCAAAAATGGGTCACTGTCTTTATCAGGTCAGTTATCTTTATAATTGACAAGGATTTGGCTATGCATATAATGTACGTGGTTGAATTCACTGTCTGTTGGTATTGATTTGTATTTGTGACCTTATGAATAAAAATTATTTACAAAAAAAAAAAAAGAGAAGAAGTTGCTCCTGGAACCGATAACGCTGTCTTTTTTTGACAGCCTGGAGAGAGAGAGGAATCCACCTGAGGGAACTTTTCCTATTTATCTGTCACAGAAGCTGGAAAAGGTTAATAATAAGATTTTAAACCTACCGGTAAATCTTTTTCTCCTAGTCCGTAGAGGATGCTGGGGACTCCGTAAGGATCATGGGGTATAGACGGGCTCCGCAGGAGATATGGGCACTCTAAAGAACTTTTAGTATGGGTGTGCACTGGCTCTTCCCTCTATGCCCCTCCTCCAGACCTCAGTTAGAGAAACTGTGCCCAGAGGAGATGGACAATATGAGGAAAGGATTTTGTTAATCCAAGGGCAAGATTCATACCAGCCCACACCAATCATACCATATAACCTGGAATATACGCAACCAGCAGGGGCGGATCCAGAAGAAAATGATAGGGGGGGGCACCATGGAAGGGGCAAGTACATTTGCGTGCGGCTTCGGTGCATGTGAGGTGGCGCTTCTTATACAATGCCCACAGTTGTAGCGCTCATTATGCAATGTCCACTGTACTGGTAGTGCCCCTTATATAGACCCCATAGTAGTGGTGTCCCTTATGCAATGCCCGTATTGCCCCCAGTAGTAATGTTGCCTGTAGTAATGCCCCCAGTCATTATGCCCCCAGTGGTAATGCCCCTGCAGTTATGACCCCAGTAGTTTAGGCACCAGCAGTAATGCCCCCCTATAGTTTGCCCCATTGTAGTTTAGCCCCTGTAGTTATGCCCCCCTTATAGTTTAGCCACCAGTAGTAATGCCCCCCTATAGTTTGCCCCATTGTAGTTTAGCCCCTGTAGTTATGCCCCCCTTATAGTTTAGCCACCAGTAGTAATGCCCCCCTATAGTTTGCCCCATTGCAGTTTAGCCCCTGTAGTTATGCCCCCCTTATAGTTTAGCCTCCAGTAGTAATGCCCCCAATAGTTTGGCCCCTGTAGTTATGCCCCCAGTAGTTTGGCTCCCCCTGTAGTTTAGCCCCCAAGTAGTAATGCCCCCAATAGTTTGGCCCCTGTAGTTATGCCCCCAGTAGTTTGGCTCCCCCTGTAGTTTAGCCCCCAAGTAGTAATGCCCCTGTAGTTTAGCCCCCAAGTAGTAATGCCCCCTGTAGGTGCCCCCCAGTAATAATGCCCCCAGTAGCTGCCCCCCCCAGTAATAATGCCCCCAGTAGCTGCCCCCCCAGTAGTGATGCCCCCAGTTATAATGCCCCCAGTAGTAATGCCCCCCCTCAGTAGTAATGCCCCTTGTTGATGCCCCCCCCAGTAGTAATGCCTCCTGTTGGTGCCCCCCCAGTAGTAATGTCACCCCGTAGTTTCCCCCAGGAGATGCCCCCGCTGCATTAAGGAAGAAAAAAACATAATACTTACCGAGCCCCGTTCCCCCGCCGCTGCAGTCCTCCTTCTGGCTGGCGTCCTCTCCTCAGTACTATGAGAGAGACGTCATGACTGACGTCTCTCCCATAGCGCACGGCGCAGTGACAGCGCCGGAAGCCGGAGCTCAGTACTGAGCTCCTGCCTCCGGCTACCGCTGTGCAGGGAGACGGGCGCCCGCTGGTAACACAATCTCAGCGGGCGCCCGTCATCTCCCTGTGCGACGCCGACGCCGCGGGGGGGGACGACACGGGGGACGGGGGGGGGGAAAGCCACAAATGACAGGGGGGGCACGGGCCCGAGTGCCCCCCCCCCCCTGGATCCGCCACTGGCAACCAGTTAACAGTATGAACAAAAAACAGTATCAGTCAAAGACCGATTCCAACTGTAACATAACCCTTATGTAAGCAACAACTATATACAAGTCTTGCAGATTTAGTCCGCACTGGGACGGGCGCCCAGCATCCTCTACGGACTAGGGGAAAAAGATTTACCGGTAGGTTTAAAATCTTATTTTCTCTTACGTCCTAGAGGATGCTGGGGACTCCGTAAGGACCATGGGGTATATACCAAAGCTCCAAACCGGGCGGGAAAGTGCGGATGATTCTGCAGCACCGACTGAGCAAACGCAAGGTCCTCATCAGCCAGGGTATCAAACCTGTAGAAGTTTGCAAAAGTGTTTGAACCCGACCAAGTAACTGCTCGGCAAAGCTGTAATGCCGAGACGCCTCGGGCAGCCGCCCAAGAAGAGTCCACCTTCCTAGTGGAATGGGCCTCTTCCGAATTTGGTAACGGCAATCCCGCCGTAGAATGAGCCCGCTGAATCGTGTCACAGATCCAGCGTGCAATAGTCTGCTTAGAAGCAGGAGCGCCAACCTTGTTGGCTACAGACCGGACAAACAGTGCCTCTGTTTTCCTAACCCGAGCCGCTCTGGCCATATACATTTTTAAAACCCTTACTACATCCAGGGACTTGGAATCCTCCAAGTCACCCGTAGCCACCGGCACCACAATAGGATGGTTCTTGTGAAAAGACGAAACCACCTTAGATAGAAATTGCGGACGAGTTCTCAATTCCGCTCTATCCACATGGAAAATCAGATAGGGGCTCTTGTGAGACAAAGCCGCCAATTCGGACACCCGCCATTGCAGATGCCAAGGTCAATAACATGACCACTTTCCAAGTGAGAAATTTCAATTCAACTGTTTGAAGATTCTCAAAACAGTGCGATTTAAGGAACTGTAACCCTACGTTAAGGTCCCATGGTGCCACTGGGGGCACAAAAGGAGGCTGGATGTGTAGCACTCCCTTTACAAAAGTTCGGACTTCTGGGAGAGAAGCCAATTCCTTCTGGAAGAATATAGACAGGGCCGAAATCTGTACCTTAATGGAGCCTAACTTTAGGCCCATCTCCACTCCTGTCTGTAGAAAGTGGAGAAAACGGCCCAATTGGAAACCTTCCGTAGGAGTATTCTTGGCTTCACACCAAGATACATACTTTCTCCAGATACGGTGATAATGTTTCGCCGTCACTTCCTTCCTAGCCTTTATCAGAGTAGGGATGACTTCTTCCGGAATACCCTTCTCCGCTAGGATTCGGTGTTCAACCGCCATGCCGTCAAACGTAACCGCGGTAAGTCTTGGAACACACAGGGCCTCTGCTGCAACAGGTCCTCTCTGAGAGGAAGAGGCCACGGATCTTCTGTGGGCATCTCCTGAAGATCTGAATACCAGGCCCTTCGAGGCCAATCTGGAACAATGAGTATTGTCAGTACTCTTTTCCGTCTTATGATTCTCAATATTTTTGAGCTGAGAGGAAGAGGAGGAAACACATAGACCGACTGAAACGAAGACTTCAAGGCGGCAGAAGACTTCAGATCTTCACTGCCATTACTCCCACACACAACACACAAGGCACTGATGGGTGCAGGGCGCAGGGGGGGCGCCCTGGGCAGCAGTAAACCTCTAGGACTGGCAATCATACATATATAGGTTACAGAGGCAATATAAATCATAACCCCCGCCAGTATTGTAAAAATGAGCAGGACCGTAGGAGTATTCTTGGCTTCACACCAAGATACATACTTTCTCCAGATACGGTGATAATGTTTCGCCGTCACTTCCTTCCTAGCCTTTATCAGAGTAGGGATGACTTCTTCCGGAATACCCTTCTCCGCTAGGATTCGGTGTTCAACCGCCATGCCGTCAAACGTAACCGCGGTAAGTCTTGGAACACGCAGGGCTTCTGCTGCAACAGGTCCTCTCTGAGAGGAAGAGGCCACGGATCTTCTGTGGGCATCTCCTGAAGATCTGAATACCAGGCCCTTCGAGGCCAATCCGGAACAATGAGTATTGTCAGTACTCTTTTCCGTCTTATGATTCTCAATATTTTTGAGCTGAGAGGAAGAGGAGGAAACACATAGACCGACTGAAACGAAGACTTCAAGGCGGCAGAAGACTTCAGATCTTCACTGCCATTGCTCCCACACACAACACACAAGGCACTGATGGGTGCAGGGCGCAGGGGGGGCGCCCTGGGCAGCAGTAAACCTCTAGGACTGGCAATCATACATATATAGGTTACAGAGGCAATATAAATCATAACCCCCGCCAGTATTGTAAAAATGAGCAGGACCGTAGGAGTATTCTTGGCTTCACACCAAGATACATACTTTCTCCAGATACGGTGATAATGTTTCGCCGTCACTTCCTTCCTAGCCTTTATCAGAGTAGGGATGACTTCTTCCGGAATACCCTTCTCCGCTAGGATTCGGTGTTTAACCGCCATGCCGTCAAACGTAACCGCGTTAAGTCTTGGAACACGCAGGGCCTCTGCTGCAACAGGTCCTCTCTGAGAGGAAGAGGACACGGATCTTCTGTGGGCATCTCCTGAAGATCTGAATACCAGGCCCTTCGAGGCCAATCTGGAACAATGAGTATTGTCAGTACTCTTTTCCGTCTTATGATTCTCAATATTTTTGAGCTGAGAGGAAGAGGAGGAAACACATAGACCGACTGAAACACCCATGGTGTCACCAGGGCGTCCACCGCTACTGCCTGAGGGTCCCTTGACCTGGCGCAATACCTCCAAAGCTTCTTGTTGAGGCGTGATGCCATCATGTCTATTTGAGGAAGCTCCCAACGACTTGTTATCTCTGCAAAGACTTCTTGATGAAGTCCCCACTCTCCTGGATGGAGATCGTGTCTGCTGAGGAAGACTGCTTCCCAGTTGTCCACTCCCGGAATGAATATCGCTGACAGAGTGCTTACGTGATTTCTGCCCACCGCAGAATCCTGGTGGCTAATGCCATTGCCACTCTGCTCTTCGTACCGCCTTGGTGGTTTACATGAGCCACAGCTGTGACGTTGTCTGATTGAATCAGAACCGGTAGGTCGCGAAGAAGATTCTCCGCTTGTCGTAGGCCGTTGTAAGCGGCCCTTAATTCCAGTATGTAGATGTGTAGGCAAGCCTCCTGGCTTGACCACAGTCCCTGAAAATTCCTTCCTTGTGTGACTGCTCCCCATCCTCGGAGGCTCGCGTCCGTGGTCACCAGGACCCAGTCCTGAATGCCGAAACTGCGACCTTTTAGAAAATGAGCACTCCGCAGCCACCACAGGAGAGACCCCCTGGCCCTGGGGGACAGGGTTATCCTCTAATGTATTTGAAGGTGAGACCCGGACCACTTGTCCCGAAGGTCCCACTGAAAAGTCCTCGCCTGAAAACTGCCGAACGGGATGGCCTCGTAGGTCGCCCCCACTTTCTCCAGTACTCGAGTGCATTGATGGACTGACACTCTTTTTGGTTTTAACAGGTCTCTGACCATATTCTGGAGTTCCTGGGCTTTTCCCATTGGGAGAAAAACCCTCTTCTGTTCTGTGTCCAGAATCATGCCTAAGAAAGACAGCCGAGTTGTTGGAACCAACTGTGACTTTGGTAGAATTAGAATCCAGCCATGTTGCTGCAGCACTCTCAGGGAGAACGACACGCTTTTCTGTAACTGTTCCTTGATCTCGCTTTTATCAGGAGATCGTCCAAGTACGGGATAATTGTGACCCCTTGCCTGCGCAGGAGTACCATAATTTCCGCCATTACCTTGGTAAAAACCCTTGGGGCCGTGGAAAGCCCAAACGGCAACATCTGAAATTGGAAATGACAGGCCTGTACAGCGAATCTCAGGTACGCTTGATGAGGAGGATAAATGGGGACATGAAGGAATGCATCCTTTATGTCTACTGACACAATAAAATCCCCTCCTTCCAGGCTGTAGATCACTGCCCTGAGCGATTCCATTTTGAACTTGAACCTTTTTAAGTACAGGTTCAGGGATTCTAAGTTGAGAATGGGTCTGACCGAGCCATCCGGTTTCGGGAGCCAAAATAGGGATGAATAGTACCCTTTTCCCTGTTGCATTAAGGGAACCTCGACAATCACTTGCTGTAGACACAGCTTTCGAATTGCAGCCCACACTATCTCCCTCTCTGGGGGAGATGTTGGTAAAGCCGATTTGAAGAATCGGCGGGGAGGCACGTCTTCGAATTCCAGCTTGTAACCTTGGGACACAATTTCCATCGCCCAAGGATCCACATCCGACTGAACCCAGACGTGACTGAAGAGTCGTAGACGTGCCCCCACCGGTGCGGCCTCCCTCAGTGGAGCCCCAGCGTCACGCGGTGGATTTAGTAGAAGCCGGGGAGGACTTCTGTTCCTGGGAACTGGCCATAGCAGGCATTCTTTTTCCCTCTACCCTTACCTCTGGCGAGGAAGGAAGAGCCCCGATCTCTTCTGGACTTATGCGACCGAAAGGATTGCATCTGATACTGCGGCGTTTTCTTTTGCTGTGGGGGAACATAAGGCAAAAAAGGTAGATTTACCCGCGGTAGCTGTTTAAACCAGGTCCGCAAGACCTGCCCCAGTTAAAAGCTCACCCTTGTAAGGCAAAATTTCTATATGCCACTCTGAGTCGGCATCACCCGTCTGTTGGCGGGTCCACAGCATAGATAAGACTGCGTCTTTGATGTGACCTAAGGTCAATAAAATGGTATCCCTATCTAGGGTATCAATATCAGCTGACAAGGTATCTGTCCAAGCTGCTACTGCGCTATAAATCGGTGCGGCTCTGGGACGAACGGCGGGGTGAGACCTGCGTTCCGACTCCCTCTGGAGCTAGTGGTGTCCAGTGGCCTAAGAAGCAGAGCCTATCACTTAAGTAGGTCTGCTTCTCTCTCCTCAGTCCCACGATGCAGGGAGCCTGTTGCCAGCAGTGCTCCCTGAAAATAAAAAACCTAACAAAATTATTTTTCAGAGAAACTCAGTAGAGCTCCCCTGTAGTGCACCCATTCTCCTCTGGGCACAGAATCTAACTGAGGTCTGGAGGAGGGGCATAGAGGGAGGAGCCAGTGCACACCCATACTAAAAGTTCTTTAGAGTGCCCATATCTCCTGCGGAGCCCGTCTATACCCCATGGTCCTTACGGAGTCCCCAGCATCCTCTAGGACGTAAGAGAAATTTCAGAAACCTCCTTGGCATCTGAAAACGCTTGTCTGGGTTCTTCCAAGCCTTGGATAATTGATCATCAAGTTTCTTTGAGAAGGGATAAGTGACCGATGATTGCTGTTTTCTACCAAATAAGGTAGTGTCCAGCGAATCAGGTGGCACAGTCTCGGAAATGATCAACACCTGTCGAACTGCCAAAATAAGGGGTTCAACCCCCTGAGTACATTCTGTAGGATTTATTTCCTCAGAGTCTGTGATCTCGCCCAACTCACGGTCATCTTCATCCACTTCATAGTGGGAAAGTAACTCCTCCCCCGAGTCATCCGACTGGAGAATGTGTGCTACTGGACGCTTATTAGCTCATAAGGATGTTTGTAATTGCTTTGCAGATGTGTCCAAAAGCTTAGAGATACCATCCACCGACTTGGCTAGTCCCGCCACCCAGGTCATTCTGTAGAAAGAGAAAGGGAGACTGAACTCTGATAAGAATCCTCCCTAACAGATTCACGTGTTTTACGTAATCCAGCCAACTCAGAATTTAACTGCGACATAGTATCCGTGAGAGCTGCCGCCGGGGAGAAACTGGTGTCCTGTGAAGGACCTACTGATACAACCTCCGAAGCATATGTCTCGCAGAGGAAAGAATCATCTGTGTGTGCCTTTTTATTACATTTCGCACACAAAAACAGCTTTTGTGATGCCTTAGCTGCTGGTCCCTTGCCCATCAATGACCAGGACCAGACACACACATACACACAATACTTGTGCACTCTCAATTATCAATAGAGAAAGTAATAGAGAGGCAGGAGGACAGAAGGTGTTTTTTTTTACTCCCAGAGCCGTAACTACGTGTGTGCCAAGGGGGCTTGGCACACAGCGCAGTTGCCCTGGGGGCGCACGGCCAGCGGCATGTAATGAGTCAAATTGACTCATTACATGCCGCCTCTAAGTCTCTGCGCCGTGCTGTGAAGCTAGAAGACATCAGCGCCGGAGGCAGCGGAGAAGGAGGAGGGAGGGGGAGCAGGGAGCCGCAGCAGCGCTGTGTTATTGGTAGTAAGCGCCGCTGCAGCATCCCCCTCTCCTTCCGTATTGGCTGCCCGGCAGCCAATACAGAAGGAGAGGGGGATGCTGCAGCGGCGCTTACTACCAATAACATAGCGCTGCTGCGGCTCCCTGCTCCCCCTCCCTCCTCCTCCTTCTCATCTCACTGCCTGCACCGAGGGAGCAGCACGAGGAGCCTGTCAGCGGGGAGAAGGTAAGTATATTCCCCCCCCCCTCTCTCTCTCTCTCTGTCTCTCTCTCGGACACCGCCTGCCGCAATGTGTAAAAAATGGGACTGGCTGCCGCAATGTGTAAAATGGGACTGGCTGCCGCAATGTGTAAAAAATGGGACTGGCTGCCGCAATGTGTAAAAAAGGGGGATGGCTGCCGCAATGTGTAAAAAAGGGGGATGGCTGCCGCAATGTGTAAAATGGGACTGGCTGCCGCAATGTGTAAAATGGGACTGGCTGCCGCAATGTGTAAAAAATGGGGACTGGCTGCCGCAATGTGTAAAATGGGGTCCTGGCTGCCGCAATGTGTAAAATGGGGCTGGCTGCCGCAATGTGTAAAAATAAGAATTTACTCACCGGTAATTCTATTTCTCGTAGTCCGTAGTGGATGCTGGGAACTCCGTAAGGACCATGGGGAATAGCGGGCTCCGAAGGAGGCTGGGCACTCTAGAAAGATCTTAGACTACCTGGTGTGCACTGGCTCCTCCCACTATGACCCTCCTCCAAGCCTCAGTTAGGTACTGTGCCCGGACGAGCGTACACAATAAGGAAGGATTTTGAATCCCGGGTAAGACTCATACCAGCCACACCAATCACACCGTACAACTCGTGATATGAAACACAGTTAACAGTATGAAACAATAGAGCCTCTCAACAGATGGCTCAACAATAACCCGATTTAGTTAACAATAACTATGTACAAGTAATGCAGATAAACCGCACTTGGGATGGGCGCCCAGCATCCACTACGGACTACGAGAAATAGAATTACCGGTGAGTAAATTCTTATTTTCTCTAACGTCCTAGTGGATGCTGGGAACTCCGTAAGGACCATGGGGATTATACCAAAGCTCCCAAACGGGCGGGAGAGTGCGGATGACTCTGCAGCACCGAATGAGAGAACTCCAGGTCCTCCTCAGCCAGGGTATCAAATTTGTAGAATTTTGCAAACGTGTTTGCCCCTGACCAAGTAGCTGCTCGGCAAAGTTGTAAAGCCGAGACCCCTCGGGCAGCCGCCCAAGATGAGCCCACCTTCCTTGTGGAATGGGCATTGACAGATTTTGGCTGTGGCAGGCCTGCCACAGTATGTGCAAGCTGAATTGTACTACAAATCCAACGAGCAATAGTCTGCTTAGAAGCAGGAGCACCCAGCTTGTTAGGTGCATATAGGATAAACAGCGAGTCAGATTTTCTGACTCTAGCCGTTCTGGAAACATATATTTTCAGTGCCCTGACAACGTCTAGCAACTCCAAGTCCCTAGTAGCCGTAGGCACCACAATAGGCTGGTTCAGGTGAAACGCTGACACCACCTTTGGGAGAAACTGGGGACGAGTCCTTAATTCTGCCCTATCCATATGGAAAATCAAATAAGGGCTTTTACAAGACAAAGCCGCCAATTCTGATACTCGCCTGACAGAAGCCAAGGCCAATAACATAACCACCTTCCACGTGAGATATTTCAGATCCACGGTTTTTAGTGGTTCAAACCAATGTGATTTTAAGAAACTCAACACCACGTTGAGATCCCAAGGTGCCACAGGAGGCACAAACGGGGGCTGACTATGCAGCACTCCTTTTATAAATGTCTGAACTTCAGGTACTGAAGCTAGTTCTTTTTTGAAAGAAAATCGACAGAGCCGAGATCTGTACCTTAATGGAACCCAATTTAAGGCCCATAGTCACTCCTGCTTGCAGGAAATGCAGAAATCGACCTAGTCGAAATTCCTCTGTTGGGGCCCTTTCGGCCTCACACCATGCAACATATTTTCGCCATATGCGGTGATAATGAGTTGCTGTAACCTCTTTCCTGGCTTTAGTAAGCGTAGGAATTACTTCCTCCGGAATGCCCTTTTCCTTCAGGATCCGGCGTTCAACCGCCATGCCGTCAAACGCAGCCGCGGTAAGTCTTGGAACAGACAGGGCCCCTGCTGCCGCAGGTCCTGTCTGAGTGGCAGAGGCCATGGGTCCTCTGATATAAATTCTTGAAGTTCTGGGTACCAAGCTCTTCTTGGCCATCCACGAGTATCGTTCTTACTCCTCGCCTTCTTATTATTCTCAGTACCTTTGGTATGAGAGGCAGAGGGGAGAACACCTAAACCGACTGGTACACCCACGGTGTTACCAGAGCGTCCATAGCTATCGCCTGAGGGTCCCTTGACCTGGTGCAATATCTTTTATAGCTTTTTGTTAAGGCGGGACGCCATCATGTCCACCTGTGGCCTTTCCCAATGGTGTACAATCCTATTGGAAGACTTCTGGAGGAAGTCCCCATTCTCCCGGGTGGAGGTCGTGTCTGTTGAGAAGATCTGCTTCCCAGTTGTCCACTCCGGGAATGAACACTGCTGACAGTGCTAACACATGATTTTCCGCCTATCGGAGAATCCTTGTGGCTTCTGCCATCGCCATCCTGCTTCTTGTGCCGCCCTGTTGGTTTACATGGGCGACAGCCGTGATGTTGTCTGATTGGATCAGTTTGAAGCAGAGGCCTTGCTGGCCTCAGGGCATTGTAAATGGCCCTCAGATCCAGAATATTTATGTGTAGGGAAATAACCTGACTTGACCAAAGTCCCTGGAAGTTTCTTCCCTGTGTGACTGCCCCCCAGCCTCAAAGGCTGGAATCCATGGTCACTAGGACCTAGTCCTGTATGCCGAACCTGCGGCCCTCTTGAAGATGGGCACTCTGCAGCCACCACAGTAGAGATACCCTGGTCCTTGGAGACAGGGTTATCAGCCTATGCATCGGAAGATGCGATCCGGACCACTTGTCCAACAGGTCCCTCTGAAAAGTTCTTGTATGGAACCTGCCTAATGGGATTGCTTCGTAAGAAGCTACCATTTTTCCCAGGACTCGCGTGCAATGATGCACCGCTACCTATTTTGGTTTCAGGAGGTCTCTGACTAGAGATGACAACTCCTTGGCTTTCTCCTCCGGGAGAAACACTATTTCTGGTTTATGTCCAGAACCATCCCCAGGAACAGTAGACGTGTCATAGGAACCAGCTGTGACTTTGGACTGTTTAGAATCCACCTATGCTGTTGTAGCACTTTCCAAAATAGTGCTACCCCGACTACCAACTGCTCCTTGGACCTCGCCCTTATAACGAGATTGTCCAAGTACGGGATAATTACAACTCCCTTTTTTCGAAGGAGTATCATCATTTCGGCCATCACCTTGATAAAACACCCTCGGTGCCATGTACAGTCCAAACGGCAGTGTCTGGACTTGGTAATGGTAATCCTGTACCACAAATCTGAGGTACTCCTGGCGAGGATGTTAAATGGGGACATGCAGGTAAGCATCCTTGATGTCCCGGGATACCATGTAATCCCCCTCGTCCAGGCTTGCAATAACCGCCCTGAGCGATTCCATCTTGAACTTGAATTTTTTTATGTTCAAGGATTTTAAATATAAAATGGGTCACACCGAACCATGCGGTTTCGGTACCCCAACCCGTGTGGAATAGTAACCCCGTCCTTGTTGAAGTAGGGGCACCTTGAGTATTACCTGCTGGGAATACCGCTTATTAATTGCCTCTAGCACAGCCTCCCTGCCTGAGGGAGTTGTCAGCAAGGCATATTTTAGGAAACGGCTGGGGGGAGACATCTCGAATTCCAGCTTGTACCCCTGAAATACTACTTGGAAGAAACAGGGATCCACCTGTGAGCGAGCCCACTAATTGCTGAAATTTTTGAGGCGGCCCACCACCGTACCTGGCTACACCTGTGGAGCACCCGCGTCATGGTGTGTACTCACAGGAGGCGGGGGAAGAATCTTGATTCTGGGAAACAGGCTGACTGGTGCAGCTTTTTCCCTCTACCCTTGTCTCTGTACAGAAAGGAAGCGCCATTTGACCCGCTTGCTTTTCTGAAACCGAAAGGACTGTACCTTTGTCTGTGAGGAAACCGGAGGTAAAATTATTTCTTCCCAGCAGTTGCTGTGGATACGAGGTCCCAGAGACCATCCCCAAATAATTCCTCACCCTTATAAGGCTCTCTATGCGCTTTTTAAGTCAGCATCACCTGTCCAGTGACAGGTCTCTAATACCCTCCTGACAGAATGGACATTACATTTATTTTGGATGCCAGCCGGCAAAATATCCCTCTGTGCATCCCCCATATATAAGACAACGTCTTTAATATGTTTTTATGTTTGCCAACTATTATCCCTGTTTGACAGGGTCACCAACCACGCTGCAGCAGCACTATCTGCAGGTCTCAGTCTAGTACCTGAGTGTGTAAATACAGACTTCAGGATAGCCTCCTGTTTTTTATCAACAGGTACCTATTAAAGTGGCCGTATCCTAAGACGGCAGTCTTTTTTGACAAACGTGTGAGCGCCTTATCCACCCTAGGGGATATCTCCCAGCGTAACTTATCCTCCTGGCGGGAAAGGGTACGCCATCAGTAACTTTTTATAAATTACCAGTTTCTTAACGGGGGAACCCACGCTTTTCACACACTTAATTTATTCATCTGATGGGGGAACAAAACACTGCCTGTTTTTTCTCCCCAAACCTAAAACCCATTTATAGAGGTGCTTGGGTTAAAGTCAGAAATGTATAACACATTTTTTATTGCCGGGATCAAGTCACGGATTGGATTGTGTATATGTCTCCACCTTGTCGACACTGGAGTCAGACTCAGTGTCGACATCTGTGTCTGCCATCTGAGAGAGCGGGCGTTTTTGAGCCCCTGATGGCCTTTGAGACGCCTGGGCAGGCGCGGGCTGCGAAGCCGGCTGTCCCACAGCTGTTACGTCATCCACCCTTTTATGTAAGGAGTTGACACTGTCGGTTAATACCTTTTACCTCTCTATCCACTCTGGTGTCGGCCCCACAGGGGGCGACATCACATATATCGGCCTCTGTTCCGTCACCATATAAGCCTCCTCATTCAACATGTCGACACAGCCGTACCGACACACCGCAGACACACAGGGAATGCTCTAAACGAGGACAGGACCCACAAAAGCCCTTTGGGGGGACAGAGTGAGAGTATGCCAGCACACACCAGAGCGCTATATACTGCAGGGACTAACTGAGTTATGTCCCCTATAGCTTTATATATATATATAATGTATACTGCGCCTAAATTTAGTGCCCCCTCTCTCTTTTTTTAACCCTTGTAGACTGCAGGGGAGAGCCAGGGAGCTTCCCTCCAACGGAGCTGTGAGGGAAAATGGCGCCAGTGTGCTGAGGAGATAGGCTCCGCCCCTTTTTCGCGGCCTATTCTCCCGTTTTTTATGGACTTCTGGCAGGGGTATTTACCTCATATATAGCCCCTGGGGCTATATATTGAGGTATTTTTGCCAGCCAAGGTGTTTTTATTGCTGCCTCAGGGCGCCCCCCCCCAGCGCCCTGCACCCTCAGTGACCGAAGTATGAAGTGTGTGAGAGGAGCAATGGCGCACAGCTGCAGTGCTGTGCGCTACCTTGGTGAAGACTGAGTCTTCATGCCGCCGATTTTCCGGACCATCTTCTTGCTTCTGGCTCTGTAAGGGGGACGGCGGCGCGGCTCCGGGACCGAACATCAAGGCTGGGCCTGCGGTCGATCCCTCTGGAGCTAATGGTGTCCAGTAGCCTAAGAAGCCCAATCCGGCTGCAAGCAGGCGAGTTCGCTTCTTCTCCCCTTAGTCCCTCGCTGCAGTGAGCCTGTTGCCAGCAGGTCTCACTGAAAAGAACAAATTCTAAGACTATAACTTTCTAAGAGCTCAGGAGAGCCCCTAGTGTGCATCCAACCTCGGCCGGGCACGAAATCTAACTGAGGCTTGGAGGAGGGTCATAGTGGGAGGAGCCAGTGCACACCAGGTAGTCTAAGATCTTTCTAGAGTGCCCAGCCTCCTTCGGAGCCCGCTATTCCCCATGGTCCTTACGGAGTTCCCAGCATCCACTAGGACGTTAGAGAAAAGGGTCTATCTGCGGCAATGTGTAAAAAGGGGGACTGGCTGCCGTAATGTGTAAAAAGGGGGACTGGCTGCCGCAATGTGTATAAAGGGGGACACCGTCTGCCGTAATGTGTAAAAACGGGGACGCTGTCTGCTGTAATTGTAAAAAAGGGACGCTGTCTGCCGCAATGTGTAAAAAGAAGGACCGGCTGCCGCAATGTGTTAAAAGGGAGACTGGCTGCTGTAATGTGTAAAAAGGGGGACTGGCTGCCGCAATGTGTAAAAAGGGTCTATCTGCCGCAATGTATAAAAAGGGGGACTGGCTGCCGCAATGTGTAAAAAAAGGGTCTATCTGCCACAATGTGTAAAAAGGGGGCCTGGCTGCCGCAATGTGTAAGAAAGGGCCCTGGCTGCCGCAATGTGTAAAAAGGGAGACTGGCTGCCGCAATGTGTAAGAAAGGGCCCTGGCTGCCGCAATGTGTAAAAAGGGAGACTGGCTGCCGCAATGTGTAAAAAGGGGGACTGGCTGCCGCAATGTGTAAAAAGGGGGACACTGTCTGCTGTAATGTATAAAAGGGGCTCTACCTGGTGTAGTGGCGCTACTGTGCAGCGTAATTTGAATAATGTAGACTACTGTGCACCGTAGTATGAATTGCTATTATTTTGTGGCCACGCCCCTTCCCCGTGAAGCCACGCCCCTAGAATTTTTTGCGCGCCTGCGGCGCGCACTGCCCCTATCGTACATGGGGGGGGGGGGGGCGCCACTGTCGTTTCTTGCACACAGCGCTAAAATGCCTAGTTACGGCACTGTTTACTCCCCTATGTAAACAACTCCCTTAGTTACCAGCTGTACACTTGTATGCAGGCTCTCTGTGTATGCAAAAGGCACCTGTCTCTGTGGAGAGAGAAGAGAAACAGTGTCGCAATTATACAATTCTGTAGCTGAGGGAGCCCACCTGAAATGATTGACAGGCAGAAAGCCCGCTAACTCCACCCATCTCCTTCCCGCAGCTATACCACCCAGGTCACCCAAACGCCATCTTATGTGGGTGCCTGTGCTGTAACTAGCAGCCTCCCAGAGCCGGCCCTAGCTATAGGCAAACTAGGCAACTGCCTAGGGCATTTGGTATGCCTAGGAGCACCAGCAGCTTCTGCTGATTAAAATGATATGTGGCATGCCTATATTCTGTGTGTAGCATTTCGTATACAGATACAGCCACAGTCGCACACGTATATAGGCATGCTGCATATCATTTTAATCAGCAGAAGCTGCTTGTGCATCCCAGCCACATAGCAATGCAAATAAGATGCATTTTCATAAAAAAAAAGGTGCCCAACATTAGCAGAATTGCCAACTGACTCACGCCAGTCTTTTCCTGCTGCATGTCGCACTGAGGCAAGATTTATGAGGACACATCTGTATCCAAGCAGAGGCAGTGGTCACAGTGTTAGCGGCCGTGTGAGTGCTGCGTGTGGGAGGGTTGGTTGTGTAATAGTGTTCAGCATATGGGGGTAATTCCAAGTTGATCGCAGCAGGAAATTTTTTAGCAGTTGGGCAAAACCATGTGCACTGCAGGGGGGGGGGGGTAGATATAACATGTGCAGAGAGAGTTAGATTTGGGTGTAAACATAAAGCAGCCAGTATTTACCCTGCACAGAAACATAATAACCCACCCAAATCTAACTCTCTCTACACGTTATAACTGCCCCCCCGGCAGTGCACATGGTTTTGCCCAACTACTAAAAAAAATGTCCTGCTGCGATCAACTTGGAATTACCCCCAATGTGTAAGGTGCATTATGTGCGTCATGTGTGTAAATGCATTATTAATGTGCAGCAAATGTGTAAGGGGCACTATGTGTGTCATTATGTGTATAAGGGCACTAATAATGTGCAGCATATGTATAAGGGACATTATATGTTTCATTATGTGTATAAGGGCATTCATAATTTGTGGCATATGCATAAGGGACATTATGTGAATAATGGCACTAATAAAGGTTGGCATAATGTGTAAGGTGCATTATTTTTATAAGGACATTAATAATGTGTGTCTTATGTGTAAGGGGCATTACTGTGTGGTATTATGTGTATAAATGCATTACTAATGTGTGGCATTATGTGTATAAGGTGCTCTACTGTGTGGTGTTACATAAAGAAAGGGCACTACTGTGTGGTCTAATGTGAATAAAAAGCAATATGGTGTGGTGTAATGTGAATAAGGAGCACTATTGTGAGGAGTAACGTTTATAAGGTAAGGTGGTACTACTGTGTGATGTAACGTGAATAAGGAACACTATCACATGATAAAATGTGAAAAAAGTTGCAGTACTCTGTGGCGTAATTTGAATTGGGGGTTCTATTGTGTGGCCATGCCCCTTGCCAGCAAAAACACACCCCTTTTTGGGCTGTACGCCGAATGTGCGCACTGTTCCTATATAAAATATAAAGGGTAGGAGCATCAAAATGAGGACTGCTATGGGTGAGAGGTGATGGAGTTAGAAAAGGGGTGCATGGTCAGAGGTGGAACTAGCGCTGGAGCTAGGGGGCACCAGCCAAAATCTTGCCTAGGGCATCATATTGGTTAGGGCCGGCTCTGCAGCCTCCCCTTGTGCCCTAGAGCAATGTGACACTGCGGGCACTTGCGGCTGTGACTGGAGATGAAAACCCTTGTAAGACCGCGCCGTGGCGGCTCACAAACAGTCTGACGTAAATTAAAGATAAGTAAACTAAAAATAGGTTAAGCTTACTCAGCCAGCGTGACCGACTCCCTCTGCATAAATTATAAACTGAGTGATGATGGGGATAGAAGGGGAGGATCCTGTTATACTTCTTGATTTATTTAAAGTGCCAAGCTCCCTATAGCCACCGTCTATGCCTCAGTGTAATTGGAAGTCTCCCAGTGTCCCCTAGTGGCTGTATGAGAAAGGGGTATAATAATTTTTTCTTGGATTGATTATTGTACATGGATGGCATTCTCTTGAAACTGCATAACCACCAGAGAGGCAGGACATTTAAATCACTTTAAAATGAATGGACATTCGGCGTGTAATAGGTAGCCATGGGATCGCACCTTTAAACAGCATGGGCCTATTGCCGGAATCTGGTGACAGTTTCCTAATTTGCATACCTGCAAACTTCTGCCCTCGAGATTTGTTCTGTGTGTTATTGACTTGGAAATGAAGGATGGCATTAACGTAATAAAAGTAATTTAGGGGGTAATTCCAAGTTGATCGCAGCAGGATTTTTGTTAGCAATTGGGCAAAACCATGTGCACTGCAGGGGAGGCAGATATAACATGTGCAGAGAGAGTTAGATTTGGGTGGGGTGTGTTCAATCTGCAATCTAATTTGCAGTGTAAAAATAAAGCAGCCAGTATTTACCCTGCACAGAAATAAAATAACCCACCCAAATCTAACTCTCTCTGCACATGTTATATCTGCCTCCCCTGCAGTGCACATGGTTTTGCCCAATTGCTATCAAAAATCCTGCTGCGATCAACTTGGAATTACCCCCTTAGGGTGGGTACACACCATGCAATGTGTACCATGAGCGACATCGCCTAGTGTGTCCCACTCCTGGGCCAGGCTGCAGACAGTGTGCATACACACTGTGTGATATCGCACAGTGGTGTCATGCTGCGGCCGTTCTGTGCATGCAGCTTTGGATGATGAGTCCATATTGAGCTGCCTGCCCAGGCGACAGTGAGCCTTATTAACGAGGTGCGGGGCTGCGCATTTTGGGATCTTAATCAAGGTCTTGATAAAAGGATTAAGATCCCAAAACGTTGATCACACCTACCTGGTTGCCATTGTGATCCTTTGTCCACGAGTGCCAGATACCATTTGCAGAGTGTGTATATATACACTGCTCAAAAAAATAAAGGGAACACTAAAATAACACATGCTAGATCTGAATGAATGAAATATTCTTATTAAATACTTTGTTCTTTACATAGATGAATGTGCTGACAACAAAATCACACAAAAATTCAGGGACGTGTAGTCAGGGGAGGCAGTGCCTCCCCTGTCATAATGATTAAAATAATAAAAAGAAGATATTTATAACAGAGTCTGTTATCAATATCTTTTTTCCTTATTTTAATAATCCCCCCCCCCCCCCCCTGTGGCTGCTTGTGAGGGTGGGAGGCAGCGGGAGAGGTGCCTCCCGCTGCTAACATTAAAACTCCGGGCAGCGGGGGGCGGGGCGCAGCAATGGGCTGTGAAAGCCCATTGAAAATGAATGGACAAGCGGCACCTATAGGTGCCGCAATGACAGGGGCGTGCGATGAATGCACGCCCCTGTCAGTGTCCAGATGTGATTGGCCCAGCGGATCCAGTGCTGGATCCGCTGTCCAATCACCCCCTTCCCGGCTGCAGCAGGCGCCGTGGGCTGTGTGGGCGCCCGCTGCAGCCAGCGCCGCTACTATGGGAGAGACGTCATGAGTCATGACGTCTCTCCCATAGTACAGAAGAGACGAGCCGGCGGCGGACGGACGGAGGACAGCGCTGCAGGAGCGGTAAGTATGTGTGTGTGTGTTTTTTTTTTTTATGTGTTTGTGTTGGGGCACAGCAAGAGGGGCACAACAACTGGGGGGCACAGCAACTGGGGGGCACAGCAACTGGCACAGCAAGAGGGGCACAGCAAGAGGGGCACAGCAACTGGGGGGCACAACAACAAGGGGCACAGCAACTGGGGGGCACTGCAACAGGGGCACAGCAACTGGGGGGCACAACAACAAGGGGCACAGCAAGAGGGACACAGCAACTGGGGGGCACAGCAACTGGGGGGCACAACAACAAGGGGCACAGCAACTGGGGGGCGCATCAACAAGGGGCACAGCAACAGGGGCACAGCAACTGGGGGGCACAACAACAAGGGGCACAGCAACAGGGGCACAGCAACTGGGGGGCACAACAACAAGGGGCACAGCAACTGGGGGGCACAACAACAAGGGGCACAGCAACGGGCACAGCAACTGGGGGGCGCAACAACAAGGGGCACAGCAACAGGGGCACAGCAACTGGGGGGCACAACAAGGGGCACAGCAACAGGGGCACAGCAACTGGGGGGCGCAACAACAAGGGGCACAGCAACTGGGGGGCGCAACAACAAGGGGCACAGCAACAGGGGCACAGCAACTGGGGGGCACATCAACAAGGGGCACAGCAACTGGGGGGCACAACAACAAGGGGCACAGCAACAGGGGCACAACAACAAGGGGCACAGCTATAAGGGGCACAAGTACAAGGGGCACAGCAACTGAGGGGCACAGCCACAAGGGGCAAAGCTACAGGGGGCACAGCGACTGGGGGCACAACTACAGGGGTCACAACTACTCGGGGCACTGATACAGGGGGCAAAGCTACTAGGGGTACAGCTACTAGGCTCACAACTATTGGGGGAGCCTGCTCCATCATCCCAGTTAGCAGCAGCACTCTCCCCTGTCTGTGCTAACGTCTTCCCGCGTCAGCGAGGGCATAATATTCATTAATTTCTCTCTCTTTCTCTCTCTCTCTCTCGCTCTCCTCCTGTGGATTACTTTGTTTGTAAGTATAATTTTCATTTTTACAGGTACCCCTTTTGGATTCTACTGGACAAGTGGACGTGACCGGCGTGGGATGGAGGTAAGTGATCTCTCTCTCTTTTTTACAGAAACCACCTATTGGATTCTACTGGACAAGTGGACGTGACCGGCGTGGGATGTAGGTAAGTATGTGTGAGTGTGTAAGTGTGTTTTAATAAATTTTTACTTTCACGGTGTGTGTGTTGTGTTTTTATTTGGGTATTTTTTGTTGTTGTAGAACTACAGGTACCAGCGGGCCCGTTATTTCCCTGCATGCTGGCACTTGAAGTTCTCCAAGTACCAGCAAGCGGGGGAGGCTTGCTGGGCCTTGTAGTTCCACAACAAAAAACAATATTCTTTTGTATACACACTTATGGCTATCAGCCTGGCACCCACCGCCCAGGGGTGCTGGGGACAGCCTCGGGCTTCACCCCTGGCCCTTGGGTGCCTGGAGGGGGGGGACCTCTTGATTTAAGGGGTCCCCACTCCTCCAGGGAACCCCGACCAGGGGTGACTAGTTGGGGGGGTAATGCCACGGCCGCAGGGACCTACATAAATGTGTCCCCCGGCTGTGGCATTATGTCCCTGGCTAGTGGAGTCCGGTGCTGGTTTTAAAAATACGGGGGACCCCTACATCTTTTGTCCCCCGTATTTTTGGAACCAGGACCGGTCTAAGAGCCCGGTGCTGGTTGTCTAAATACGGGGAACCCCTGTCCAATTTTTTCCCAGTATTTAAACAACCAGGACCGGCTCAAAGAGCCCGAGGCTGGTTATACTTAGGAAGGGGGACCTCACGCATTTTTTTTTTACATTTTTTAACCCATTCAGATCCTTCTCCATTAAGTTAATGGAAGCCCTGGACAACAAAATTGCATTCATGTCCTCCTCCCACTCCCTTCCCAAACACTAATTTTTATTTTTTTCTATAAAAATGTACAATATATCACAAGTATGATGAGCAGGCAGGCAGCGGGCATTGGCGGCATCGGACTGAGGTGCAAATTAGTGGCGGAGGGCTGGGTCAGTTGATGGTGGGCTAGTTTGTAAGCCATTGGCGGTGGCAGCAGGCATCGGCTAAGTGGCAGTAGTGGGCATTGGCTCGGCGGCGGTAGGGGTCATCGGCAGGATTCGGCGGACATTATGGCTGTAGTGCCTCACCGGCCTCTGACCTCACCGCACGCCACTGCAAAAATTATCAATGGAAATCAAATTTATTAACCCATGGAGGTCTGGATTTGGAGTCATACTCAAAATTAAAGTGAAAAAACACACTACAGGCTGATCCAACTTTGATGTCCTTAAAACAAGTCAAAATGAGGCTCAGTAGTGTGTGTGGTCTCCACGTGCCTGTATGACCTCCCTACAACGCCTGGGCATGCTCCTGATGAGGTGGCGGATGGTCTCCTGAGGGATCTCCTCCCAGACCTGGACTAAAGCATCCGCCAACTCCTGGACAGTCTGTGGTGCAACGTGGCGTTGGTGGATGGAGCGAAACATGATGTCCCAGATTTGCTCAATTGGATTCAGGTCTGGGGAACGGGCGGGCCAGTCCATAGCATCAATGCCTTTGTTTTGCAGGAGCTGCTGACACACTCCAGCCACATGAGGTTTAGCATTGTCTTGCATTAGGAGGAACCCAGGGCCAACCGCACCAGCATATGGTCTCACAAGGGGTCTGAGGATCGCATCTCGGTAACTAATGGCAGTCAGGCTACCTCTGGCGAGCACATGGAGGGCTGTGCAGCCCCCCAAAGAAATGCCACCCCACACCATTACTGACCCACTGCCAAACCGGTCATGCTGGAGGATGTTGCAGGCATCAGAACGTTCTCCTTGGCGTCTCCAGACTCTGTCACGTCTGTCACATGTGCTCAGTGAGAACCTGCTTTCATCTGTGAAGAGCACAGGGCGCCAGTGGCGAATTTGCCAATCTTGGTGTTCTCTGGCAAATACCAAACGTCCTGCACGGTGTTGGGCTGTAAGCACAACCCTCACCTGTGGACGTCAGGCCCTCATACCACCCTCATGGAGTCTGTTTCTGATCGTTTGAGTAGACACATGCACATTTGTGGCTTGCTGGAGGTCATTTTGCAGGGTTCTGGCAGTGCTCCTCCTGTTCCTCCTTGCACAAAGGCGGAGGTAGCGGTCCTGCTGCTGGGTTGTTGCCCTCCTACGGCCTCCTCCACGTCTCCTGATGTACTGGCCTGTCTCCTGGTAGCGCCTCCGTGCTCTGGACACTACGCTGACAGACACAGCAAACCTTCTTTCCACAGCTCGCATTGATGTGCCATCCTGGATGAGCTGCACTACCTGAGCCACTTGTGTGGGTTGTAGATTCCATCTCATGCTACCACTAGAGTGAAAGCACCGCCAGCTTTCAAAAGTGACCAAAACATCAGCCAGAAAGCATAGGAGCTGAGAAGTGGTCTGAGGTCACCACCTGCAGAACAACTCCTTTATTGGGGGTGTCTTGCTAATTGCCTATAATTTCCACCTGTTGTCTATTCCATTTGCACAACAGCATGTGAAATTGATTGTCAATCAGTGTTGCTTCCTAAGTGTACAGTTTGATTTCACAGAAGTGTGATTGACTTGGAGTTACATTGTGTTGATTAAGTGTTCCCTTTATTTTTTTGAGCAGTGTATATATATAATAAGAATTTACTTACCGATAATTCTATTTCTCGTAGTCCGTAGTGGATGCTGGGAACTCCGTAAGGACCATGGGGAATAGCGGCTCCGCAGGAGACTGGGCACAAAAGTAAAGCTTTAGGACTACCTGGTGTGCACTGGCTCCTCCCCCTATGACCCTCCTCCAAGCCTCAGTTAGGATACTGTGCCCGGACGAGCGTACACAATAAGGAAGGATTTTGAATCCCGGGTAAGACTCATACCAGCCACACCAATCACACCGTATAACTTGTGATCTGAACCCAGTTAACAGTATGATAACAGAGGAGCCTCTAGAAAAGATGGCTCACTACAACAATAACCCGATTTAGTTAACAATAACTATGTACAAGTATTGCAGACAATCCGCACTTGGGATGGGCGCCCAGCATCCACTACGGACTACGAGAAATAGAATTATCGGTAAGTAAATTCTTATTTTCTCTGACGTCCTAGTGGATGCTGGGAACTCCGTAAGGACCATGGGGATTATACTAAAGCTCCCAAACGGGCGGGAGAGTGCGGATGACTCTGCAGCACCGAAATGAGAGAACTCCAGGTCCTCCTCAGCCAGGGTATCAAATTTGTAGAATTTAGCAAACGTGTTTGCCCCTGACCAAGTAGCTGCTCGGCAACGTTGTAAAGCCGAGACCCCTCGGGCAGCCGCCCAAGATGAGCCCACTTTCCGTGTGGAATGGGCTTTTACAGATTTTGGCTGTGGCAGGCCTGCCACAGAATGTGCAAGCTGAATTGTACTACAAATCCAACGAGCAATAGTCTGCTTAGAAGCAGGAGCACCCAGCTTGTTGGGTGCATACAGGATAAACAGCGAGTCAGATTTTCTGACTCCAGCCGTCCTGGAAACATATATTTTCAGGGCCCTGACAACGTCTAGCAACTTGGAGTCCTCCAAGTCCCTAGTAGCCGCAGGCACCACAATAGGTTGGCTCAGGTGAAACGCTGAAACCACCTTAGGGAGAAACCGAGGACGAGTCCTCAATTCCGCCCTGTCCGTATGGAAATTCAGATAAGGGCTTTTACAGAATAAAGCCGCCAATTCTGACACGCGCCTGGCCCAGGCCAGGGCCAACATCTTTAAGTGGTTCAAACCAATGTGACTTTTGGAACCCAAAAACTACATTGAGATCCCAAGGTGCCACTGGAGGCACAAAAGGAGGCTGTATATGCAGTACCCCTTTTACAAACGTCTGCACTTCAGGGACTGAAGCTAGTTCTTTCTGGAAGAAAATTGACAGGGCCGAAATTTTTACCTTAATGGACCCCAATTTCAGGCCCATAGACACTCCTGTTTGCAGGAAATGTAGGAATCGACCCAGTTGAAATTCCTCCGTCGGGCCTTACTGGCCTCGCACCACGCAACATATTTTCGCCAAATGTGGTGATAATGTTTTGCGGTTACATCCTTCCTGGCTTTGATCAGGATAGGGATGACTTCATCTGGAATGCCTTTTTCCTTCAGGATCCGGCGTTCAACCGCCATGCCGTCAAACGCAGCAGCGGTAAGTCTTGGAACAGACAGGGTCCCTGCTGGAGCAGGTCCCTTCTTAGAGGTAGAGGCCATGGATCCTCCGTGAGCCTCTCCTGAAGTTCCGGGTACCAAGTCCTTCTTGGCCAATCCGGAGCCACGAATATAGTGCTTACTCCTCTCCATCTTATAATTCTCAGTACCTTGGGTATGAGAGGCAGAGGAGGGAACACATACACTGACTGGTACACCCACGGTGTTACCAGAGTGTCTACAGCTATTGCCTGAGGGTCCCTTGACCTGGCGCAATACCTGTCGAGTTTTTTGTTGAGGCGGGACGCCATCATGTCCACCTTTGGTTTTTCCAACGGTTTATAATCATGTGGAAGACTTCTGGGTGAAGTCCCCCTTCTCCCGGGTGGAGGTCGTGTCTGCTGAGGAAGTCTGCTTCCCAGTTGTCCACTCCCGGAATGAATACTGCTGACAGTGCTATCACATGATTTTCCGCCCAGCGAAGAATCCTTGCAGCTTCTGCCAGTGATTGCTTCTTGTGCCACCCTGTCTGTTTACGTGGGTGACTGCCGTGATATTGTCCGACTGGATCAACCCGGCTGACCTTGAAGCAGAGGTCTTGCTAAGCTTAGAGCATTGTGAATGGCTCTTAGCACCAGGATATTTATGTGAAGTGATGTCTCCAGGCTTGACCATAAGCCCTGGAAAATTCTTCCCTGTGTGACTGCTCCCCAGCCTCGCAGGCTGGCATCCGTGGTCACCAGGACCCAGTCCTGAATGCCGAATCTGCGGCCCTCTAGAAGATGAGCACTCTGCAACCACCACAGGAGGGACACCCTTGTCCTTGGTGACCGGGTTATCCGCTGATGCATCTGAAGATGCAACCCCGACCATTTGTCCAGCAGGTCCCACTGGAAAGTTCTTGCGTGGAATCTGCCGAATGGGCTTGCTTCGTAGGAAGCCACCATTTTTCCCAGAACCCTTGTGCATTGATGCACTGAGACTTGGCTCGGTTTTAGGAGGTTCCTGACTAGCTCGGATAACTCCCTGGCTTTCTCCTCCGGGAGAAACACCTTTTTCTGGACTGTGTCCAGAATCATCCCTAGGAACAGAAGACGAGTCGTCGGAACCAGCTGCGATTTTGGAATATTGAGAATCCAACCGTGCTGTCGCAACACTACCTGAGATAGTGCTACACCGACCTCCAACTGTTCCCTGGATCTTACCCTTATCAGGAGATCGTCCAAGTAAGGGATAACTAAAACTCCATTCCTTCGAAGGAGTATCATCATTTCGGCCATTACCTTGGTAAAGACCCGGGGTGCCGTGGACCATCCAACGGCAGCGTCTGAAACTGATAGTGACAGTTCTGTACCACAAACCTGAGGTACCCTTGGTGAGAAGGGTAAATTGGGACATGAAGGTAAGCATCCTTGATGTCCAGAGACACCATGTAGTCCCCTTCTCTTGAATTTGAACCTCTGTATGTAAGTGTTCAAAGATTTTAGATTTAAAATCGGTCTCACCGAGCCGTCCGGCTTCGGTACCACAACAGTGTGGAATAATACCCCTTTCCCTGTTGCAGGAGGGGTACCTTGATTATCACCTGCTGGGAATACAGCTTGTGAATGGCTTCCAAAACTGCCTCCCTGTCTGCTTGTAAAGCCCCAGCGTCATGCTGAGGGTTTGGCAGAGGCGGGAGAGGGCTTCTGTTCCTGGGAACTGGCTGATTTCTGCAGCCTTTTTCCTCTCCCTCTGTCACGGGGCAGAAATGAGGAACCTTTTGCCCACTTGCCCTTATGGGAACGAAAGGACTGCGCCTGATAATACGGCGTCTTCTTATGTTGAGAGGCGACCTGGGGTAAAAACCTGGATTTCCCAGCTGTTGCCGTGGCCACCAGGTCTGAAAGACCGACCCCAAATAACTCCTCCCCTTTATAAGGCAATACTTCCATATGCCATTTGGAATCCGCATCACCTGACCACTGTCGTGTCCATAACCCTCTTCCGGCAGAAATGGACAGCGCACTTACTCTTGATGCCAGTCGGCAAATATCCCGCTGTGCATCACACATATATAGAAATGCATCTTTTAAATGCTCTATAGGCAATAATATACTGTCCCTATCTAGGGTATCAATATTTTTAGTCAGGGAATCCGACCACGCCAACCCAGCACTGCACATCCAGGCTGAGGCGATTGCTGGACGCAGTATAACACCAGTATGTTGTGTAAATACATTTTTGGATACCCTCCTGCTTTCTATCAGCAGGATCCTTAAGGGCGGCCATCTCAGGAGAGGGTAGAGCCCCTGTTTTGACAAGCGTGTGAGTGCTTTATCCACCCTAGGGGGTGTTTCCCAACGCACCCTAACCTCTGGCGGGAAAGGATATAATGCCAATAACTGTTTAGAAATTATCAGTTTTTTTATCGGGGGAAACCCACGCTTCATCACACACCTCATTTAATTTCTCAGATTCAGGAAAACTACAGGTAGTTTTTCCTCACCGAACATAATACCCCTATTGGTGGTACTCGTATTATCAGAAATGTGTAAAACATTTTTCATTGCCTCAATCATGTAACGTGTGGCCCTACTGGAAGTCATATTTGTCTCTTCACCGTCGACACTGGAGTCAGTATCCGTGTCGGCGTCTGTATTTGCCATCTGAGGTAACGGGCGCTTTAGAGCCCCTGACGGCCTATGAGACGTCTGGACAGGCACAAGCTGAGTAGCCGGCTGTCTCATGTCATCACTGTCTTTTGTACAGAGCTGACACTGTCATGTAATTCCTTCCAACAGTTCATCCACTCAGGTGTCGACCCCCTAGGGGGTGACATCCCTATTACAGGCAATTTGCTCCGCCTCCACATCATTTTCCTCCTCATACATGTCGACACAAACGTACCGACACACAGCACACACACAGGGAATGCTCTGATAGAGGACAGGACCCCACTAGCCCTTTGGGGAGACAGAGGGAGAGTTTGCCAGCACACACCAGAGCGCTATATATATACAGGGATAACCTTATATAAGTGTTTTTCCCCTTATAGCTGCTGTATTGTTTATACTGCGCCTAATTAGTGCCCCCTCTCTTTTTTAACCCTTTCTGTAGTGTAGTGACTGGAGGGGAGAGCCAGGGAGCTTCCCTCCAACGGAGCTGTGAGGGAAAATGGCGCCAGTGTGCTGAGGAGATAGGCTCCGCCCCCTTCTCGGCGGCCTTTTCTCCCGTTTTTCAGTGTAATCTGGCAGGGGTTAAAATTCATCCATATAGCCCTGGGGGCTATATGTGATGTATTTTCGCCAGCCAAGGTGTTTTTATTGCTGCTCAGGGCGCCCCCCCCCTAGCGCCCTGCACCCTCAGTGACCGAAGTGTGAAGTGTGCTGCGGAGCAATGGCGCACAGCTGCAGTGCTGTGCGCTACCTTGGTGAAGACAGGATGTCTTCTGCCGCCGATTTTCCGGACCTCTTCTTGCTTCTGGCTCTGTAAGGGGGCCGGCGGCGCGGCTCTGGGACCGGACTCCATGGCTGGGCCTGTGTTCGATCCCTCTGGAGCTAATGGTGTCCAGTAGCCTAAGAAGCCCAATCCACTCTGCACGCAGGTGAGTTCGCTTCTTCTCCCCTTAGTCCCTCGATGCAGTGAGCCTGTTGCCAGCAGGTCTCACTGAAAATAAAAAACCTAAAACTAAACTTTTCACTAAGCAGCTCAGGAGAGCCCCTAGTGTGCACCCTTCTCGTTCGGGCACAAAAATCTAACTGAGGCTTGGAGGAGGGTCATAGGGGGAGGAGCCAGTGCACACCAGGTAGTCCTAAAGCTTTACTTTTGTGCCCAGTCTCCTGCGGAGCCGCTATTCCCCATGGTCCTTACGGAGTTCCCAGCATCCACTAGGACGTCAGAGAAATATATATATATATGCACATACACATGTCAGAGTACACAGCGCTATAACAGAGATATTATAGGTGGGTTGCCACTATGATTTTCAAAGTTATTCTGTTCCAAAGGTGCACTGCAGCCAACAAGATCTAGCTGTGTCAGCCCCCATCCGTCTCCTCTCTGCTTTGATGTCCCCCAGATACCTCTTCCACCCATTAGATCCCCAATAGGCCCCACGGACAAAGAGCGGGCACAAGCCTGTTAGACCAGTAGTTACCTATTCAGTGGGGATGGGAAACTCTTGAATCTCCCACCGCTTGCCCCAGACTCTGTAAAGCACCCCAGGCAAGGCTGCTTTGTATCTCCGCCTTTCTGTTCCTCACTCCCTACCCAGTGGTTAATGTTCTCGGGTGTTCAGCTTGTTTCACTGTGTCGGTGCAGAGAATCAACATCAGCCGGTTCACCACAGTAAAAAAATAAGATTTTACTTACAGATAAATCTATTTCTCGTAGTCCGTAGTGGATGCTGGGGACTCCGTCAGGACCATGGGGATTAGCGGCTCCGCAGGAGACAGGGCACAAAAATAAAGCTTTAGG
The DNA here is from genome assembly GCF_028390025.1 of Pseudophryne corroboree. Classification (NCBI taxonomy): domain Eukaryota; kingdom Metazoa; phylum Chordata; class Amphibia; order Anura; family Myobatrachidae; genus Pseudophryne; species Pseudophryne corroboree. The sequence continues at coordinate 508,052,154 of NC_086449.1, forward strand.
ATCAGGTGGTGTGCACTGGCTCCTCCCCCTATGACCCTCCTCCAAGCCTCAGTTAGGATACTGTGCCCGGACGAGCGTACACAATAAGGAAGGATTTTGAATCCCGGGTAAGACTCATACCAGCCACACCAATCACACCGTACAACTTGTGATCTGAACCCAGTTAACAGTATGACAAACGTAGGAGCCTCTGAACAGACGGCTCACAACAATAACAACCCGATTTTTTTGTAACAATAACTATGTACAAGTATTGCAGACAATCCGCACTTGGGATGGGCGCCCAGCATCCACTGCGGACTACGAGAAATAGATTTATCGGTAAGTAAAATCTTATTTTCTCTGACGTCCTAGTGGATGCTGGGGACTCCGTCAGGACCATGGGGATTATACCAAAGCTCCCAAACGGGCGGGAGAGTGCGGATGACTCTGCAGCACCGAATGAGAGAACTCCAGGTCCTCTTTAGCCAGGGTATCAAATTTGTAGAATTTTACAAACGTGTTCTCCCCCGACCACGTAGCTGCTCGGCAGAGTTGTAATGCCGAGACCCCTCGGGCAGCCGCCCAGGATGAGCCCACCTTCCTTGTGGAATGGGCCTTGACAGATTTAGGCTGTGGCAGGCCTGCCACAGAATGTGCAAGTTGAATTGTGCTACAAATCCAACGAGCAATCGTCTGCTTAGAAGCAGGAGCACCCAGCTTGTTGGGTGCATACAGTATAAACAGCGAGTCAGATTTTCTGACTCCAGCCGTACTTGAAATATATATATTTTCAATGCCCTGACAACGTCCAGCAACTTGGAATCCTCCAAATCGCTAGTAGCCGCAGGCACCACAATAGGCTGGTTCAGGTGAAACGCTGACACCACCTTAGGCAGAAACTGAGGACGCTTCCGCAGTTCTGCCCTGTCCGAATGGAAAATCAGATATGGGCTTTTATACGATAAAGCCGCCAATTCTGACACTCTCCTGGCTGAAGCCAGGGCCAGTAGCATGGTTACTTTCCATGTAAGATATTTCAAATCCACCGATTTGAGTGGCTCAAACCAATGGGATTTGAGAAAATCCAAAACTACATTAAGGTCCCACGGAGCCACTGGGGGCACAACCGGGGCTGTATATGTAGTACTCCTTTTACAAAAGTCTGGACTTCAGGAACTGAAGCCAATTCTTTCTGGAAGAAAATCGACAGGGCCGAAATTTGAACCTTAATGGACCCCAATTTGAGGCCCATAGACAATCCTGTTTGCAGGAAATGTAGGAATCGACCCAATTGAAATTCCTCCGTGGGGGCCTTCCTGGCCTCACACCACGCAACATATTTTCTCCAAATGCGGTGATAATGTTGTGCAGTCACCTCCTTCCTGGCTTTTACCAGTGTAGGAATGACCTCTTCCGGAATGCCTTTTTCCCTTAGAATTCGGCGTTCAACCGCCATGCCGTCAAACGCAGCCGCGGTAAGTCTTGGAATAGACACGGTCCCTGCTGAAGCAGGTCCCGTCTTAGAGGTAGAGGCCACGGATCTTCCGTGAGCATCTCCTGAAGTTCCGGGTACCAAGTTCTTCTTGGCCAATCCGGAGCCACGAGTATCGTTCTTACTCCCCTTTGCCGTATAATTCTCAGTACTTTTGGTATGAGAGGCAGAGGAGGAAACACATACACTGACTGGAACACCCACGGTGTTACCAGAGCGTCCACAGCTATTGCCTGAGGGTCTCTTGACCTGGCGCAATACCTGTCCAGTTTTTTGTTGAGGCGAGACGCCATCATATCCACCTTTGGTTTTTCCCAACGGTTCACAATCATGTGGAAGACTTCTGGATGAAGTCCCCACTCTCCCGGGTGTAGATCGTGTCTGCTGAGGAAGTCTGCTTCCCAGTTGTCCACTCCCGGAATGAACACTGCTGACAGTGCTATCACATGATCTTCCGCCCAGCGAAGAATCCTTGCAGCTTCTGCCATTGCTCTCCTGCTTCTTGTGCCGCCCTGTCTGTTTACGTGGGCGACTGCCGTGATGTTGTCCGACTGGATCAACACCGGCTGACCCTGAAGCAGGGGTTTTGCCAGGCTTAGAGCATTGTAAATCGCTCTTAGCTCCAGTATATTTATGTGAAGAGACATCTCCAGGCTTGACCATACTCCCTGGAAGTTTCTTCCCTGTGTGACCGCTCCCCAGCCTCTCAGACTGGCATCCGTGGTCACCAGGACCCAGTCCTGTATGCCGAATCTGCGGCCCTCTAACAGATGAGCAACCACCACAGAAGAGACACCCTTGTCCGTGGCGATAAGGTTATCCGCTGATGCATCTGCAGATGCGATCCGGACCATTTGTCCAGCAGATCCCACTGAAAAGTTCTTGCGTGAAATCTGCCGAATGGAATCGCTTCGTAAGAAGCCACCATTTTTCCCAGGACCCTTGTGCAATGATGCACTGACACTTTTCCTGGTTTTAGGAGGTTCCTGACTAGCTCGGATAACTCCCTGGCTTTCTTCTCCGGGAGAAACACCTTTTTCTGGACTGTGTCCAGAATCATCCCTAGGAACAGCAGACGTGTCGTCGGAAACAGCTGCGGTTTTGGAATATTTAGAATCCACCCGTGCTGTCGTAGAACTACTTGAGATAGTGCTACTCCGACCTCCAACTGTTCTCTGGACCTTGCCCCTATCAGGAGATCGTCCATTTTCTTTGAAGAAGAATCATCATTTCGGCCATTACCTTGGTAAGGACCCGGGGTGCCGTGGACAATCCAACCGGCAGCGTCTGAAACTGATAGTGACAGTTCTGTACCACGAACCTGAGGTACCCTTGGTGAGAAGGGCAAATTGGGACATGGAGGTAAGCATCTGTCCCGGGACACCATATAGTCCCCTTTTTCCTGGTTCGCTATCACTGCTCTGAGTGACTCCATCTTGATTTGAACCTTTTTATGTAAGTGTTCAAATATTTCAGATTTAGAATAGGTCTCACCGAGCCGTCTGGCTTCAGTACCACAATATAGTGTGGAATAATACCCCTTTCCTTGTTGTAGGAGGGGTACTTTGATTATCACCTGCTGGGAATACAGCTTGTGAATTGTTTCCACTACTGCCTCCCTGTCGGAGGGAGACGTTGGTAAAGCAGACTTCAGGAACCTGCGAGGGGGAGACGTCTCGAACTTCCAATCTGTACCCCTGGGATACTACTTGTAGGATCCAGGGGTCCACTTGCGAGTGAGCCCACTGCGTGCTGAAACTCTTGAGACGACCCCCCACTGCACCTGAGTCCGCTTGTACGGCCCCAGCGTCATGCTGAGGACTTGGCAGAAGCGGTGGAGGGCTTCTGTTCCTGGGAATGGGCTGCCTGCTGCAGTCTTCTTCCCTTTCCTCTATCCCATGGCAGATATGACTGGCCTTTTGACCGCTTGCCCTTATGGGGACGAAAGGACTGAGGTTGAAAAGACGTTGTCTTTTTCTCCTTTATACGGCAATACTTCCATGTGCCGTTTGGAATCTGCATCACCTGACCACTGTCGTGTCCATAAACAACTTCTGGCAGATATGGACATCGCACTTACTCTTGATGCCAGAGTGCAAATATCCCTCTGTGCATCTCGCATATATAGAAATGCATCCTTTAAATGCTCTATAGTCAGTAAAATACTGTCCCTGTCAAGGGTATCAATATTTTCAGTCAGGGAATCCGACCAAGCCACCCCAGCGCTGCACATCCAGGCTGAGGCGATCGCTGGTCGCAGTATAACACCAGTATGTGTGTATATACTTTTTAGGATATTTTCCAGCCTCCTATCAGCTGTCTCCTTGAGGGCGGCCCTATCTGGAGACGGTACCGCCACTTTTTTGATAAGCGTGTGAACGCCTTATCCACCCTAAGGGGTGTTTCCCAACGCGCCCTAACTTCTGGCGGGAAAGGGTATACCGCCAATAATTTTCTATCGGGGGAAACCCACGCATCATCACACACTTCATTTAATTTATCTGATTCAGGAAAAACTACAGGTAGTTTTTTCACACTCCACAAAATACCCTTTTTTGTGGTACTTGTAGTATCAGAAATATGTAACACCTCCTTCATTGCCCTTAACAAGTAACGTGTGGCCCTAAAAGAAAAATACGTTTGTTTCTTCACCGTCGACACTGGAGTCAGTGTCCGTGTCTGTGTCGACCGACTGAGGTAAAAAGACGTTTTAACGCCCCTGACGGTGTTTGAGACGCCTGGACAGGTACTAATTGGTTTGCCGGCCGTCTCATGTCGTCAACCGACCTTGCAGCGTGTTGACATTATCACGTAATTCCTTAAATAAGCCATCCATTCCGGTGTCGACTCCCTAGAGAGTGACATCACCATTACAGGCAATTGCTCCGCCTCCTCACCAACATCGTCCTCATACATGTCGACACACACGTACCGACACACAGCACACACACAGGGAATGCTCTGATAGAGGACAGGACCCCACTAGCCCTTTGGAGAGACAGAGGGAGAGTTTGCCAGCACACACCAAAACGCTATAATTATACAGGGACAACCTTTATATAAGTGTTTTTCCCTTATAGCATCTTAATATATATAATCATATCGCCAAATAAGTGCCCCCCCTCTCTGTTTTAACCCTGTTTCTGTAGTGCAGTGCAGGGGAGAGCCTGGGAGCCTTCCCACCAGCATTTCTGTGAGGGAAAATGGCGCTGTGTGCTGAGGAGAATAGGCCCCGCCCCCTTTTCGGCGGGCTTCTTATCCCGTTTTTCTGAGACCTGGCAGGGGTTAAATACATCCATATAGCCCCAGGGGCTATATGTGATGTATCTTTTAGCCAGTATAGGTATTTCATTGCTGCCTAGGGCGCCCCCCACAGCGCCCTGCACCCTCAGTGACCGCTGGTGTGAAGTGTGTGACAACAATGGCGCACAGCTGCAGTGCTGTGCGCTACCTCATGAAGGGGTATATGCAATAGCGGGCGAAATCGCGGCAATTATCGCCGTTTTTTCAATTCGACCAAATTCGCCAGGTGAATTCCGGAAGGTGGCTTCCGGAATTCACCATATGCAATGAAAAACGGATTCGCCAGGGTCGCGGGCGAAAATCGGCCGATTTGGCGGATTTTGCCGCGATTTTTAAAAACGGGAAAAAACGGGGAAAAACCCGAAAAAAAAATGGCGTGGGGTCCCCCCTCCAAAGCATAACCAGCCTCGGGCTCATCGAGCTGGTCCTGGTTCTAAAAATGCAGGGGAAAAATCGGCCAGGGATCCCCCGTATTTTTAAAACCAGCACCGGGCTCTGCGCCTGATGCTGGTGCCAAAAATACGGGGGACAAAACGAGTAGGGGTCCCCCGTATTTTAAACACCAGCATCGGGCTCCACTAGCTGGACAGATAATGCCACAGCCGGGGGTCACTTTTATGCCGTGCCCTGCGGCCGTGGCATCAAATATCCAACTAGTCACCCCTGGCCGGGGTACCCTGGGGGAGTGGGGACCCCTTCAATCAAGGGGTCCCCCCCCCCCAGCCACCCAAGGGCCAGGGGTGAAGCCCGAGGCTGTCCCCCCCCATCCAATGGGCTGCGGATGGGGGGGCTGATAGCCTTTGTGATAAAAAAAAAGATATTGTTTTTTCCATTAGTACTACAAATCCCAGCAAGCCTCCCCCGCAAGCTGGTACTTGGAGAACCACAAGTACCAGCATGCGGGAGAAAAACGGGCCCGCTGGTACCTGTAGTACTACTGGGAAAAAAATACCCAAATAAAAACAGGACACACACACCTTGATAGTAAAACTTTATTTCATACGCCGACACACACATACTTACCTGTGTTGACACGCCGACTGCAACGATCTCCGACGATCCGAGGGTACCTGTCAAAAAATTATACTCACCTTCCAGCGTCCGTCCAGAGGTCCAGGTCCAGAGGTAAATCCACGTACTTTGTAAAATAAAAAAACGATCACCGAGCCATACCGGACTAGAAAGGGGTCCAATGTTTTCACATTACACTCCTTTCTCCCGAATCTATTATGAAAAAGTAGCTGTAGTTTTGCCAGGGTTAACTAGTCTCGGGCAAGAATTTTGACACCTGAAATCAACTGAATAGGGTCACTTGCATATGACCCACATGGATTTTGCCTTGCCCAACGCTGGTTTTGCCATGAAATATGCTGCCCAAGTGGGCACATTCACAGTATTATGAATTACTAATTTGAATAAGTAGCTGTAGTTTTGCAAGGGTTAACGAGTCTCGGGCAAGAATTTTGACACCTGAAATCAACTGAGTCGGGTCACTTGCATATGACCCACATGTATTTTGCCTTGCCCAACACTGGTTTGGGCATGAAATAAGTTGCCCAAGTGGGCACCTTAACACTATCATTTTCTATTATGAATAAGTAGCTGTAGTTTTGCAAGGGTTAACGAGTCTCGGGCAAGAATTTTGACACCTGAAATCAACTGAATCAGGTCACTTGCATATGACCCACATGGATTTTGCCTTGCCCAACGCTGGTTTTGCCATGAAATACGCTGCCCAATTGGGCACATTCACAGTATTATGAATTACTAATTTGAATAAGTAGCTGTAGTTTTGCAAGGGTTAACGAGTCTCGGGCAACAATTTTGACACCTGAAATCAATAGAGTCGGGTCACTTGCATATGATCCATATGGATTTTGCCTTGCCCAACACTGGTTTGGGCATGAAATACGCTGCCCAAGTGGGCACCTTAACACTATCATTTTCTATTATGAATAAGTAGCTGTAGTTTTGCAAGGGTTAACTAGTCTCGGGCAAGAATTTTGAAACCTGAAATCAACTGAATCGGGTCACTTGCATATGACCCACATGGATTTTGCCTTGCCCAACGCTGGTTTTGCCATGAAATACGCTGCCCAAGTGGGCACATTCAAATTAGTAATTCATAATACTGTGAATGTGCCCACTTGGGCAGCGTATTTCATGGCCAAACCAGTGTTGGGCAAGGCAAAATCCATGTGGGTCATATGCAAGTGACCCGACTCTATTGATTTCTGGTGTCAAAATTGTTGCCCGAGACTCGTTAACCCTTGCAAAACTACAGCTACTTATTCATAATAGAAAATGATAGTGTTAAGGTGCCCACTTGGGCAACTTATTTCATGCCCAAACCAGTGTTGGGCAAGGCAAAATACATGTGGGTCATATGCAAGTGACCCGACTCAGTTGATTTCAGGTGTCAAAATTCTTGCCCGAGACTCGTTAACCCTTGCACAACTACAGCTACTTATTCAAATTAGTAATTCATAATACTGTGTATGTGCCCACTTGGGCAGCGTATTTCATGGCCAAACCAGTGTTGGGCAAGGCAAAATCCATGTGGGTCATATGCAAGTGACCCGACTCTATTGATTTCTGGTGTCAAAATTGTTGCCCGAGACTCGTTAACCCTTGCAAAACTACAGCTACTTATTCATAATAGAAAATGATAGTGTTAAGGTGCCCATTTGGGCAACTTATTTCATGCCCAAACCAGTGTTGGGCAAGGCAAAATACATGTGGGTCATATGCAAGTGACCCGACTCAGATGATTTCAGGTGTCAAAATTCTTGCCCGAGACTCGTTAACCCTTGCACAACTACAGCTACTTATTCATAATAGAAAATTATAGTGTTGAGGTGCCCAATTGGGCAACGTATTTCATGCCCAAACCAGTGTTGGGCAAGGCAAAATCCATGTGGGTCATATGCAAGTGACCCGACTCTATTAATTTCAGGTGTCAAAATTGTTGCCCGAGACTCGTTAACTCTTGCAAAACTACAGCTACTTATTCATAATAGAAAATGATAGTGTTAAGGTGCCCACTTGGGCAGCGTATTTCATGCCCAAACCAGTGTTGGGCAAGACAAAATCCATGTTGGTCATATGCAAGTGACCCGACTCAGTTGATTTCAGGTGTCAAAATTCTTGCCCGAGACTCGTTAACCCTTGCACAACTACAGCTACTTATTCATAATAGAAAATGAGAGTGTTAAGGTGCCCACTTGGGCAGCGTATTTCATGCCCAAACCAGTGTTGGGCAAGGCAAAATCCACGTGCGTCATATGCAAGTGACACGACTCTATTGATTTCAGGTGTCAAAATTCTTGCCCGAGACTCGTTAACCCTTGCAAAACTACAGCTACTTATTCAATTTAGTAATTCATAATACTGTGAATGTGCCCACTTGGGCAGCGTATTTCATGGCAAAACCAGCGTTGGGCAAGGCAAAATCCATGTGGGTCATATGCAAGTGACCGGACTCTATTGATTTCTGGTGTCAAAATTGTTGCCCGAGACTCGTTAACCCTTGCAAAACTACAGCTACTTATTCATAATAGAAAATGATAGTGTTAAGGTGCCCACTTGGGCAACGTATTTCATGCCCAAACCAGTGTTGGGCAAGGCAAAATACATGTGGGTCATATGCAAGTGACCAGATTCAGTTGATTTCAGGTGTCAAAATTCTTGCCCGAAAATCGTTAACCCTTGCACAACTACAGCTACTTATTCAAATTAGTAATTCATAATACTGTGTATGTGCCCACTTGGGCAACTTATTTCATGGCCAAACCAGTGTTGGGCAAGGCAAAATACATGTGGGTCATATGCAAGTGACCCGACTCAGTTGATTTCAGGTGTCAAAATTCTTGCCCGAGACTCGTTAACCCTTGCAAAACTACAGCTACTTATTCAAATTAGTAATTCATAACACTGTGAATGTGCCCACTTGGGCAGCGTATTTCATGGCAAAACCAGCGTTGGGCAAGGCAAAATCCATGTGGGTCATATGCAAGTGACCGGACTCTATTGATTTCAGGTGTCAAAATTGTTGCCCGAGACTCGTTAACCCTTGCAAAACTACAGCTACTTATTCATAATAGAAAATGATAGTGTTAAGGTGCCCACTTGGGCAACGTATTTCATGCCCAAACCAGTGTTGGGCAAGGCAAAATACATGTGGGTCATATGCAAGTGACCAGATTCAGTTGATTTCAGGTGTCAAAATTCTTGCCCGAAAATCGTTAACCCTTGCACAACTACAGCTACTTATTCAAATTAGTAATTCATAATACTGTGTATGTGCCCACTTGGGCAACTTATTTCATGGCCAAACCAGTGTTGGGCAAGGCAAAATACATGTGGGTCATATGCAAGTGACCCGACTCAGTTGATTTCAGGTGTCAAAATTCTTGCCCGAGACTCGTTAACCCTTGCAAATCTACAGCTACTTATTCAAATTAGTAATTCATAATACTGTGAATGTGCCCACTTGGGCAGCGTATTTCATGGCAAAACCAGCGTTGGGCAAGGCAAAATCCATGTGGGTCATATGCAAGTGACCGGACTCTATTGATTTCAGGTGTCAAAATTGTTGCCCGAGACTCGTTAACCCTTGCAAAACTACAGCTACTTATTCATAATAGAAAATGATAGTGTTAAGGTGCCCACTTGGGCAGCGTATTTCATGGCCAAACCAGTGTTGGGCAAGGCAAAATCCATGTGGGTCATATGCAAGTGACCGGACTCTATTGATTTCAGGTGTCAAAATTGTTGCCCGAGACTCGTTAACCCTTGCAAAAATAAGATTTTACTTACCGATAAATCTATTTCTCGGAGTCCGTAGTGGATGCTGGGGTTCCTGAAAGGACCATGGGGAATAGCGGCTCCGCAGGAGACAGGGCACAAAAAGTAAAGCTTTTCCAGATCAGGTGGTGTGCACTGGCTCCTCCCCCTATGACCCTCCTCCAGACTCCAGTTAGGTACTGTGCCCGGACGAGCGTACACAATAAGGGAGGATTTTGAATCCCGGGTAAGACTCATACCAGCCACACCGTACAACTTGTGATCTAAACCCAGTTAACAGTATGATAACAGCGGAGCCTCTGAAAGATGGCTTCCTCCAACAATAACCCGAATTAGTTAACAATAACTATGTACAATTATTGCAGATAATCCGCACTTGGGATGGGCGCCCAGCATCCACTACGGACTCCGAGAAATAGATTTATCGGTAAGTAAAATCTTATTTTCTCTATCGTCCTAGTGGATGCTGGGGTTCCTGAAAGGACCATGGGGATTATACCAAAGCTCCCAAACGGGCGGGAGAGTGCGGATGACTCTGCAGCACCGAATGAGAGAACTCCAGGTCCTCCTTAGCCAGAGTATCAAATTTGTAAAATTTTACAAACGTGTTCTCCCCTGACCACGTAGCTGCTCGGCAAAGTTGTAATGCCGAGACCCCTCGGGCAGCCGCCCAAGATGAGCCCACCTTCCTTGTGGAGTGGGCCTTTACAGATTTAGGCTGTGGCAGGCCTGCCACAGAATGTGCAAGTTGGATTGTGCTACAGATCCAACGAGCAATCGTCTGCTTAGACGCAGGAGCACCCATCTTGTTGGGTGCATACAATATAAACAACGAGTCAGATTTTCTGACTCCAGCTGTCCTTGCAATATATATTTTTAATGCTCTGACAACGTCCAGTAACTTGGAGTCCTCCAAGTCACTTGTAGCCGCAGGCACTACAATAGGCTGGTTCAGATGAAATGCTGACACCACCTTAGGGAGAAAATGCGGACGAGTCCGCAGTTCTGCCCTGTCCGAATGGAAAATCAGATATGGGCTTTTGTAAGATAAAACTGCCAGTTCTGACACTCTCCTGGCCGAAGCCAGGGCTAGAAGCATGGTCACTTTCCATGTGAGATATTTCAAATCCACCTTCTTTAGTGGTTCAAACCAATGAGATTTTAGAAAGTCCAAAACCACATTGAGATCCCACGGTGCCACTGGAGGCACCACAGGAGGCTGTATATGTAGCACTCCCTTAACAAAGGTCTGGACTTCAGGGACTGAAGCCAATTCTTTTTGAAAGAAAATCGACAGGGCCGAAATTTGAACCTTAATAGATCCCAATTTGAGACCCATAGACAATCCTGATTGCAGGAAATGTAGGAATCGACCCAGTTGAAATTCCTCCGTCGGAGCACTCCGATCTTCGCACCACGCAACATATTTTCGCCAAATTCGGTGATAATGTTGCACGGTTACTTCCTTCCTTGCTTTAATCAAAGTAGGAATGACTTCTTCCGGCATGCCTTTTTCCTTTAGGATCCGGCGTTCAACCGCCATGCCGTCAAACGCAGCCGCGGTAAGTCTTGAAACAGACAGGGACCCTGCTGAAGCAAGTCCCTCCTTAGAGGTAGAGGCCACGGATCTTCCGTGATCATCTCTTGAAGTTCCGGGTACCAAGTCCTTCTTGGCCAATCCGGAACCACTAGTATCGTCCTTACGCCTCTTTGCCGTATAATTCTCAATACTTTTGTTATGAGAGGCAGAGGAGGAAACACATACACCGACTGGTACACCCAAGGCGTTACCAGCGCGTCCACAGCTATTGCCTGCGGATCTCTTGACCTGGCGCAATACCTGTCCAGTTTTTTGTTGAGGCGAGACGCCATCATGTCCACCATTGGTCTTTCCCAACGGGTTACCAGCAAGTGGAAGACTTCTGGATGAAGTCCCCACTCTCCCGGGTGAAGATCGTGTCTGCTGAGGAAGTCTGCTTCCCAGTTGTCCACTCCCGGGATGAACACTGCTGACAGTGCTATCACATGATTCTCTGCCCAGCGAAGAATCCTTGCAGCTTCTGCCATTGCACTCCTGCTTCTTGTGCCGCCCTGTCTGTTCACATGGGCGACTGCCGTGATGTTGTCCGACTGGATCAACACCGGTTTTCCCTGAAGCAGAGGTTCTGCCTGGCTTAGAGCATTGTATATTGCTCTTAGTTCCAGAATGTTTATGTGAAGAGACGTTTCCAGGCTCGTCCATACTCCCTGGAAGTTTCTTCCTTGTGTGACTGCTCCCCAGCCTCTCAGGCTGGCGTCCGTGGTCACCAGGATCCAATCCTGTATGCCGAATCTGCGGCCCTCCAATAGATGAGCACTCTGCAACCACCACAGAAGAGACACCCTTGTCCTTGGAGACAGGGTTATCCGCAGGTGCATCTGAAGATGCGACCCTGACCATTTGTCCAACAGATCCCTTTGGAAAATTCTTGCGTGGAATCTGCCGAATGGAATTGCTTCGTAAGAAGCCACCATTTTTCCCAGGACTCTTGTGCATTGATGTACAGACACCTTTCCTGGTTTTAGGAGGTTCCTGACAAGCTCGGATAACTCCTTGGCTTTTTCCTCCGGGAGAAAAACCTTTTTCTGAACCGTGTCCAGAATCATCCCTAGGAACAGCAGACGAGTTGTCGGCATTAACTGGGATTTTGGAATATTCAGAATCCACCCGTGCTGTTTTAGCACTTCTTGCGACAGTGCTAATCCCATCTCTAGCTGTTCTCTGGACCTTGCCCTTATTAGGAGATCGTCCAAGTATGGGATAATTAATATGCCTTTTCTTCGAAGAAGAATCATCATCTCGGCCATTACCTTTGTAAAGACCCGAGGTGCCGTGGACAATCCGAACGGCAGCGTCTGAAACTGATAGTGACAGTTTTGTACAACGAACCTGAGGTACCCCTGGTGTGAGGGGTATCCCCCTCTTCCAGGTTCGCTATCACTGCTCTGAGTGACTCCATCTTGAACTTGAACTTCTTTATGTACAGGTTCAAGGACTTCAGATTTAGAATAGGCCTTACCGAGCCATCCGGCTTCGGTACCACAAAAAGAGTGGAATAATACCCCTTCCCTTGTTGTAGAAGAGGTACCTTGACTATCACCTGCTGAGAGTACAGCTTGTGAATGGCTTCCAAAACCGTCTCCCTTTCGGAGGGGGACGTTGGTAAAGCAGACTTCAGGAAACGGCGAGGTGGATCTGTCTCTAATTCCAACCTGTACCCCTGAGATATTATCTGCAGGATCCAGGGATCTACCTGCGAGTGAGCCCACTGCGCGCTGTAATTTTTGAGACGACCACCCACCGTCCCCGAGTCCGCTTGAGAAGCCCCAGCGTCATGCTGAGGCTTTTGTAGAAGCCGGGGAAGGCTTCTGTTCCTGGGAAGGAGCTGCCTGTTGCTGTCTCTTCCCTCGACCTCTGCCTCGTGGCAGATATGAATAGCCCTTTGCTCTCTTATTTTTAAAGGAACGAAAGGGCTGCGGTTGAAAAGTCGGTGCCTTTTTCTGTTGGGGAGTGACTTGAGGTAGAAAGGTGGATTTCCCGGCTGTAGCCGTGGCCACCAAATCTGATAGACCGACTCCAAATAACTCCTCCCCTTTATACGGCAAAACTTCCATATGTCGTTTTGAATCCGCATCGCCTGTCCACTGTCGCGTCCATAAAGCTCTTCTGGCCGAAATGGACATAGCACTTACCCGTGATGCCAGTGTGCAGATATCCCTCTGTGCATCACGCATATAAAGAAATGCATCCTTTATTTGTTCTAACGACAGTAAAATATTGTCCCTGTCCAGGGTATCAATATTTTCAATCAGGGACTCTGACCAAACTACCCCAGCACTGCACATCCAGGCAGTCGCTATAGCTGGTCGTAGTATAACACCTGCATGTGTGTATATACTTTTTTGGATATTTTCCATCCTCCTATCTGATGGATCTTTAAGTGCGGCCGTCTCAGGAGAGGGTAACGCCACTTGTTTAGATAAGCGTGTTAGCGCCTTGTCCACCCTAGGAGGTGTTTCCCAGCGCTCCCTAACCTCTGGCGGGAAAGGGTATAATGCCAATAATTTCTTTGAAATTATCAGCTTTTTATCAGGGGCAACCCACGCTTCATTACACACGTCATTTAATTCTTCTGATTCAGGAAAAACTATAGGTAGTTTTTTCACACCCCACATAATACCCTGTTTAGTGGTACCTGTAGTATCAGCTAAATGTAACGCCTCCTTCATTGCCAAAATCATATAACGTGTGGCCCTACTGGAAAATACGGTTGATTCGTCACCGTCACCACTGGAGTCAGTGCCTGTGTCTGGGTCTGTGTCGACCGACTGAGGCAAAGGGCGTTTCACAGCCCCTGACGGTGTTTGAGTCGCCTGGACAGGCACTAATTGATTGTCCGGCCGTCTCATGTCGTCAAACGACTGCTTTAGCGTGTTGACACTATCCCGTAGTTCCATAAATAAAGGCATCCATTCTGGTGTCGACTCCCTAGGGGGTGACATCCTCATATTTGGCAATTGCTCCGCCTCCACACCAATATCGTCCTCATACATGTCGACACACACGTACCGACACACAGCAGACACACAGGGAATGCTCCTAACGAAGACAGGACCCACTAGCCCTTTGGGGAGACAGAGGGAGAGTTTGCCAGCACACACCAAAAGCGCTATATATAACAGGGATAGCCTTATAATAAGTGCTCCCTTATAGCTGCTTTATATATATCAAAATATCGCCATAAATTTGCCCCCCCTCTCTGTTTTACCCTGTTTCTGTAGTGCAGTGCAGGGGAGAGACCTGGGAGCCGTCCTGACCAGCGGAACTGTGAGAGGAAATGGCGCCGTGTGCTGAGGAGATAGGCCCCGCCCCTTTTCCGGCGGGCTCGTCTCCCGCTATTTAGTGAATCCAGGCAGGGGTTAAATATCTCCATATAGCCTCTGGGGGCTATATGTGAGGTATTTTTAGCCTTTATATAGGTTACATTTGCCTCCCAGGGCGGCCCCCCCCAGCGCCCTGCACCCTCAGTGACTGCGTGTGAAGTGTGCTGAGAGGAAAATGGCGCACAGCTGCAGTGCTGTGCGCTACCTTTAGAAGACTGCAGGAGTCTTCAGCCGCCGATTCTGGACCTCTTCTGACTTCAGCATCTGCAAGGGGGCCGGCAGCGCGGCTCCGGTGACCATCCAGGCTGTACCTGTGATCGTCCCTCTGGAGCTGATGTCCAGTAGCCAAGAAGCCAATCCATCCTGCACGCAGGTGAGTTCACTTCTTCTCCCCTCAGTCCCTCGTTGCAGTGATCCTGTTGCCAGCAGGACTCACTGTAAAATAAAAAACCTAAGCTAAACTTTTTCTAAGCAGCTCTTTAGGAGAGCCACCTAGATTGCACCCTTCTCGGCCGGGCACAAAAATCTAACTGGAGTCTGGAGGAGGGTCATAGGGGGAGGAGCCAGTGCACACCACCTGATCTGGAAAAGCTTTACTTTTTGTGCCCTGTCTCCTGCGGAGCCGCTATTCCCCATGGTCCTTTCAGGAACCCCAGCATCCACTAGGACGATAGAGAAACTACAGCTACTTATTCATAATAGAAAATGATAGTGTTAAGGTGCCCACTTGGGCAGCGTATTTCATGGCCAAACCAGTGTTGGGCAAGGCAAAATCCATGTGGGTCATATGCAAGTGACCCGACTCTATTGATTTCTGATGTCAAAATTGTTGCCCGAGACTCGTTAACCCTTGCAAAACTACAGCTACTTATTCATAATAGAAAATGATAGTGTTAAGGTGCCCACTTGGGCAACGTATTTCATGCCCAAACTAGTGTTGGGCAAGGCAAAATAAATGTGGGTCATATGCAAGTGACCCGACTCAGTTTATTTCAGGTGTCAAAATTCTTGCCCGAGACTCGTTAACCCTTGCACAACTACAGCTACTTATTCAAATTAGTAATTCATAATACTGTGTATGTGCCCACTTGGGCAGCGTATTTCATGGCCAAACCAGTGTTGGGCAAGGCAAAATCCATGTGGGTCATATGCAAGTGACCCAACTATTGATTTCTGGTGTCAAAATTGTTGCCCGAGACTCGTTAACCCTTGCAAAACTACAGCTACTTTTTCATAATAGAAAATGATAGTGTTAAGATGCCCAATTGGGCAACGTATTTCATGCCCAAACCAGTGTTGGGCAAGGCAAAATACATGTGGGTCATATGCAAGTGACCCGACTCAGTTGATTTCAGGTGTCAAAATTCTTGCCCGAGACTCGTTAACCCTTGCACAACTACAGCTACTTATTCAAATTAGTAATTCATAATACTGTGTAGGTGCCCACTTGGGCAGCATATTTCATGCCCAAACCAGTGTTGGGCAAGGCAAAATCCATGTGGGTCATATGCAAGTGACCAGACTATATTGATTTCTGGTGTCAAAATTGTTGCCCGAGACTCGTTAACCCTTGCAAAACTACAGCTACTTATTCATAATAGAAAATGATAGTGTTAAGGTGCCCACTTGGGCAACTTATTTCATGCCCAAACCAGTGTTGGGCAAGGCAAAATACATGTGGGTCATATGCAAGTGACCCGACTCTATTGATTTCTGGTGTCAAAATTGTTGCCCGAGACTCGTTAACCCTTGCAAAACTACAGCTACTTATTCATAATAGAAAAGGATAGTGTTGAGGTGCCCACTTGGGCAACGTATTTCATGCCCAAACCAGTGTTGGGCAAGGCAAAATACATGTGGGTCATATGCAAGTGACCCGACTCAGTTGATTTCAGGTGTCAAAATTCTTGCCCGAGACTCGTTAACCCTTGCACAACTACAGCTACTTATTCAAATTAGTAATTCATAATACTGTGTATGTGCCCACTTGGGCAGCGTATTTCATGGCCAAACCAGTGTTGGGCAAGGCAAAATCCATGTGAGTCATATGCAAGTGACCCGACTCTATTGATTTCTGGTGTCAAAATTGTTGCCCGAGACTCGTTAACCCTTGCAAAACTACAGCTACTTATTCATAATAGAAAATGATAGTGTTAAGGTGCCCACTTGGGCAACTTATTTCATGGCCAAACCAGTGTTGGGCAAGGCAAAATACATGTGGGTCATATGCAAGTGACCCGACTCAGTTGATTTCAGGTGTCAAAATTCTTGCCCGACACTCGTTAACCCTTGCAAAACTACAGCTACTTATTCAAATTAGTAATTCATAATACTGTGAATGTGCCCACTTGGGCAGCGTATTTCATGGCCAAACCAGTGTTGGGCAAGGCAAAATCCATGTGGGTCATATGCAAGTGACCCGACTCTATTGATTTCTGGTGTCAAAATTGTTGCCCGAGACTCGTTAACCCTTGCAAAACTACAGCTACTTATTCATAATAGAAAATTATAGTGTTAAGGTGCCCACTTGGGCAGCGTATTTCATGCCCAAACCAGTGTTGGGCAAGGCAAAATTGATGTGGGTCATATGCAAGTCACCCGACTCTATTGATTTCTGGTGTCAACATTGTTGCCCGAGACTCGTTAACCCTTGCAAAACTACAGCTACTTATTCATAATAGAAAATGATAGTGTTAAGGTGCCCACTTGGGCAACGTATTTCATGCCAAAACCAGTGTTGGGCAAGGCAAAATACATGTGGGTCATATGCAAGTGACCCGACTCAGTTGATTTCAGGTGTCAAAATTGTTGCCCGAGACTCGTTAACCCTTGCACAACTACAGCTACTTATTCAAATTAGTAATTCATAATACTGTGAATGTGCCCACTTGGGCAGCGTATTTCATGGCAAAACCAGCGTTGGGCAAGGCAAAATCCATGTGGGTCATATGCAAGTGACCCGACTCTATTGATTTCTGGTGTCAAAATTCTTGCCCGAGACTCGTTAACCCTTGCAAAACTACAGCTACTTATTCATAATAGAAAATGATAGTGTTAAGGTGCCCACTTGGGCAGCGTATTTCATGCCCAAACCAGTGTTGGGCAAGGCAAAATCCATGTGGGTCATATGCAAGTGACCCGACTCAGTTGACTTCAGGTGTCAAAATTCTTGCCCGAGACTCGTTAACCCTTGCACAACTACAGCTACGTATTCATAATAGAAAATGATAGTGTTAAGGTGCCCACTTGGGCAGCGTATTTCATGGCCAAACCAGTGTTGGGCAAGGCAAAATACATGTGGGTCATATGCAAGTGACCCGACTCTATTGATTTCTGATGTCAAAATTGTTGCCCGAGACTCGTTAACCCTTGCAAAACTACAGCTACTTATTCATAATAGAAAATGATAGTGTTAAGGTGCCCAGTTGGGCAACGTATTTCATGCCCAAACCAGTGTTGGGCAAGGCAAAATAAATGTGGGTCATATGCAGGTGACCCGACTCAGTTGATTTCAGGTGTCAAAATTCTTGCCCGAGACTCGTTAACCCTTGCACAACTACAGCTACTTATTCAAATTAGTAATTCATAATACTGTGTATGTGCCCACTTGGGCAGCGTATTTCATGGCCAAACCAGTGTTGGGCAAGGCAAGATCCATGTGGGTCATATGCAAGTGACCCGACTATTGATTTCTGGTGTCAAAATTGTTCCCAGAGACTCGTTAACCCTTGCAAAACTACAGCTACTTATTCATAATAGAAAATGATAGTGTTAAGGTGCCCAATTGGGCAACGTATTTCATGCCCAAACCAGTGTTGGGCAAGGCAAAATACATGTGGGTCATATGCAAGTGACCCGACTCAGTTGATTTCAGGTGTCAAAATTCTTGCCCGAGACTCGTTAACCCTTGCACAACTACAGCTACTTATTCAAATTAGTAATTCATAATACTGTGTATGTGCCCACTTGGGCAGCGTATTTCATGCCCAAACCAGTGTTGGGCAAGGCAAAATCCATGTGGGTCATATGCAAGTGACCCAACTCTATTGATTTCTGTTGTCAAAATTGTTGCCCGAGACTCGTTAACCCTTGCAAAACTACAGCTACTTATTCATAATAGAAAATGATAGTGTTAAGGTGCCCACTTGGGCAACTTATTTCATGCCCAAACCAGTGTTGGGCAAGGCAAAATACATGTGGGTCATATGCAAGTGACCCGACTCTATTGATTTCTGGTGTCAAAATTGTTGCCCGAGACTCGTTAACCCTTGCAAAACTACAGCTACTTATTCATAATAGAAAATGATAGTGTTGAGGTGCCCACTTGGGCAACGTATTTCATGCCCAAACCAGTGTTGGGCAAGGCAAAATACATGTGGGTCATATGCAAGTGACCCGACTCAGTTGATTTCAGGTGTCAAAATTCTTGCCCGAGACTCGTTAACCCTTGCACAACTACAGCTACTTATTCAAATTAGTAATTCATAATACTGTGTATGTGCCCACTTGGGCAGCGTATTTCATGGCCAAACCAGTGTTGGGCAAGGCAAAATCCATGTGAGTCATATGCAAGTGACCCGACTCTATTGATTTCTGGTGTCAAAATTGTTGCCCGAGACTCGTTAACCCTTGCAAAACTACAGCTACTTATTCATAATAGAAAATGATAGTGTTAAGGTGCCCACTTGGGCAACTTATTTCATGGCCAAACCAGTGTTGGGCAAGGCAAAATACATGTGGGTCATATGCAAGTGACCCGACTCTATTGATTTCAGGTGTCAAAATTGTTGCCCGAGACTCGTTAACCCTTGCACAACTACAGCTACTTATTCAAATTAGTAATTCATAATACTGTGAATGTGCCCACTTGGGCAGCGTATTTCATGGCAAAATCCATGTGGGTCATATGCAAGTGACCCGACTCTATTGATTTCTGGTGTCAAAATTCTTGCCCGAGACTCGTTAACCCTTGCAAAACTACAGCTACTTATTCATAATAGAAAATGATACTGTTAAGGTGCCCACTTGGGCAGCGTATTTCATGGCCAAACCAGTGTTGGGCAAGGCAATATCCATGTGGGTCATATGCAAGTGACCCGACTCTATTGATTTCAGGTGTCAAAATTGTTGCCCGAGACTCGTTAACCCCTGCAAAACTACAGCTACTTATTCAAAATGGTGAATTATAGTGTATGTGCCCACTTTGCCAGCGTATTTCATGCCCAAACCAGCGTTTGGCAAGCCAAAATACAGGTGGGTCATATGAAAGGGACCCTACTCTGTGAATTTCAGGCGTCAAATGTGTTGCCCAAGACACATTAACCCTTGCAAAACTGAATGATCTGAATAAGAAGCTGGAGCTCGAATAAGAAGTGAATAAGAAGCTGGAGCTTGAATAAGAAGTGAATAAGAAGCTGGCCGAATAAGAAGCTAACTTCAGCCTCGTAGCTCCAGGCCCATGTGGACCTTAATCTGGCTCTGGTCACAGACCATACATGACTGCAGTCAGAAAACAGATTATGTAGAAGCATTGGAAACACAGGCTACTGTGAGCAAGAGAATAATGTTACTGCTGAACCCGGGATTCCTGCGGTGCTGCTGTGGAGAAGTGAATATGCATCACTCTCATACACTCAGCGTATAAACTCCCATTGCAGGATGAGTTAGAACTGCCATACTGAAAATGAGACACAAGTTCCATGAGAGGAGAGCAACGGCCGCACTCTGCAACGCCTCACCTGCGACCGCAACTCCGCTCCCCTACACACAGCTGTGTGACTGACAGCTCAGACATCTGCACGCGCCGGCCACGCCCTCCAAAGACGCGCGCGAACCGGGCGGCAGACGACGCTCGTTGCCATGGAAACAGGGGGGGGGAGACTACGTGCTGACGCCTCCTGATCTATATGAGCGTGAGCGGCGGGATCATTGCTCCTCTTATTATTTTTGCCGCCATCCCAGAGGGGCGCTCCCTCCCTCCCTGCTCCTGACAGCACTGCGCGGCGGCAGCGGCGGATCCCTCTCTCTGTCACCCCGGTAAGAGCATTGCCTGAGCGGGCGGAGTCTGCCGTCATCCGGTCCGCACGTTGTATGGTCGGCGGTGCAGGGTGATGTGGATGGGCCCGTGGCGTGATCCGGGGAGCTTTGTCATGTGTCACCCGGGGGCTTCTGGTAACACCCCGATCCTAGGCCGCTCTCGCACCATAGTACGTACACAGGCCGCGGCCCGCTAACATGTCAGGCTTGCGGTCGCCAGGTGGGGTCATGGGATCCAGCCGGGGCAGCAGCCTGGCAGTGCGGGGCCTGTGTTGTGTGTGCGTGGTGCCAGGCGGCTGCAGCAGGGCCCTGCACGTGTCTGAGGCTCATCGCACCCAGCGGCGGATGCAGTGCGGCCTTTCCTGCTTCTGCTTCCTGCTCTCACCCCCACGTTCTGTCCGCGGCCCACAGCTGGCCGGGCGGTGGCCTGACGATGAGTCCGCTGTGTGCGGCAAGCCGTATAGGCAGTGACGGCAGGACCGGTTACTGCAGTGCCATAGCTGCATCCTCCATCACTAGCTGGTTTGTAATAAGTAACTTCATGCCCCACTCCCTGTTAAGAACGCATTAAGCATTTAGTGCCCCTAGCCGTAATGTCACGTCCTGTGTCACCGCTTACACCTAGTGGGCCAGATGTACTAAACCATGAAAAGTGATGAAGCACCAACCGGCTCCTGTCATTTTTCAGAGGGCTCCTAAGTGCCCACATAGCAGTCTAAAGCTGATTGGCTGGTACTTTATCGCTCTCCTCTTTATCACTTTTCAAGGTTTAGTACATCAGGCCCAATGTTCATATTTTTCTTGTTTTTATCCTTTCCTGAAATGCTATGAGACAAGAGCACAGTTGTCTATAAGAGCAGTGACTGTAACCACATGTTTGTGGGCTCGCTTAAGTGTTGAGCACTAAAGTGCTTCACTGTGCCCCCACATCGCCAGAAACAAACGGCCATGGACTTGCTCATATCTGTCTATGCTAGTGTCTTCAGGCTGTTGCTGCTTTATTTATACCTGACCACTGCAAGAGAATGTGGTGTGTGCCCTGTTGATTACTGTCTGACCTCCAAGACAAACTCTAGTTCTATGACTGATGCCTTTGAAGTGGTAGTCTCATGCCAGTGGGTGTTCAGCCTAATTTGGGGTTCTTTGAAAGTTTTTTTTTGTTTGGGAGTAGGCTCATTTAGAGAAATATTGTCTGTGCCGCCACAACATTACATGCGTTCGCTAAGTTTTCAATGTTGGGTAAATCTTGGTGTGTAGCCACGCATCGCTACTGTCTGTTGCAGAGAACAGTTGCTCCCAAAAATGCTACTATACGTGAAGTGACCACGGAGGGAAAATGGTCCTAATCATCGATGGGGTGTGTTAACCCAGTGATTTGCTTGATAGAACAGTAGATGCTAGAACCAAGTGGGCTAAAGGACCTCTGATGTCAGGGGAGGAGCTAGGCCTGCAGATTAGCACTTTCGCTATCCATATCCCCTACCCCCTTTAGAAATCCAGGTGCAAGTGGAGCAAGGGTACATTGAGTCCCATGTTCTGATGTTGTTCCTTCCCCTCTGCAGCAGGTCATGTGGTGGTGACATCAGAGGTTCTTCAGCCAACTTGTGTTTAGCCTTAACAATAGTTGAACTGTGTTCATGGCAACAGTGGCTTACACAAGGTGCATCACTATTATAAAATGGGATGTGAAGACCAAACTTAAGTTGGTGGCCTCTTGTTAAATCCAGTACTCTTTAAAATCAAGCTTTGCATTTAGCATGTGAGATTACACCCTGCAGAAGGTTCATTAATTCTGGGACCTTTGTTTATCTCCACTGTCATTCTAAAATAAACACTTTAAAGTGTGTTTTTTAATGGTTTTACATGTGTCAAGAAATGTACAGGATAAATCCCAGATCTATTTTTATTTATTGACACTTTCATCATTGTTGCTTGGTTTGGCCTCCCTACTGTCCACTTCCAAGTGCACTAACAAAACCAATTGATCATAATGGAAGCAATCCTCATTGGATGAGGCGATGCCTGGATTTTGATTAACTTTGCCACCTGTTACTAAACTTGATGTTGGTCAGGCTGTGATGTCTGGTATAGTGCTCAACTCAATCATATCAATGCGCAGATCTCTAATATCCTGGGGCAACAAAACTCTAGCTGATAATCGTAGAAGGAATCTAGTCATGATGGAGTGCCCCATTTTATTCCCATACATCACAATCACTGGCAGGCTATAGGAAATGTAATATTTATAAGTGTGCTTTGTTCAGACAATTGTTTCTGCATTGTATGGTGTCGGTACAGGGGCCGCCAGTCACTAGGTAGGGAACAGAGCTTTAACATGCTCTCATGTATGTTTCCATTGACCTCTTCCCACTCTGCCATCAAATGACCTGATGGAAGCCTGTGTCTGGCAAGCAGTAACTTTCCTCCAAAGTGGTTTTGAACCATAGATTTAATTTTAGGACAAAAATATTGTGTACATGCTTAGTGCTTAACTTGTACAGAGCAACATAGTATTCTGATTTTAGGTGACATTGCTTCTGTTGTAAGAACTCAGACTTTGCATAAGTGCTGCAAAAGTTTCTTGTTTAATATGGAGCGGAGCAACACTTGAATTGCTCTGGGTGCCATCTAGTGGCCTTGACGTGCAAAACACTTGACTACCCACCATAGAGGTGAGGCGTATCATTAGCTGTTTATTATGTAGGATTGGTTCCTTTGTTCTAGTTTGCCGGAGACTGTGTGGCCTTTGGGCAGTGTGGACGGTGTAATTGTTACCATTACTGCCTCACAGCACTGAGGTAATGGGTTTGATTCCCACCATTGCTGACCTAAAATGAACCCTAGTGTGTGCATGCACATGTTTAGGGCAGACTAGGTGGGCCAAGTGGTTCTTATCTGCTGTCAAATTTCTGTGTTTCAATAGCTCAGATTGTCTTAGTACTTCAGACTAAAACAGGTTTCTTTCATGGGGCAGTTCAACTTAGCGGAATGTGCCACTGCTGCTCACATCTTCCGTATTTGGTACTTGCAATACAATTGCTGTTGCTGGCCGTGATGTAATGTTGTGGACCAGCACATTATGGCCATCATATCTAATAAAGGAGAATAATTGAATCACCCCCCAACGTGTAACAGGCGTAGGCTGCGATCTGCAAAATGCCAGTAATACAACCTTCTAGTTTGTGCTTCACCAAATAAGATGTAATAGAAATCCTGTATGAAATAAAAAAATAAATGCATTTCATGGAGGAATTGTAATGTTGCCCCCAACCTTCCGTATAAAGTGAGGGGAGATTGCAGGGGGCGATATACATTTGATTCTCCCATTAGTGTTGGGTTTAGCTGCATAAAGTGGCTAAACCCGACTAAAGTAATAGGCGCTATTAGGAAAAGTGCCGTTTGGGTGCCCAAATGGATCACTTTTCACACAATTCAGGTCTCCACCCCTGGCAGGTGCGAGCTGATATGTAGACGCAGGCAGCCGATCGCACCCAAATGGAGCTACATTTTAATATCTCCGTTTAGTGCCATCTAGTGGGTGCCACCCAAAAAATCATTTGAATCGCACCCTATATGTCAAACTTGCTTGAAAGCCCACCTATCACTGGTGGTAGGAGGAGCATAGCATGGGGTCTCAGTTGATAAGTGGGTATGTAAAAGGGATATTTGATTTGCTTTGTAGGGTTTCTTTTGTTTCAGATAAAGACATAGACATCTAATGTATTTCTTTTTCCACCTAGGTGTTGAAACCCATACAGAATGGCTAACATAGACAAGTAAGTGTTGCAGTAATTTTTCTGCCATTTTTAGATTGAGCATGGATGTTTACAGGTTGAGTATCCCATATCCAAATATTCCGAAATACGGAATATTCCGAAATACGGACTTTTCTGAGTGAGAGTGAGATATTGAAACCTTTGTTTTCTGATGGCTCAATGTACACAAACTTTGTTTAATACACAGTTATTAAAAATATTGTATTAAATGACCTTCAGGCTGTGTATAAGGTGTATATGAAACATAAATGAATTGTGTGAATGTACACACATTGTTTAATGCACAAAGTTATAAAAAATATTGGCTAAATTGCCTTCAGGCTGTGTATAAGGTGTATATGTAACATAAATGCATTCTGCTTAGATTTAGGTCCCATCACCATGATATCTCATAATGGTATGCAATTATTCCAAAATACGGAAAAATCCCATATCCAAAATACCTCTGGTCCCAACCATTTTGGATAAGGGAGACTCAACCTGTATTATGTTAAGACCCTTTTGCCTTCAAATGGCAGTTCAGAATGTACATTTTGCATACAATTGCTTGGGTATAAGAATGTCTAGATCAGGGGTCTTCAACCTTTAAGACAGTGTGGGCCACATAAAAAAATGAAACGAAGCCGAGGGCCACTAAGCTATACTGCGGTATTTAGAATCTAAATTTTAATTTATGATTGTAATGAGACCTTTTCTAGACTCATAAGACCATAAAAAAGACTTCAAAAGATAATTATTGTAATTTAATGAATGAAACATGGTCTACTTTACCTTTGTTATTATAATAAGTTCATATCAGTGGGAAACTTGGCATTGTTTTTGCTTGGCCAGCTTGTCGATGTTGGCATCAATGTTAGAAGTCGCTATGCGCAGAGTATTCTCAAGATGTTGGTCTGTAAGCACTGAACTGGACTCATACGGCAGTATCACTGGACTGGTGGGTATAATGTGGGCATGCTTTCACAATATTGCTGCTGTCTGTCTGTGATGGGGGGAGGGAGGGTATGATAGCGCCTATGTCAAGACATAGGTGCTATCATACCCTCCCTCCTCCCCATCACAGACAGCAGCATTGTCAAAGCATGCTCCCTGCCATCTCTGCTCTTAATACTTAATACACCCCCTGCTGGGTCCCCCGCCACGCCCCCTGCCCTCAATACTAATTTATTCACTGCCATGCTCAGGCTGCCGCACCCCCGTCCCCGCCGCTCCCGCACGCCGGGTTCCTGCACTGCCCCCTGCCCTCAACACTTATACACTTTTATTCTCCTGCCGCAGCCCCCCCCCCCCCCCCCCCCGCGCCGGGTCCCCGCCGCACACAGCCATGCTCAGGCTGCATACATGCTGCCGCACCCCCTCCGCTCCCGCCCGCTGGGTTCCCGCACTGCCCCCTGCTCTCAATGGTAACTTGCCGCACCCCCCCCAGCCGGGTCCCCGCCGCTCTCACCCACCTATTCAACACTGCAGGCGGAGGGAGACACAGGGAGGGAGACACAGTAAGGGTGACCAGACCACTGACCAGCCTAAGAGGAGCTACTCCCCTTCTTCACAGGCAACCAGTGACAGTGCGGGGGAGTCACATGACTCCGGGAAAGGGAAAAAAATTTTTTTTTTTTTTGTGTTCATATGTGCGCTGCGGGTGGGCGCGTCGGCGGGCCATGGAAACCATAGCAGCGGGCCACCTGTGGCCCGCGGGCCACGGGTTGAAGACCCCTGGTCTAGATGATACTTGATGATTTCATTACTTATTTGAGGTGTACATAGTGCTGTACTATTACACTAAATGCATGCTATGTGGAGACACCAATGGAAAGGGTCTGGTGGTACATGAAGTTGCTCCCATGCAATTGATGATTATTTGCAGTGCTTGGTCATTGGTACACTCGCCTCCTAGGTGGGTATACAATCAAAATGAATACATGGGTCCTAAATTGGTATGGGACATTTATTTCAAGTTGAACACCTTTAAGTCTAGGACCCAGGCTAATGCCATTTATAGGAGTATTGGTGCATGCAAAACAATGTTTGGACTTTGTTCAGTCTAAAGTGTGACACAACAACTCAGTCACTTGCAACCTCAAGTGAAACATACTTGAATTCAGCATTTCTAGTTCTGTAATTCTTTAGTTCAGGGTTGGGGGAACCTTTGGCCCTCCAGCTGTTAAACTACACATCCCAGCATGCCCTGCAACAGTTTTAGCAAAACTGTAGCAAGGCATGCTGGTATGTGTAGTTAAACAGCTGGGCGGCCAAAGGTTCCCCATCCCTGCTTTAGTTGATGGAGCAGTCGTTTAGCTCTAAAACACATGACTGGTTAAAGCTAGTCAACAGACTTGATTCTTCCTACGTGCAAAGTCTCCAAGCAAACAATACCTGTTGCTGGCATATATGCTATAGCCAACAATTGTAGCATTTGTTGGTGTAGAGGACTGCATTCCTTTGCTGTTACTACATTCTACACCTTAGTTATCAATTAAGGAAATACTTGACCATTTGTAGTATAATTTCATACAATTGCCTTTTAACAGTTGGTCAGGAACGTGTGGTGTATCGGCCTGCAGCATTTTTTTATAACCATTGTTGACGTCCCAAATAGAAATGCCTTCTATTACATATTCTGCTAGTATTTCTCTAACACTAACATCACACTGGGGAAAATTAAAATCTCATGGGTAACTGGTTAGCTAATTTCTGAGGTTGGGTGGCCTCTGTCAAAATTGGCAATAACCATGTGTACACTTAACATAGATGTGTGTGCTAGTAAAGAGCTGAACTGCAATCATTGGAGTTCTACATCTGCAGTAACGGCCAGATGAGGCCTGTTTCCATAGGTAGTGCCTGCATGAACATGATTTTCATGTTTGCACAACCTAGATCTCAAACTAGGCTAAAGCCAAGCTCAATCATAGTGCTTGGCTTTAGCATAGTTTCTAGTTGGCCAGGGAATCATAAACTATAACTTGCCTCTAGCCTTGATTCAATTCAGCGCAAATTGGGTAGTGCCAGGAAAGCTACTGGAGTTATTCAATTCGGTGCACTGTTATTTTTGTTAATTCCTCTTCTCGTGCCTTAATTATGGTGGTTAGTCGCAAGAATGGGCGTTCTCCAAATTAAGTGCCCTGTTGCGATGCTTTGTCCTGCATCAGGGTGCAAAACAGTATTGTCTGATAGAAATCCACTAGTGAGACTTAACAGCGTGCTGAATTGGATAGCACTAGGACCTCCTTTCTTGTGCGTTTCAATTTACATTGAATTAAAGAGACCCCGGTATTTCCTTTCCCAATTGCAATACATTTTCATTTAAATAACCTTTGTCCTATAGTAAATAAGGGGGTTAATGCATGCTAACCCACTGATCCTGTGTATAATGCAGGGGTTTTCCCAGTGTGTGTGTCTTCTCCTCCTCCTCCCCCCCGAAAAAAAAAAAAAATCTCAACACCTGAGGATGTGGAGTCATGCCTTGGTGATTACCGTGCAGGGTAATCCATACTTACTGTTTATAGTGGGCGCAACCCATCAACTACTTGAATTCCCTTTTGTGTAAGGGATTATTGCACCCCCTGGGACAAGTAAAAATGACTATACATGTATGGAAGACTTGAGTTGCCTGCCTGATCTAAAGCTACATTACTCTTCTCCCAGTCTGAAATGGCAGTAAGAGGTTTTATCAAGTAAGTTTTAGGTAAACTCTAAAATACTACTGTTGTATGTGGCAGACATTCAACTGACTTATTTAAAGAGTGCTTTCAGTAAACTATCAATTATACTTTACTAATTAGACTTGCATGGTAGATGGCAAATAGATTGTAAGCATGTGAACGGGGCCTTCCTACCTGACTTAGGTAGGTTTTTATTTGTCAATGTTGCAATTGTAAAGTGCAACAGAATTTGCAGTTCTCTATTAGAAACTTAAACTATTATAAAAAATTGTTCTTTGTGGTTTTGCAGCCTCTGTGCTGTTTTGTACATGGTTGCAGGCTTTTACATGCCCAGGCTGAACAGCAGTCGGCTTTGAGTCTATGGGGAGGTGGATTCAGTTATCGCTGCCCGATCTCTTAAAAATAACAAGAGATCACAGGGGGGGATATTCAATAGATGCTCATTATCGCACCATTAGTGTCGAGTTAGTGTCATAAAGCGACTAAACCTGACTAAAGTAATGAACCAGGAGTACCATTTGAACTCTCAAACAGATATCTTGGCACACTTCAACTTACCACCCCCGGGGGTTTGAGCTTAAATGACAGCACTAGTAGCTGTACATTCCTGACAGGAGCAATAATTGAATAGCTCCGTCAGGTGCCCAGGAGTGACAGCTTCTGGCACTAACAATTGAATCCCCCCTATTTGTCAAATGTGACAGAGATGGAAGATGAGCAGTTTTTCTGTTTGAAAATTATGCACTGTAAACTTGCTAAGGTAGAAGCAGACTGGTAATAGCATGATTCTATTTACAGCAAAGAGACAGAACTTGATCAACAGGATATGGAAGATGTCGAAGAAGTTGAAGAGGAGGAGACTGGGGAGGATGCTAACTGTAAAGGTATCAAGAGTGCAGATTTAAAAAGCAGAGACTGGCCTGCTTCTTGGCAACTGCATGCTTTTGGAAGGGTTGTGTAAAGCTTCCCATTAAAAAGGGACTGTTAGTACACTTTCCATACCCTCCGACACTAACTGAACATTAATTAGTACAAAACTGCCACCAATTTGTATGTTCCTTTCAAGTATGTACTTCATATGGGTAGTTGGTACTGTTAGACATTAGCTTCTTAACCTGTGGCTCAAGAACAAAACGGTTCATTAAAAATGTATTTGTCTGCTGCTACTGGATATTCTGTGATTAAACTTCCGAGAACCATACACCTTTACTGGAGTATGTATATTAAGGGCGGTATCCTATTACCTGCAATGAAGCATCGGGAGCAAAAGTTTTTCATTCGAAAACATAGGTACAGGAAAACCTATGTCTTTGCTGCCAAGGACACAGTTTGCGCTTATTGGGAATCTTGTTCCCGCCTGACTGAGACAGGTGAAACAAAATTCCCGATATGCAGTGGTGACCCCTACGGTCAGCACACCATGCATGCAGCAGCAGCTGGGGACTGCACAGAGGGTGCCTGGGAGCTAGCATTCACACCCAAGATCCACAGCATCATACATACCCTTCCTCCGCCTCAGATGCACTGGCCAGGCAGGGGTCATGGGACATGTAGCTGCATGTGACGGGGCAGCGGGACCAGAGCTGTGTGGAAACCACTGGTGTGCTGCTGACGCAGGTGACAATCCCTGATAAGCTGCACTCGTGCTGGCTTATCAGGGCTAATAGGTTAGCCCCAGGCGTTACCATTACCCACGGTAATGTACCGCATTTAATAGGATAATGTCCTGATGGTGATGCACTATATATTGTAGCATAACCACCACAGTCATAGCTGGCAGAATACATCATGCTAAACAGCTGCCTATATAAAGGTTACCTTCTTGTGATGCTGGAGCAGTTGCAAGTTTCACTTGCCTTTGAGTTAAGATAATGGACTCAAAATATGGTATATAGTTGGTGTACAGCATTTTACATAGTAACATAGTTTCTGAGGTTAAAAGACAACCTGTCCTTTGAGTTCAACCTATTTGTGGACTCTACACTGTATTTTTACGGCTAATTGTATTTGTTGTGAAAGTCAGCTGTTGCGTATATTCCCCCTTTTTCTTCTTTTTTTTTTTTTTCCCCCAGTGCGTGATCTACCCACCATAACCCTGTATAACCTTAACCATTAGGAATTTATCTAGCCCCTTTTTTTCAAGTTTTGTAGTCTGCCATTGCTACTGTAGTCTGCCATTGCTACTGTAGTCTGCCATTGCTACTGTAGTCTGCCATTGCTACTGTAGTCTGCCATTGCTTTATACAGAGACCTGGGATTGTGTCCAGACCTATCAAAGTTAACTGTTAGCAGTACCGGTTGTTTCAATGTTGCTTTCACCTGACAGCTGATCTACAACTTGCTGTTTGATCAGTGTTGCCCTAGTGTTTGGTGCTGACAGACTAGAGGTATCTGGGCTCCTAACAAGGTTCTGTAGGCTTTCCTTCACTGATAGGTTTCTGTAATGCTATGGGGTTTCCCTTAAACAGTGCAGAGACATGGTTTTGACTGTGCTGTGCTTGGTGGCTACAAGGGCTAGAATGAAACTGCAGGAACTAGACTGACATAGTTGCACACTCATATGGAGAATACATGTACTCTGTGGAAAGCATGCTGCCTCCTATTGCTAAGGAGGTGAGTGTTAAGCGGTTATTACAGCTACAGTCAGTTTGCGGGTTTTTCCCACCAGTCTGCACCCTTATGGGCCCTACACACTGGACGAGAATACTGAAAGATATGAACGATCTCGTTCATTAATGAACGAGATACCGTTCAAATCCTTCAGCAGAAGGCATCGGTGAACAATGCACAGCCCTGGTGCCCCATTGCTTGTGCATGCAGGCCAATATGGACCATCTCGTCCATATTTGCCTGCACTGCTATGGTGACAGGGGAGAGTGAAGAAACTTCACTGCCCCCCCCCCCCCCCCCCCCCTGCCGCCGGGTTGCCTGTATCTGCCGTCTGGCAACTCGGCGGCGGATCGACAAATGTGTAGGCCCATTACTCTAGAAATTTTCCGTCATTATGCAGATCATGTTCATCAAATATAGGTTTACTAATTTTTTTTTTTTTTTTTAAAGCTCATTTTACTAGAAATGGTCTCTAAATCTGCTTGGAAAACAAATTTCTTCCTATTAGATAAGTGGGCCTCAAATATTTTCAGGTTGTCCTTGGACCAGATGGTGACTTTAATATGGACTGTATGAAGATAATGGTCAAAAATTATCTTTACACAAGTCATCATGGGACCTATTAACTTCTATATTAATTTGAATATAATTCTGCAGTGGTGTGCACATCTGCAAACTTTCATTCATTTAGTATGTGGGTTACTGGAGTATGCTTAATAATATGTGCTTCTATTTCAGCCAGACAATTGACTGCCCAAATGATGCAGAATCCACAGATTCTTGCTGCTCTTCAAGAAAGATTAGATGACCTTGTTGGTACTCCTACAGGATACATTGAAAGGTAAGTTTCCTTTCCCCTGTTATGCCTTAAATCAAGGATAGGCAACCTGTGACACGTCATGTGCTATGCAGTGACCTAGCCAAGCATGGCCTACCACAATTTCCACCAAAACTTTAGCAGCAGTGCTGGAAGAGTGATGCCCCTTTTTTCACGATCTCAATACCCTGGGTTATTGAGTGTTTTACCAGGGTTGCAGCTTGGTGTAAAAGGGTCCTTCAAAAATAGCCCTAGCCGCTTTAGATGGTGCTTATGGGATTGCCAATACTAATGGTCATATGATCAGAGAAACCATTTAACTGCTGCTTCAGGTGCCTATTTTGTATGAACAACCAGCAGGCATGTTAACATTTGAAGTGCCCTCTAGTTTGTGTGTATATATTTATTATTTATTATTATTAATTAATGTTCCTGATATGTTCAGGAAAAACTCTTAAGTTGTCTCTCAAGCTGTCTTTAAAGGAGTTGTTTGAAGATGCTTTCTAGTCCTCCTAAATACTGGTGACTCGGTGAGCATGGAGTATGACCAGCCCATTAACGGAGCAGGGTTACTCTGTACTTTCTGCTTCAGGTTTTAGTCATTTTAGAATTGCAGTTATTTGAAGTGGTACAGAGGTGTACATCTTTGGTCTATGCGCCATAAGTTGTTACACAACATGTAAGTGCCGTTTGACTTGGTAGTGCTGAGGCAAAACTTGTGTGTAGACTTCAGTCATGTTGAGTTAAATTTCTTCCTCAAAACTAAATCCAGCTGTTAGACCTCCAAATAGTGTGAAGTATTGGAATATTGGGAGTTTTTTTTTTTTTTTTTTAAATACGGTTTGGATCATTTCTATTTGGATTATTGAATTTTTTTTTGTACAATAGTCTAAATTGGTTTTCCCTTATATGCAACTGTTGGGGCTGTAAGTTAGCTTGAAGTTCTAAGTATTTGCTGGCAAATATATTCTTTGACTGTATTAGGACAAAAAGTCAACACCACTTAGGTCAACACCTGAAATAAGATGACATGAACAAGGTCGATGCGAGTCTTCTTTTTTTTTTTTACATTTTTTTAATTTTAATTTTTTGAACTTTTTTCATACTTTATGATCCACATGGACTACAATTTAGTGCACTAAATGGGGATCCCAGTCACATTATGGTGAAAACACAAAAAAACAAACTTGTGTCGACCTTTTGTCCATGTCGACCTTGAGTCCCAGACCCCCTTTGACAGTTTGAAAATCTAAACTCTAGTCCAATGCTTTGTTTCCCATAGCTTGCCTAAAGTAGTAAAGAGAAGAGTAAATGCGCTTAAAAATCTTCAAGTAAAGTGTGCACAGATTGAAGCTAAATTCTACGAGGAGGTCCATGCGTTGGAGAGGAAGTATGCAGACTTATATCAGCCCCTCTTTGACAAGGTACTTGTGTTTTTGTGGGGGTGGGTGAAGGGGTCTGTGTGCTGCTTGGTTAGCTAAAGGCAGTCTGAGGGAGATCAACTTATGGAGGTTTTCAAAATCTTACTCCAAAGAGCGCAGCTACTGAATCTTGCCTGTAATCTTAACTACTGATTTTGCTAAAGTAGTGGCCAGCCCCTAATGCAGCGCTGTTACTCCAAACATTGACATAATGCTTCCAAACAAATAGTTTGTTCTTCGAGAGCACTTTTTAGGACTGTAACTGTAGACTGTTCAAATTATAATGCAGAGTAGGGTGGCAGAGGGCAAGTTAGCTTCTTCGCCAGAATAAGACCCAAACAAAGTTATTTTCTCTAAGAGCACCATGGACACAATTGAATTATGCTTTGGTTTAAGGTTGCCTTCTCGGGCTACTTCTAAACAAGAACACAGCTTGGTGACTACCTTTTCTTTAGGACCCATAGGCACAAGTTTGGTTTGTCTCCTTCCTTGTATAGCTGTTACAGATTCTGTCAATTGCCGGTGCCTACTGTGCCCCCTCTTAAAACGCCCTTGGTCCTATACAATGCTTTGGACCTGTTGGCCCTTGAGAATCTTTTAAGGTCAGAATAACTGGTGCTCTTTCAGGCATTATTACATTGTTGGCCTCTTGTGCCAAACATAGGAACACTTGTGCTGTTGACTTGTAAGTATCAAAAGTGGTTTTGACACTGTTTAAGTGACCACACTCAAAAACCAGACATCTGGAAGGCTGAGTAGTCCAGGCATGAGCCCAATCAAGTAGTCTCCATTTAAAACATTATACAGAACAGAGATCTATTTAACACTGCATCTAAATGATGTAGGTTATTTAAATGTTTAATAAACACATTAGGTGGTATGAGAGAACATTGGGTGCGAAAAATGTCAGGTTTCTTTGCACTTTTACTAGTTAATTTTTTTTTTTTTAGATCACAGTAAAAAAAACTTTTTGGAAGGAGACTGGTACATGCAAAAACAGGGCTGTTTCTGGGGATTGTTTTTGGCTAGCCCAGCGCACTAATTACCTGCAGTCAATGACCTCAGGTAATAGGGTACCGCCCATTGTTAATGCTCTAGAAGTTTAGTGGCTGCTTCAGCTCGCATCATGCACACCAGTTAGGTCAGACAAGGGACACAAACATCCTTCAATTTGACCATGATTATTCTTCTATACACACTGGTTACAATCCTCTTGCCACACTTCAGTGACTTTTTATTGGCTGGTTCCTTACTGATGTCTGTACTTTGGCCAGTATGTTCAGTTGTGTAGTTGTTGCTACTGTGTTAAGAAAATCATTCAGGTTTCGTTTCATTACTCTTCAATTAAGTTTGTCCCTTTACTGCTGAAGGAAAATTTGTGGTCATTCTTTATTTTGCTCTAAGTGTTTGTGTATGAGGGAAGAGCAAGGGATGTCTTGTGTTGGTCTTCTCCCTGCATCCTAAGGGGAAAACATGACAAGGCAGTTTTTTTTTTTTTTAAATACACCGTACCAAATATTGTATTTTCTACATATGCTTCAATTGTGTTTCCTAGAGAAGCGAGATCATAAATGCTACATATGAGCCCACAGAAGAGGAGTGCGAGTGGAAAGTAGATGAAGAAGAAGAAATTTCAGTGAGTAACTTCTTACTTTTTTTTTTTCTAGCTAAAAAAATTAATTTGTAACAAAGACTAACCTTCAGACTGGCTTTCTTTCATCCAATTTCCCTATGATATGTTTTAGTTTGGAATCTAGACTTCTGAATCCAGTACATTTGGGGTTTAATCAGAACAAACTTCTTTCACTCTATGGAAAGCTAGTAGTTAATGTTAACATGTTCTAGCTTGGCTTATACAGATTAGAAAGCATTGCTTAGCTTGAAATACCCTTGCAAAATTAGATGGGGAATGTTCTTTGGAAAAGCCCTATTGTCTCCAAGTTCTGAAAGATTGCTCTTTTAGTTATCAAGCTAAATATAAATGGCTTTTTACTGCTAGCTTGCACATCTTGGATGAACAATTGATATGCTGTCGGCAATACTGCATCAGTTGGTTATGTTGGGGATTAGCAGTGTTTGTTTCTTTTTCTCAAGGAGGATCTGAAAGAGAAAGCAAAGCTTGAAGAGGAAAAGAAAGATGAAGAAAAAGAAGACCCAAAAGGAATTCCAGAGTTCTGGTTAACTGTATTTAAAAATGTAGATCTGCTAAGTGACATGGTCCAGGTATGTTTGTCAACACGTTTAAGGTCACTGATTAATAATTAATTCTGGATAACTGATGCTACAATAAGGAATACTGCAACCCTCTACATGTGGCCAAAGTAGTGAATGAAGTGCTGTTAACTAGCTATAGTCACAGGTAAAAATAAAACTGCTGGTGTAAAATGTAACCTAAAATCCTAACCAAGCAGACTCTAAAGAAGGCTTAGAACATGCAGATAAACATTGTTTAGTCGTAGTGTGTAAGCAAAGGCAGTTGTCCACACAGTGAACTGTAGATGTTGCAGATTATTGCCTAGTATTAACCACAAAGTTCGTTATTTATATATACATACATACAATATTACCACCACTGTATGGCCAGCTCCAGAGTATGATTGGCTGCTGCTGATTCCTATATTGCAGCTTAGAGGAGGAGCTGCCCAATATAAGCTTACAAAGGATCTCTTAAACTGGGTTGTGTTAAGCTCTGTATTTGTGACTCCACCTACATTATATATATATATATATTTGTCACTGCAAAGGATTCAGGGTGTTTTTGTTCAATTGTGCAAGTGATGCCACTTGTAGCCTCAGACATGTATTGCTGGTCTTCAAACAAAACAGTCTCTTTTCCACAATTCTGACGAAAAGTACACCTAGTGCTGTGCTGAGGCTCCTACTCACATTTCAGTTACTATGTCCGAATAAGAGAATCCTGTAGGACAGTGGTTCCCAAAATGTGCCCTGGTACCTTGGCTAGTTGGTCCAGGGCCAGTTCATAATTCTGGTTAGTGTAAAAGCACTACATAAAATGTGTAGACAGAAGCAAATGTTGTCCCTCACTACAACTGGAGATATAAAACAATTTTCTTTTTTCCCCCAAAAAATTTCTCAATTTTGGCCTTTGAGTGCTGTGATAAATTGATACTCTATGGTGCTGTAATTCAAGAAAGTTTGGTCACCACTGCTGTAGCATATTATTATTATTTTTTTTTAAACTGCAGTTTAGACAGTACTGTTTAATTGCTTGAACTATTTTTTATATGGTAACCTTTGGTGAATGTAATGTCTAATTTTGACATGGCTTGGATCAAATTTGATATTGGTATTGCTTGGGTGTAGTGGTGGTAAATGCATTGTGTATTTGGATTTGTGTTGTCGGTCTTGCGACTGAGGTTGACATCGGGTTGAAAGGTTTCATTTACCATGTGTAGCGTAACTACTTTTGATGCTCTGACAACTTTACCACGACTGAATTTTTTTTTTTCAAAAAGTTTATATTGCATTCTGTTTTAGTTTGGTTGACATGAGAGAATATCCAATATTTATGTAAACTTTTTTTTTTTTGCCATTTCCAAGCGGCTGCTAATGTTTGCAGCAGCTGGGTAGAGAGCTACAGGGCTGACCAACTAGTAGCACAGCAGACACTGGCAAGGCAAGCGGTTAAAAGATTAAACTAAAATATTTTAATTTGTCCCTTCCTTGTGTAGAAAGGATGTATTAAACAAATTGGAATGAAGTGGATTCAAATGCAGTTTTATACTTTACATGCGTGAGGTTTATTTCCTTTGGGTTGCTGGGTAAGCAGTGTACATTTACAAGTCAGATACGCATTATCACTCTTTCAACAAGTGTTTGAAATACCATTAAGTTAATTTCTATTAAACACAAATCTTTCATGTAATGTGAAATACAGTAATGGGTTGTCCAGACGATAAATCTGCATTTTACACCTGTGTTTAATACGTCTTTTTGATTGTTTTGTAAGAAGCTTATCCCTCTGATTACAGGAGCATGACGAGCCAATCCTGAAGCACTTAAAAGACATAAAAGTGAAGTTTTCAGATGTTGGTCAACCTATGGTAAGATACATAATAAAAAATGTAATGAACATACATCAGTTGAGCGGAGTTAACCATGTGCAACACTAATTCTTACTCTGAACTCTTGGCTTTTTTATTTTGGATTAACTGGTTGAACTAAACAACTGATAGTTTAGGTATCAGACTAGTATTTGAGTTCCTGGAAAATGTATTTCTCTCGCCCACCTCTTACTATGTGATTGACTTTCAATAGTAGGGTAAAAATGGTAACAATGGTTATAATAGGCTGCTTTCTTTTCCCTCAGAGTTTCACTTTAGAATTCCATTTTGATACAAATGAGTTCTTCACAAATGAAGTTTTAACGAAGACATACAAAATGAGGTCTGAACCGGACGAGTCTGATCCCTTCTCTTTTGATGGACCAGAAATTATGGGCTGTACTGGGTAAGTGGTCTTCAAGCTTCAAGTTTATGAATGAATATTATGCCTAAGGCATATTATTATTTATTTTATTTATTTATTTTGTCCATTAATCTAGACAATCCTAAATTGTCTAAAGTGGCTCATTTGACACTGGAGTGTCATGCTGTGTGGGTTCCCTAGGTGTATTAGTAAAAGAATGTGGCATATGTCTGTACACAGTATATTCAAATTGAGAATTGTTTCAGCCTGGTTCCCTGTCTGTTCCTTGTATAACTCATGGTGTTGAGTAAAACTAAAGCATTTTGGCACTTGATGCTGCCTGATCTATAATCCCTCTAGAAAC
This sequence comes from Pseudophryne corroboree, assembly GCF_028390025.1. Classification (NCBI taxonomy): domain Eukaryota; kingdom Metazoa; phylum Chordata; class Amphibia; order Anura; family Myobatrachidae; genus Pseudophryne; species Pseudophryne corroboree. The sequence continues at coordinate 508,089,771 of NC_086449.1, forward strand.
AATATGGAGGGAATTCAGTTTCCTGATTTCCTGACATTTTAGACTAGAAATCGCAGGGGCGATACTTAATTGATGCTGGTTTTCGCACCCATTAGGGTTGGATTTAGTTGCATAAAGCAGCAAAGCCCAAGTAAACTAATGGGGGTGACATGAAGTCACATTTGAGCACTCAAGTCACTTGCTGCACATTTTAGCCCTCCACCCCCCTGCTGGTGCCAGCAGCCGATCACATCCAAATGGAGCTACAATTGAATAGCTATGTTGGGTGTGATCTGCTGGTGAAAACTAACAATTTCATTCAACCATTCACCCTTTGTCTCCTCTGCTGGCCTGGGAGAGGGACATCGGGGAGACTCATTACTACTTAAATTTAAATTTAAACTTATTTTTAATAAAGAAAAAGCTCTTGGACAAAACACATTTCCACTTGGCAATCTTTAGGTGATGGAAATGTGTCTACTAACCCCAAAAGTAAAACTGAAGGTACATAGTTTAGTGTTCTTTTCACTACAGTTCTAGTCAGATGGTATTGTAAAGCAGACATGTCAAACTTGCATGCCGCATGCGGCCCTTGACGCAAGTTTGCTTTAAAAACAATGGAATGTGGACTGCCATTGCTGGATGAGTTAATTGCCCCATCTGCCATGATTGGAGCTTAGCTCTGATTGGGCAGCATTCACTGTTCTGCTCACACGCAAGAAGATGGGTAAAATGTCCATGAAGGGAGCTACTGCACATGCACGGCTGCCTTTGCAAAGCTCTGCCCCCTGCCATTAGCACTGTAACTGTCCCTCCCTGTATGTCTGTGTGCTTGACTGCCCTGTGTACCCAGCTGCCCTAATTGCATCAGGATTTCTCTGGAATCTGGATAAACATCTCTCAATGAGAAGGAAAATTCAGGGGGACTGGCATGGGTTGGATGCTGAATAGACACAGGGGGCACAAAGGGCTTTTGGCTGGAGGGGACACAAGCAGCAAGAGGTAATACCAGGGGTTATGTGGCTGGACTGGAGAGACAGGGGTGCTCGAAGTGACATTATACTAGCTCACACTGATATGTACTATAGAGCAGAGGGGACAGCACAGTACGCATTAGGGGAATAACTGCTCTCGGCTCACACGGATATGTGGCGTAGCCCTCTTTTTGTATGGGGTCAATAGGCAGTTACCCTAAGGTCCCGGAGGGGTATTAGGCCCCTAGTGTGATGGCTCCACATGCCTGGTATGCAGTTTTATACTTTTGGCGGATTGCTCTGGCTCCTGAGCTCTGATCCCCAAGTCCCCAGTACCTCCTAAAGGTGGGGCTCTAGTTTTTATCCCATTGAAAGTAAATCTTCAGGAGCTGGATATCTGCTGTCAAGAAATCTGCCCTCCCACTGGAAAATGATTAATTTTAAGCCCACTCTACTATCCACTCCTCCCTTGCATACTAAACACCCTCTACCACGTGGTCTTGAAGTCATGTACCGGGGCCTCTTCATTCATTCACCCCAATGCCCCTTCTACAGTTTAGTGTTCTCCAAAGCACTCAATCTTTGCAGTAAAGGAGTAATTACCAGAAATTACTGCTCCAGGTCCTACTTGGTGAGCGCAGGATGTAAGTCCCCTTACTGCCCACGGGACATCAAAGCTGCTGCTGATAGTAACCCTTACTGCTGGAGGATTGGTAGGGGACCCAGTGCATTGCTTTGCCCAGGGGCCTACACAGCTGATAAGGTGGCCCTGATATGTGGTATTTATAATATATAGAGGAGAGGGGACCGCACAGTGATATGATTGGGAGTAACACAGCTCCCAGCTCGCACAAAGTTTTCCTTTCAGATACTTGACATCTCTATAATTATACTTTATTGGTTTTTCGAATAAACCTTTATTTCTCTGACGTCCTAGTGGATGCTGGGAACTCCGTAAGGACCATGGGGAATAGACGGGCTCCGCAGGAGACTGGGCACTCTAAAAGAAAGATTAGGTACTATCTGGTGTGCACTGGCTCCTCCCTCTATGCCCCTCCTCCAGACCTCAGTTAGATTTCTGTGCCCGGCCGAGCTGGATGCACACTAGGGGCTCTCCTGAGCTCCTAGAAAGAAAGTTTGTTAGGTTTTTTATTTTACAGTGAGACCTGCTGGCAACTGGCTCACTGCAACGAGGGACTAAGGGGAGAAGAAGCGAACCTACCTGCTTGCAGCTAGCTTGGGCTTCTTAGGCTACTGGACACCATTAGCTCCAGAGGGATCGACCGCAGGACCCGTCCTTGGTGTTTGTTCCCGGAGCCGCGCCGCCGTCCCCCTTACAGAGCCAGAAGCATGAAGATGGTCCGGAAAATCGGCGGCAGAAGACTTCAGTCTTCACCAAGGTAGCGCACAGCACTGCAGCTGTGCGCCATTGCTCCTCATACACACTTCACACTCCGGTCACTGAGGGTGCAGGGCGCTGGGGGGGGGGGTGCCCTGAGCAGCAATAAAAACACCTTGGCTGGCAAAATAATCACAATATATAGCCCCAGAGGCTATATATGTGATTACCCCTGCCAGAATCCATAAAAAAGCGGGAGAAAAGTCAGAAAAAGGGGCCGAGCTATCTCCCTCGGCACACTGGCGCCATTTTCTCTTCACAGTGTAGCTGGAAGACAGCTCCCCAGGCTCTCCCCTGTAGTTTTCAGGCTCAAAGGGTTAAAAAGAGAGGGGGGGCACTAAATTTAGGCGCAATATTGTTTATACAAGCAGCTATTGGGGAAAATTCACTCGGTGATAGTGTTTATCCCTACATTATATAGCGCTCTGGTGTGTGCTGGCATACTCTGTCTCCCCAAAGGGGCTGTGTGGGGTCCTGTCCTCGGTCAGCATTCCCTGTGTGTGCGGTGTCGGTACGGCTGTGTCGACATGTTTGATGAGGAGGCTTATGTGGAGGCGGAGCAGATGCCGATAAATTGGATGTCGATCCCTGTGGGCCGACACCAGAGTGGAAGGTATTAACCGACAGTGTCAACTCCTTACATAAAAGGCTGGATGACGTAACAGCTATGGGACAGCCGGCTTCTCAGCCCGCGCCTGCCCAGGCGTCTCAAAGGCCATCAGGGGCTCAAACGCCCGCTCCCTCAGATGGCAGACACAGATGTCGACACGGAGTCTGACTCCAGTGTCGACGAGGTTGAGACATATACACAATCCACTAGGAACATCTGTTACATGATCCCGGCAATAAAAAATGGGTTACACATTTCTGACATTATCCCAAGTACCACTAAAAAAGGGTTTTATGTTTGGGGAGAAAAAGCAGGCAGTGTTTTGTTCCCCCATCTAATGAGTGAATGAAGTGTGAAAAAGCGTGGGTTCCCCCGATAAGAAACTGGTAATTTCTAAATAGTTACTGATGGGGTACCTGTTCCCGCCAGAGGATAAGTTACGCTGGGAGATATCCCCTAGGGTGGATAAGGCGCTCACACGTTTGTCAAAAAAGGTGGCACTGCCGTCTTAGGATACGGCCACCTTGAAGGTACCTGCTGATAAAAAGCAGGAGGCTATCCTGAAGTCTGTATTTACACACTCAGGTACTAGACTGAGACCTGCAGATAGTGCTGCTGCAGCGTGGTCTGTAACCCTGTCAAACAGGGATACTATTTTGCGAACATAAGACGTCGTCTTATATATGAGGGATGCACAGAGGGATATTTTGCCGGCTGGCATCCAGAATTAATGCAATGTCCATTCTGTCAGGAGGGTATTAGAGACCCAACACTGGACAGGTGATGCTGACTTTAAAAGGCACATAGAGCCTTATAAGGGTGAGGAATTGTTTGGGGATGGTCTCTGGGACCTCGTATCCACAGCAACAGCTGGGAAGAAATTTTTTTACCTCAAGTTTCCTCACAGCCTAAGAAAGCACTGTATTATCAGGTACAGTCCTTTCGGCTTCAGTAAAGCAAGCGGGTCAAAGGCTCTTTCTACACAGACTAGTGAAGAGGGAAAAAGCTGCACCAGTCAGCCAGTTCCCAGAATCAAAATTCTTCCCCCGCTTCCTCTGAGTCCACCGCATGACGCGGGGGCTCCACAGGCGTAGCCAGGTACGGTGGGGGGCCGCCTCAAAAATTTCAGCGATCAGTGGGCTCGCTCACAGGTGGATCCCTGGATCCTTCAAGCAGTATCTCAGGGGTACAGGCTGGAATTCGAGGCGTCTCCCCCCGCCGTTTCCTCAAATCTGCCTTGCCGACAACTCCCTCAGGCAGGGAGGCTGTGCTAGAGGCAATTCACAAGCTCTATTCCCAGCAGGTGATATTCAAGGTGCCCCTACTTCAACAAGGACGGGGTTACTATTCCACACTGTTTGTGGTACCGAAACCGGACTGTTCGGTGAGACCCATTTTAAATTTGAAGTCCTTGAACACATACATAAAAAAAATTCAAGTTCAAGATGGAATCGCTCAGGGCGGTTATTGCAAGCCTGGAGGAGGGGGATTACATGGTATCCCTGGACATCAAGGATGCTTACCTACATGTCCCCATTTACCATCCTCAACAGGAGTACCTCATATTTGTGGTACAGGATTGCCATTACCAATTCCAAACACTGCCGTTTGGACTGTCCACGGCACCGAGGGTCTTTACCAAGGTAATGGCAGAAATGATGATACTCCTTCGAAAAAGGAGTTTTTAATTATCCCGTACTTGGACGATCTCCTTATAAAGGTGAGGTCCATGGAGCAGTTGTTGGTTGGAGTAGCACTATCTCGGGAAGTGCTACAACAGCACGGATGGATTCTATACATTCCAAAGTCACAGCTGGTTCCTACCACACGCCTGCTGTTCCTGGGGATGGTTCTGGACACAGAACAGAAAAAAGTGTTTCTCCCGCAGGAGAAAGCCAAGGAGCTGTCATCTCTAGTCAGAGACCTCCTGAAACCAAAACAGGTATCAGTGCATCACTGCACAAGAGTCCTGGGAAAAATGGTAGCTTCTTACGAAGCAAAATTCCATTCGGCAGGTTCCATACAAGAACCTTTCAGTGGGACCTCTTGGACAAGTGGTCGGAATCGCATCTTCAGATGCATCTGCTGATACCCTGGTCCTTGGAGACAGGGTTATCTCTACTGTGGTGGCTGCAGAGTGCTCATCTTCAAGAGGGCCGCAGATTCGGCATACAGGACTGGGTCCTGGTAACCACGGATGCCAGCCTTCGAGGCTGGGGGGCAGTCACACAGGGAAGAAATTTCCAAGGACTTTGGTCAAGTCAGGAGTCGTCCCTACACATAAATATTCTGGAACTGAGGGCCATTTACAATGCCCTAAGTCTGGCAAGGCCTCTGCTTCAAAACCAGCCGGTACTGATCCAATCGGACAACATCACGGCAGTCGCCCATGTAAACCGACAGGGCGGCACAAGAAGCAGGACGGCGATGGCAGAAGCCACAAGGATTCTCCGATGGGCGGAAAATCACGTGATAGCACTGTCAGCAGTGTTCATTCCGGGAGTGGACAACTGGGAAGCAGACTTCCTCAGCAGACACGACCGACACCCGGGAGAGTGGGGACTTCATCCAGAAGTCTTCCAACTGTTGGTAAACCGTTGGGAAAGGCCACAGGTGGACATGATGGCATCCCGCCTAAACAAAAAACTAGATATTGCGCCAGGTCAAGGGACCCTCAGGCAATAGCTGTGGACGCTCTAGTGACACCGTGGGTGTACCAGTCGGTTTATGTATTCCCTCCTCTGCCTCTCATACCAAAGGTACTGAGAATAATAAGAAAACGAGGAGTAAGAACGATACTCGTGGTTCCGGATGGGCCAAGAAGAGCTTGGTACCCAGAACTTCAAGAAATATCAGGACCCATGGCCTCTACCGCTCAGACAGGATCTGCTACAGCAGGGGCCCTGTCTGTTCCAAGACTTACCGCGGCTGCGTTGGACGGCATGGCGGTTGAATTCTGGATCCTAAAGCAAAAGGGCATTCCGGAGGAAGTCATTCTTACGCTGATAAAAGCCAGGAAAGAAGTAACCACAAACCATTATCACCGTATTTGGCGAAAATATGTTGCGTGGTGTGAGGCCAGGAAGGCCCCAACAGAGGAATTTCAGCTGGGTCGTTTTCTGCACTTCCTACAGTCAGGAGTGACTATGGGCCTAAATTTGGGTTCCATTAAGGTCCAGATTTCGGCTGTCTATTTTCTTCCAGAAAGAACTGGCTTCACTGCCTGGAGTTCAGACATTTGTAAAGGGAGTGCTATATATTCATCCCCTTTTTTGTGCCTTCTGTGGCACCTTGGGATCTCAACGTGGTGTTGAGTTTCTTAAAATCACATTGGTTTGAGACACTTAAAACTGTGGATTTGAAATATCTCACGTGGGAAGTGGTCATGTTATTGGCCTTGGCTTCGGCCAGGCGTGTGTCAGAATTGGCGGCTTTGTCATGTAAAAGCCCTTATCTGATTTTCCATATGGATAGGGCAGAATTGAGGACTCGTCTCCAGTTTCTCCCTAAGGTGGTATCAGCTTTTCACTTGAACCAACCTATTGTAGTGCCTGCAGCTACTAGGGACTTGGAAGATTCCAAGTTACTGGACGTAGTCAGGGCCAAAAAAATTTATATTTCCAGGATGGCTGGAGTCAGGAAAACTGACTCGTTTGTTATCCTGTAGGCACCCAACAAAATAGGTGCTCCTGCTTCTAAGCAGACTATTGCTCGCTGAATTTGTAGCACAATTCAGCTGGAGCATTCTACAGCTGGATTGCCGCATCCTAAATCAGTAACAGCCCATTCCACGAGGAAAGTGGGCTCATCTTGGGCGGCTGCCCGAGGGGTCTCGGCTTTACAACTTTGCCGAGCTGCAACTTGGTCAGGGGCAAACACGTTTGCTAAATTCTACAAATTTGATACCCTGGCTGAGGAGGACCTGGAGTTCTCTCATTCGGTGCTGCAGAGTCATCCGCACTCTCCCGCCCATTTGGGAGCTTTGGTATAATCCCCATGGTCCTTACGGAGTTCCCAGCATCCACTAGGACGTCAGAAAATAAGATTTTACTCACCGGTAAATCTATTTCTCGTAGTCCGTAGTGGATGCTGGGCGCCCATCCCAAGTGCGGATTGTCTGCAATATTTGTATATAGTTATTGCCTAACTAAAGGGTTATTGTTGAGCCATCTGAGAGGCTCAGTTGTATTTCATACTGTTAACTGGGTATAGTATCACAAGTTGTACAGTGTGATTGGTGTGGCTGGTATGAGTCTTACCTGGGATTCAAAATCCTTCCTTATTGTGTCAGCTCTTCCGGGCACAGTATCCTGAGGTCTGGAGGAGGGGCATAGAGGGAGGAGCCAGTGCACACCAGATAGTACCTAATCTTTCTTTTAGAGTGCCCAGTCTCCTGCGGAGCCCGTCTATTCCCCATGGTCCTTACGGAGTTCCCAGCATCCACTACGGACTACGAGAAATAGATTTACCGGTGAGTAAAATCTTATTTTTTTTTTTTTCTTTCCCCTTTTCTTTCTTGCGGACCACACAAGACTTAGACCATGGGTCTTCAACCTGTGGCCCTCCAGCTGTTTTGTAACTACACATCCCAGCATGCCCTGCCACAGTGTTGCTGTTAAGGCATCTTACAACTGAGGCAGGGCATGCTGGGATTTGTAGTTCAGCAGCAGGAGGGCCACAGGTTGAAGACCTATGACTTAGACCTTGATTATTCAGCCCAGTTGGGATTTTGCGTTTGACATGCCTGTTGTAAAGTGTTAACTCCAGGCCTTTGGCTGGCTGAGGCTTCAGTGGACAGAGCATTCCCTGCTTTACCATTATCTAAGATATTAACTTTAATTTATGGGACATTTGTGGCCATGCTCATGTTTAAAACGAGTCTGCGGCGTATATGCCAAACTGCCTGGTGGTAGAAAGTGCTTCACCCAACACTGCAACCTTCTGCAGACGTGTCTTAGAAAATGTTTTTTTTACCAGCAGTTTTTACACTTGTTAGTCTTTGTAATACAGCCTCTTGCTCTGTATTTTACTTGCAGCCTAATATCTATTCAAAATTGCAGTTATGAGTAATTAAATAAGGATTTTAGTGCATGGTGCAGAGTTTTAAGTAGCCGACAATCCCAAACATTGCAGTTTTATACGTTTCCCCATTACACCCCATCAAAATCCATAAGACAATGTTCGAGCAATCAATCCTCCAGGCTGGAAACGGATGCAGTTCCTGCAGCGTAGTATTAGGGCAAATGGAACAAATAGTTTGAGCACATTGTTCTAACTGGATTATGTTGCCAAATCTCACTTGATTTAAGAGTGCTTTATTAAGCAATTATAAGGTGTCAGAAATAAAAAAAATCCTAACATTACTCACATTTAACAGTTACACATTTTTGTGTTTGTGGGTTAATGAAGAGAAAATATGGTAAGCCGTGTAGTTTCAAATGGGTTGGGTGGGGATGCCAGAATAGTTTAATGTACTCCTATTTTGCCATTTCGGAGTTGCCTTCTGGTCCGTGTGTAGTTTTTCTTGTGTTTTTTTTTTTTTGGGGGGGGGGGAGAGAAGTAGTCTAAAATTGCTGTCATCTGAATACAGACTGTCGTGGATGACACCATTTATAGTTGTCCAGTTTCTTCCCTGCTAAAGTGATGGTTGTAGTTTAGAACCATATGCAAGAGTACCCTTTCATCTAGTAATAAATAGCTGACAAATGGGAGAGGCGCTGATATAAACAAATGGTGTAATGGCTAGCATTAATGCCTCACAGCACTGAGGTCATGGGTTCGATTCCTGCCATGGCCCTAACGAGAGTTTATATATTCTCCCTGTACTTGCGCTTGTTTCCTCGGGGTACTCTAGTTTCCTCCAACAATCCAAAAATATACTGGTAGGTTAATTGGATCCCAACAGAATTAACCTTAGTGTGAATGTGTACATGTGGTAGGGACTATAGATTATAAACTCCACTAGGGCGGAGACTGGTGTGAATGGCCAAATGTTCTCTAAAGCGTTGCAGAATGTCTGCTATATGAATGGTAATAAATACATACTTCACTGACCCTTACAACCCTGTCGGGAGACTGTGGTTTGCCTATGAGCATAATCTCTGTATACGAGTCTATAGCCTGGTACTTTTGGTGGCTGAGCAGTAATTTTCAGTCTGTGCAGATTATTTTAAACTGATAACATGTCGTTCCCATTTGTGCTCTATCAATTTTTGCATGCTAGATTCCTTATCAGACTGCACAATAGTGTTTCTGTGGCTACATACAGTACTGTAGTTTGGATATTTGAAATGGTGCAATTCTGTAGCCTTTATGTTTAGAAGTTTTATAAGTCTTATCACATGGCTAATAAAATATCCTTATGATTGCAGAATTACTATATTCTACTTTGTAAAGTGATAGCATGTCCCTTTCTTACATAGGTGCCAGATTGACTGGAAGAAAGGCAAAAATGTTACTTTAAAAACTATCAAGAAGAAGCAGAAACACAAGGGTCGTGGTACAGTAAGAACTGTGACAAAAACTGTTCCTAATGACTCGTTCTTCAACTTCTTCAGTCCCCCTGAAGGTAAGCTAGTGCAGTTACCCCCAACCACATCTGTAACCTTAAGCGTAGCTTCCATGTTTGGATTTTAGCTCCTGGGTTCAGTAGGGTGTGCAGTGTGAATTCCTTAGAGTAATATGTAAACATCAGTGTTAACATTCTGGACAATTTCATCTGGATGGTTTGGAGAGAGATTTATATTTAAAATCTAAGCAGTCTGACTAGATTGCTTAGAAGTTGAGCACGGAACGTGTGTGTATGCCCCACACCGCTAGATTGTGCGGCCAATCTAGCACATTGCTCACTTCACCAGCTGTGCTGAGGGGGGAGGAGGAGAGCGCAAAGATTTTTCATCCCTTCCTCCTCCTGCACTTCATTTTGGCTTTCATGACTATTGTATCCTGGTTTTACTCCACCTCCTTTCTTGCAGCCCTTTCTACCACTTCATGTTGTAGCCCCTGCAAGGCTCCATCCTTGGTCCTCTGCTCTCGCTGAACAACTTCTCCCTTGGTCATCTAATGTTTTTGATATCCACATGCTGATCACTAGAATTTCTCTAAGCTTTCTCCTAACTTATGTATACAACACTACTGAAATTAATATTTTATTCATGCATTTTAAAGGTTTTAAATACATATTTAGGTCAAATTGAAAACTAACTTGGCTTTTTCTTGTGGTTTTTTTTTTTTTTTTTTTTTAGTACCTGAAAATGGGGAATTGGTAAGTATGTGTTAAAATTCTTTGAAAGGTTGAATGATTGCGACACTACCCCATCTACTCCCTTTTTATCCGGCTTATGGCTTGTTCCTTATTGGCTGTGCATTTACTATGATGTGGGTTGAGACATCAAGGGTCATTATGGCCTAATGTGAAAGCTAGCAACAAATCAGGGAGTACACCAGTTTGTATTTCTAATCTTTAATTTACCATATCTAAAGATTGGTCCTACCTGCAAGGTGTGTGGTGTGTTTTTTTGTTTTTGTTTCGCCCTTAGTAGGGGCATTCCCGTAATTCCTTTGTAGAGTACTGGGCATTCGGAGTAGGAATGGTTAACATACTCATAACAGATAATGGGGCTTATTCAGGTTTGTTTGCAAACAAAGTTGGCAATTGAGCAAAACCATGCTGCACTACAGGTGGGGCAGATGTAATATATGCTCAGATCAGATTTGGGTGGGATATGTTCAAACATACATTGAAATTGCAGTGAAGAAATTAAGCAGCCAGTTTTTACCTTGCACAGAAACAATATAAAACTCCCAAATCTAAATGTCTCTGTACATGTTACGTCTGCCCCAGCTGCACTGCAACATGGTTTTGCCCAATTGCTAACTCTTTTGGTCTGTTAATCCAGAAAAACCCCCAAAGTCCCTCTAGAATAGTTCATGTTGTAATGCTTTTGTAAAGGCTGCAACTTTTTTTCAGTGATGTAGGTTTAATCTCTATTTCCATTGCTTTAACGTACTATCCTTAAAAACAAATTCTATATTTGCATGACTGTTCATCTATTTACCTCCTGGGTAATTTGCCTTGTAATCTTTAGGATGATGATGCAGAAGCAATTCTTACTGCAGACTTTGAAATTGGACACTTTCTCCGTGAGCGCATAATCCCTCGATCTGTGCTTTACTTCACTGGTGAAGCTATTGAAGATGATGATGACGATGTGAGTGCACTTTATAAAATACACTTCCCTAAAGCATAACCTAATTGTTTCCCTTGCTAGCTTTTTAAATAGTCTGAAATTTCTGATGGTACACAATGGTTGTGCTTAAACAATATCACCATTTATCTTTTTATTTCTTAGTATGATGAAGAGGGTGAAGAAGCAGATGATGAGGTAACTTTTTTTTTTTTTTTTTTTTTTTTTTTTAAATATACTTTTATCTCCCCAGGCTATTGTTAAACACTCAGATACAGAACCATACCACATCAGATATAACATACAGTACTATTGAACTGGTATGACACTCCTGGGCAAAGTTATCAGGACTATCATATGGTTACAGTAAATTGGTCCGAAACAAAGGTAGACTTCTCTCTAACCTGCAAGGGGAAGAAAATATACAATGTGCTAGCACCTACTTTTCCTGGACTCCTGACTCTATTAACTAAAAAGGCAAAGCAACTCCCAGTTATATCAGTTACATTCAGAATTTGTATACACCAGTTTTAGAAGTTTCTTTAAGATAGTGAAGACTAAGCACTGCAGGCTCTCACCAGTCTACTTGAGTGGCTGGCATGGAGTGCTCCCATTGTCTAGTGTCCATTGATACTATAGGATAGTGGAACTATGGCTTCACTCTCTCGCTCCATGAATCATTCCCCCTCCCCCCACCTTAACACTAGTTTTAAATCTAATTTGCTGTTCCACTGTAGGAAGGGGAAGAGGAGGCAGATGAAGAAAATGATCCAGACTATGAACCGAAGGTGAGAACCATTCTATATATTTAAAGTATACTTATTTCAACATACATGTTTTCAAATGGTAAGCTGACTTAACTCCAGTATCTATGGATATTTAGAATGCCCCAGTAACTTTGTACAAGTACAGTAATCCTAAAACCCTCCTTATGTATAAAAATTAACTGCATTTTATTTTTGTATGTGTACTATTGACATTTTTCCCTACTAGGTGTAAATTGTGTCTAAAATTCTTGTCCTGGGTATGTAAACCTTGCTGTTTGAGTGGTTTAATACACTAATGGTATTTGTAATACCTCACTAGCACTAATCCATCGTACTGTGTTGAAGTTAAGTCTTTAGTTTATGCAATAAGCTGTAGATTTATTTTTTACCTAGTTACCAGCCCATCAAAATGTCACCAACATATTAGTGTTGGCGTCTGTGCGCTCCTGAATGGAGCAACACTTAAATTGCTCCATCGGATGCCATCTAATGACTGCCAGTGTGCAAAACAGGAATTTTTAGGAAATTTTGTTCATTTGAGAGGAATGGGCACATTTATGATGAATTGATGCAAATTTTGTGAAATATGGCACAATGGTTTGAGACTTGTATTGTGTTTAATATACGTAATTTTTTTTTTTTACAGAAAGATCAAAATCCAGCTGAGTGCAAGCAGCAATGAAGTGATGTGTATGTGGCCTTGAGGATTACCTGCACTGTAATAAGTTAAATTACTATTAGTTACTTACCGCCTTATGTTTTGTATCTTCTTGGTAGAATAAAGTAATCAATTTTTGTTAAAAAACAAATAAAATTTAAACCTTTAAAAAACTGTTTAAATTGTAAGATCATTGGACTTAGTATTAAATGTACTTTTCTGCCAGGTATCTAATTGGGGGCAGAGATCACCTAAAGCATGTTCTTCACCGCTTCATAGTCTTGGTTGTTGTGAAGTCTTTTGCCATGTAGATCTCTGCAGTTCTGAATCTTCAAAGCTGCAGTCAGATCAGTCCTTGTTTAGTGCTCTCCTAAGGAACCAAAGTATCTTTCAGCCCAGTAGTTCAAACAGGTGTCAGTCGCTTGCAATAGCTGTGCCTTCAGGACTTTGTTCTAGAAATAGTTATTGCCTTGGAAATGGTACATTTATGAACTTAACCCTTGCAATGAATTTGCAATCAGACTGTCCATTTGATGTCTGCTTGTTTATCCTATGGGTTTTTGTATTGTATGTGACTGTGATCTACAAAGCAATCTGCTGGTCAACATAACAAGGTTACTGTTTACCACTGGGGTGTGAATAAAACCTAGTATTTTCAGAAAGTGGTGTCTTTATTTCTGTATCTTTGTGTATTGAGCAAACTTGCATTGAGTAAGCCAAATATTCTGCAACTTATGTATATTGCTCAGGTATTGGCATATTTTTTAGCTGGCAGTGTTGGGTGGCTATCACAAGCCGTGGATTACATTATAGAAAGAACATACACATTACCTGTACAATAAGCAGCCCATGTGCTAACATATTCCACCCTCTGCACTTAAACATTGTCTTCTACGTTATCGGGCAGGAGTATGGAATCTGTTCTAAGCATGTGTCAAGCTGTGTGAATGGTAGACAATATTTTGGACTATTTTCTCTTATGTCCTACTGGATACTGGGAATCCATTTAGTACCATGGGGTATAGACAGGTCCACTTGGAGCCATGGGCGCTATAGAAGTTTGATAACGTGTGCTGGCTCTTCCCTCTGTGCCCCTCCTACCAGACTCTGTTTAGCTAATGTGCCTGACTGAGCAGGTCACATCTCTGGAAGCTCCTGAAGAGTGTTCTGCGTTTTTATTTTCTCTGACGTCCTAAGTGGATGCTGGGGACTCCGTCAGGAAAATGGGGAATAGCTGCACCGCAGGAGACGGGGCACAAAAGTAAAAGCTTTAGGATCAGGTGGTGTGCACTGGCTCCTCCCCCTATGACCCTCCTCCAAGCCTCAGTTAGGTTTTTGTGCCCGGCCGAGAAGGGTGCAATCTAGGTGGCTCTCCTAAAGAGCTGCTTAGAGTAAAAGTTTTGTTAGGTTTTTTATTTTCAGTGAGTCCTGCTGGCAACAGGCTCACTGCAACGAGGGACTTAGGGGAGAAGAAGTGAACTCACCTGCGTGCAGGATGGATTGGCTTCTTAGGCTACTGGACACTAGCTCCAGAGGGACGATCACAGGTACAGCCTGGATGGGTCACTGGAGCCGCGCCGCCGACCCCCTTGCAGATGCTGAAAAGAGAAGAGGTCCAGAAATCGGCGGCTGAAGACTTCTCAGTCTTCATGAGGTAGCGCACAGCACTGCAGCTGTGCGCCATTGCTCTCAGCACACTTCACACGGCAGTCACTGAGGGTGCAGGGCGCTGGGGGGGGCGCCCTGGGCAGCAATGAAAGTACCTATACTGGCTAAAAATACATCACATATAGCCTCTGGGGCTATATGGATGTATTTAACCCCTGCCAGGTTGTCGGAAAAACGGGAGAAGAAGCCCGCCGAAAAGGGGGCGGGGCCTATTCTCAGCACACAGCGCCATTTTCCCTCACAGAACTGCTGGTGGGAAGGCTCCCAGGCTCTCCCCTGCACTGCACTACAGAAACAGGGTTAAAACAGAGAGGGGGGGCACTTATTTGGCGATATGATTATATATTAAGATGCTATAAGGGGAAAACACTTATATAAAGGTTGTCCCTGTATAATTATAGCGTTTTGGTGTGTGCTGGCAAACTCTCCCTCTGTCTCCCCAAAGGGCTAGTGGGGTCCTGTCTATCAGAGCATTCCCTGTGTGCTGGGTGTCGGTACGTGTGTGTCGACATGTATGAGGACGATGTTGGTGAGGAGGCGGAGCAATTGCCTGTAATGGTGATGTCACTCTCTAGGGAGTCGACACCGGAATGGATGGCGTATTTAGGGAATTGCGTGATAATGTCAACACGCTGCAAGGTCGGTTGACGACATGAGACGGCCGGCAAACAAATTAGTACCTGCCCAGGCGTCTCAAACAGTCAGGGGCTTTAAAACGCCCATTTACCTCTGTCGGTCGACACAGACAGGGACACTGACTCCAGTGTCGACGGTGAAGAAACAAACATATTTTCCTTTAGGGCCACACGTTACATGTTAAGGGCAATGAAGGAGGTGTTACATATTTCTGATAATACCCTTTTTTGTGGTACTTGTAGTATGTGGGGTGTGAAAACTACCTGTAGTTTTTCCTGAATCGGATAAATTAAATGAAGTGTGATGATGCGTGGGTTTCCCCCGATAGAAAATTATTGGCGGTATACCCTTTCCCGCCAGAAGTTAGGGCGCGTTGGGAAACATCCCTTAGGGTGGATAAGGCGCTCACACGCTTATCAAAACAAGTGGCGTTACCGTCTCCAGATACGGCCGCCCTCAAAGAGCCAACTGATAGGAGGCTGGAAAATATCCTAAACAGTATATACACACATACTGGTGTTATACTGCGACCAGCGATCACCTCAGCCTGGATGGGCAGCGCTGGGGTGGCTTGGTCGGATTCCCTGACTGAAAATATTGATACCCTTGACAGGGACAGTATTTTATTGACTATAGAGCATTTAAAGGATGCATTTCTATATATGCGAGATGCACAGAGGGATATTTGCACTCTGGCATCAAGAGTAAGTGCAATGTCCATATCTGCCAGAAGATGTTTATGGACACGACAGTGGTCAGGTGATGCAGATTCCAAACGGCACATGGAAGTATTGCCGTATAAAGGGGAGGAGTTATTTGGGGTCGGTCCATCGGACCTGGTGGCCACGGCAACAGCTGGAAAATACACCTTTTTTTTTTACCCCAAGTCACATCTCAGCAGAAAAAGACATCGTCTTTTCAGCCTCAGTCCTTTCGTCCCCATAAGGGCAAGCGGGCAAAAGGCCAGTCATATCTGCCCAGGGATAGAGGAAAGGGAAGAAGACTGCAGCAGGCAGCCCATTCCCAGGAACAGAAGCCCTCCACCGCTTCTGCCAAGTCATCAGCATGACGCTGGGGCCGTACAAACAGGTGCGGTGGGGGGTCGTCTCAAGAGTTTCAGCACGCAGTGGGCTCACTCGCAAGTGGACCCCTGGATCCTACAAGTAGTATCCCAGGGGTACAGATTGGAAATTCGAGACGTCTCCCCCTCGCAGGTTCCTGAAGTTTGCTTTACCAACGTCTCCCTCCGACAGGGAGGCAGTATTGGAAACAATTCACAAGCTGTATTCCCAGCAGGTGATAATCAAAGTACCCCTCCTACAACAAGGAAAGGGGTATTATTCCACACTATATTGTGGTACTGAAGCCAGAGATTCTTCTTCAAAGAAAATGGACGATCGCCTGATAAGGGCAAGGTCCAGAGAACAGTTGGAGGTCGGAGTAGCACTATCTCAAGTAGTTCTACGACAGCACGGGTGGATTCTAAATATTCCAAAATCGCAGCTGTTTCCGACGACACTTCTACTGTTCCTAGGGATGATTCTGGACACAGTCCAGAAAAGGGTGTTTCTCCCGGAGAAGAAAGCCAGGGAGTTATCCGAGCTAGTCAGGAACCTCCTAAAACCAGGAAAAGTGTCAGTGCATCATTGCACAAGGGTCCTGGGAAAAATGGTTCCTTCTTACGAAGCGATTCCATACGGCAGATTTCACGCAAGCACTTTTCTGTGGGATCTGCTGGAAAAATGGTCCCGATCGCATCTTCAGATGCATCAGCGGATAACCCTGTCTCCAAGGACAAGGGTGTTTCTTCTGCGGTGGCTGCAGAGTGCTCATCTACTAAAGGGCCGCAGATTTGGCATTCAGGACTGGGTCCTGGTAACAACGGATGCCAGCCTGAGAGGCTGGGGAGCAGTCACACAGGGAAAAAATTTCCAGGGAGTGTGATCAAGTCTGGAGACTTCTCTCCACATAAATATACTGGAGCTAAGGACAATTTACAATGCTCTAAGCTTAGCAAGACCTCTGCTTCAAGGTCAGCCGGTATTGATCCAGTGGGACAACATCACGGCAGTCGCCCACGTAAACAGACAGGGCGGCACAAGAAGCAGGAGGGCAATGGCAGAAACTGCAAGGATTCTTCGCTGGGCGGAAAATCATGTGATAGCACTGTCAGCAGTGTTCATTCCGGGAGTGGAAAACTGGGAAGCAAACTTCCTCAGCAGGCACGACCTCCACCCGGGAAAGTGGGGACTTCATCGGGAAGTCTTCCACATGATTGTGAACCGTTGGGAAAGACCAAAGGTGGACATGATGGCGTCCCGCCTGAACAAAAAACTGGACAGGTATTGCGCCAGGTCAAGAGACCCTCAGGCAATAGCTGTGGACGTTCTGGTAACACCGTGGGTGTACCAGTCGGTGTATGTGTTCCCTCCTCTGCTTCTCATACCCAAGGTACTGAGAATTATAAGACGTAGAGGAGTAAGAACTATACTCGTGGCTCCGGATTGGCCAAGAAGGACTTGGTACCCGGAACTTCAAGAAATGCTCACAGAGGACTCATGGCCTCTGCCGCTAAGAAGGGACTTGCTTCAGCAAGTACCATGTCTGGTGCCTCCAGTGGCACTGTGGGATCTCAACGTAGTTCTGGGATTCCTCAAATCACATTGGCTTAAACCGCTCAAATCTGTGGATTTGAAATATCTCACATGGAAAGTGACCATGCTGTTGGCCCTGGCCAGGCGAGTGTTAGAATTGGCGGCTTTGTCTCACAAAAGCCCATATCTGATTGTGCATTCGGACAGGGCAGAGCTGCGGACTCGTCCCCAGTTTCTCCCTAAGGTGGTGTCAGCATTTCACCTGAACCAGCTTATTGTGGTACCTGTGGCTACTAGGGACTTGGAGGACTCCAAGTTGCTAGATGTTGTCAGGGCCCTGAAAATATAGGTTTCCAGGACGGCTGGAGTCAGGAAAACTGACTTGCTGTTATCCTGTATGCACCCAACAAACTGGGTGCTCTTGCTTCTAAGCAGATGATTGCTAGTTGGATGTGTAGTACAATTCAGCTTGCACATTCTGTGGCAGGCCTGCCACAGCCAAAATATGTAAATGCCCATTCCACAAGGAAGGTGGGCTCATCTTGGGCGGCTGCCCGAGGGGTCTCGGCTTTACAACTTTGCAGAGCAGCTACTTGGTCAGGGGCAAACACGTTTGCCAAATTCTACAAATTTGATACCCTGGCTGAGGAGGACCTGGAGTTCTCTCATTCGGTGCTGCAGAGTCATCCGCACTCTCCCGCCCGTTTGGGAGCTTTGGTATAATCCCCATGGTCCTGATGGAGTCCCCAGCATCCACTTAGGACGTCAGAGAAAATAAGAATTTACTTACCGATAATTCTATTTCTCGTAGTCCGTAGTGGATGCTGGGCGCCCATCCCAAGTGCGGATTGTCTGCAATACTTGTACATAGTTATTGTTACAAAAATCGGGTTATTATTGTTGTGAGCCATCTTTTCAGAGGCTCCGCTGTTATCATGCTGTTAACTGGTTTCAGATCACAAGTTGTACAGTGTGGCTGGTATGAGTCTTACCCGGGATTCAAAATCCTTCCTTATTGTGTACGCTCGTCCGGGCACAGTATCCTAACTGAGGCTTGGAGGAGGGTCATAGGGGGAGGAGCCAGTGCACACCACCTGATCCTAAAGCTTTTACTTTTGTGCCCTGTCTCCTGCGGAGCTGCTATTCCCCATGGTCCTGACTGAGTCCCCAGCATCCACTACGAGAAACAGAATTATCGGTAAGTAAATTCTTATTTTTAAAGTTTGTTTTCAGGCAGGACTGGATGGCACCAGCTTGCCTGCTTCGTGGGACTTAGTGTGGTTGGGCCGTTCTCAACTCTTATGGGTTAATGGTCCCGTTTCCTGCTGACGGGTCGCTAGCACTATTCACAAGCCCACCACGGCGAGGGTACACTCCCGCAGCATGCCGCCACCCCTAACAGCCAGAAGATAGAGTACTAAGCCGGCGTACAAGAAGCTACCCACGGCTTACATGCACTGCTTTAAGTGGTAGGGGAGAGAGGTTGTGGCGGTCCCTATTCCATATAAGGGGTGGTGCCCAGAGGTGTAAGGGGCATAACTGGCTTTTAAGCCTAGGTTATGAGTGCTTTCAGGGATACATAGGTTTTACATCTCGGGTATAGTTAAAGTGTATGTATGTATAAAAAAAAAAAATCCCATGCTGGAACGCCATTTTTACAAGCCTACTTCCTGCACAAATATGTTGGTCCTACAACACAGCCACTGTAGGGTGCAGATGTTGGTAAGTGGCACAGTGGCCACAAACTTCATAACTAAAGAGATTTTCTGTCTAAATATCTTTTCCCACAGGCTATGACTCTAAATCGCCACCAGTGGAGTTGGCTGTATCAAAACTTTCACAAAAGTTAACTGTTTCAGTCCCAGCTGCAATGACTCTTAAAGACTCCTCATAGCAGAAGCTGGAGGCAATGCTACAGTCCATGTATACCACAACAGAAATGTTGCTTACACCTGTTGGAGTTTGGGTTAACAAGGCTGTCGTTGCATGGGCAAAACAGCTCAGGTTAGGCCTACAACAGGGTTTTTCCTCAGATCAGCTTATACTTACCACATTTGTGCTTTGGCTGAGTATTTAGGTACAACTTCTGTGGATGTCTGCCAAGTTTGTTCTAGGCTTTCAGCTTCACTAATTGTGGCCTGAAGGCCGCTGTGGTTGCGTTCTTGGAAGGCTAAGGCTGAGTTGAAATGGGGCAAGGATGTGCACATAGAAAAGGCGTTGCCTTATACTGAAATGTTATTGGACAAATTAATTTCTCTGATGTTATAGTGGATGCTGGGTACTCTAAGGCCCATGGGGAATAGACGGGCTCCGCAGGAGACTGGGCACTTTTTTAAAGAAAAGATTACGTACTACATCTGGTGTGCACTGGCTCCTCCCTCTATGCCCCCTCCTCCAGACCTCAGTTAGAATCTGTGCCCGGCCAGAGCTGGATGCACTCTAGGGGCTCTCCTGAGCTTCCTAGAAAGAAAAGTATTTGTTAGGTTTTTTTATTTTCAGTGAGATCTGCTGGCAACAGACTCACTGCTACGAGGGACTTAGGGGAGAGAAGCAAACCTACCTGCTTGCAGCTAGCTTGTGCTTCTAGGCTACTGGACACCATTAGCTCCAGAGGGATCGAACACAGGGCCTGACCTCGATCGTCCGTTCCCGGAGCCGCGCCGCCGTCCCCCTTGCAGAGCCAGAAGACGGAAGAAACCGGAGGAAATTGGCGGCTGAAGACTTCGGTCTTCAATAATGTAGCGCACAGCACTGCAGCTGTGTGCCATTGCTCCCACAGCACACCACACGCTCTGGTCACTGGTGGGTGCTGGGGGGGGGAGCCCAAGGCTGCAATTAATATACCTTTTGGCAATAAAAAGCACATAATACAGTGTTTAACACTGTATATGTGCAGAAACACCCGCCATTAACGATATAAAAAGTGGGAGAAGCTTGCTGTTGAAGGGGCAGGGCTATCTCCCTCAGCACAGCCAGCGCCATTTTCTCTTCACAGCTCCGCTGGAAGGACGCTCCCCAGGCTCTCCCCTGCAGTATACACTACAGAAAGGGTAAAAAAGAGGGGGCACATAAATGTAGGCGCAAATTGTGATATAAGCAGCTATAGGGGGAAAATTCACTTTGTGTATAGTGTCTATCTCTCTGTTATATAGCGCTCTGGTGTGTGCTGGCATACTCTCTGTCTCCCCAAAGGACTTTGTGGGGTCCTGTCCTCAGAGCATTCCCTGTGTGTGCGCGGTGTCTGTACGGCTGTGTCGACATGTTTGATGAGGACGCTTACGTGGAGGCGGAGCAGGTGCCGATAAGTGTGATGTCGCCCCCTGCGGGGCCGACACCTGAGTGCATGGATATGTGGAAGGTATTAACTGACAGTGTCAACTCCTTGCATAAAAGGTTCGATGACGCAGCTTTGGGACAGCCGGCATCTCAGCCTGCACCTGCCCAGGCATCTCAGAGGCAGTCGGGCTCAAAAACGCCCGCTACCTCAGATGGCAGACACAGATGTCGACACGGAGTCTGACTCCAGTGTCGACGAGGATGAGACAAATATACAATCCACTAGGGCCATCCGATGCATGATTACGGCAATGAAAAATGTGTTGCACATTTTTGACATTAAACCGATTACCACAAAAAAGGGTATTATGTTTGGGGAGAAAAAGCAGCCAGTGACTTTTTCCCCCATCTGATGAGTTAAATGAATTGTGTGAAGAAACGTGGGGTTCCCCAGATAAGAAACTAGTAATTTCTAAGCGGTTACTAATGGCGTACCCTTTCCCGCCAATGGATAGGTTATGTTGGGAGACATCCCCTAAGGTGGACAAGGCGCTCACACGCTTATCAAAAAAGGTGGCACTGCCGTCTCAGGATACGGCCGCCTTAAAGGAGCCTGCAGATAGAAAGCAGGAGGCTATCCTGAAGTCTGTGTATACACACTCAGGTACTATACTGAGACCTGCTATTGCTTCAGCATGGATGTGTAGTGCTGCAGCAGCGTGGTCTGATTCCCTGTCGGATAACATTGATTCCCTTGACAGGGACACTATATTGCTAACCATAGAGCATATTAAAGACGTAGGGGTAAATTTACTAAGATTTGTAATTTCCGAAAAAAGGTCAAAGTTCAATCACGAATGACATCGACAGTGTAAAACTGCAACTTTTTGAATTGATTACGATGGATTTACTAAGCTGTCGTATTCGGGTTTTTCTTTTCTTCCGATGTCGTTCGTTTTTTTTTACCTATTTTTACGGCAGTGATTAGCAAAACACTGCCGTTTTTTTTTACAATCAATCTCGGCCGGATCTGTGTGATCCGTGCTGGGGTTCTTATTTTTTTTTTTTTTAATTAAACAATGTAAAATCCCCCAAAAAAATGCGTGGGGTCCCCCCTCCTAAGCATAACCAGCCTCGGGCTCTTTGAGCCGATCCTGGTTGCAGAAATATGGGGAAAAAATTGACAGGGGTTCCCCCATATTTAAGCAACCAGCATCGGGCTCTGCGCCTGGTCCTGGTCCCAAAAATACGGGGGACAAAAAGAGTAGGGGTCCCCCGTATTTTTAAAACCAGCACCGGGCTCCACTAGCTGGACAGATAATGCCACAGCCGGGGGTCACTTTTATATAGTGCCCTGCGGCCGTGGCATCAAAAATCCAACTAGTCACCCCTGGCCGGGGTACCCTGGGGGAGTGGGGACCCCTTCAATCAAGGGGTCCCCCCCCCCCCAGCCACCCAAGGGCCAGGGGTGAAGCCCGAGGCTGTCCCCCCCCATCCAATGGGCTGCGGATGGGGGGGCTGATAGCCTTTGTTGTAATTGAAAAGATATTGTTTTTAGTAGCAGTACTACAAGTCCCAGCAAGCCTCCCCCGCATGCTGGTACTTGGAGAACCACAAGTACCAGCATGCGACGGAAAAACGGGCCCGCTGGTACCTGTAGTACTACTACTAAAAAAATACCCAAAAAAACACAAGACACACACACCGTGAAAGTATAATTTTATTACATACATACACACATACATACATACATACTTACCTTAAGTTCCCACGCAGGTCGGTCCTCTTCTCCAGTAGAATCCAAGGGGTACCTGTTGAAGAAATTATACTCACGAGATCCAGGGGTCCAGGCTCCTCGGCAAATCCAGGGGTAATCCACGTACTTGACAAAAAAAACAAAACGGTGTCCCGACCACGAACTGAAAGGGGACCCATGTTTGCACATGGGTCACCTTTCCACGAATGCCAGAAAGCCACTCTGACTTCTGTCTAAGTGGGTTTCTTCAGCCAATCAGGGAGTGCCACGTTGTAGCACTCTCCTGATCAGCTGTGTGCTCCTGTCCTCACTGACAGGCGGCACACGGCAGTGTTACAATGTAGCGCCTATGCGCTACATTGTAACCAATGATGGGAACTTTCTGCCCTGCGGTTGACCTAAAGTGACGTCACCGCTGAGCTGAAAGTTCCCATCATTGGTTACAATGTAGCGCATAGGCGCTACATTGTAACACTGCCGTGTGCTGCCTGTCAGTGAGGACAGGACCACACAGCTGATCAGGAGAGTGCTACAACGTGGCACTCCCTGATTGGCTGAAGAAACCCACTTAGACAGAAGTCAGAGTGGCTTTCTGGCATTCGTGGAAAGGTGACCCATGTGCAAACATGGGTCCCCTTTCAGTTCGTGGTCGGGACACCGTTTTGTTTTTTTTGTCAAGTACGTGGATTACCCCTGGATTTGCCGAGGAGCCTGGACCCCTGGATCTCGTGAGTATAATTTCTTCAACAGGTACCCCTTGGATTCTACTGGAGAAGAGGACCGACCTGCGTGGGAACTTAAGGTAAGTATGTATGTATGTGTGTATGTATGTAATAAAATTATACTTTCACGGTGTGTGTGTCTTGTGTTTTTTTGGGTATTTTTTTAGTAGTAGTACTACAGGTACCAGCGGGCCCGTTTTTCCGTCGCATGCTGGTACTTGTGGTTCTCCAAGTACCAGCATGCGGGGGAGGCTTGCTGGGCTTTGTAGTACTGCTACTAAAAACAATATCTTTTCTTTTACAACAAAGGCTATCAGCCTCCCCATCCGCAGCCCATTGGATGGGGGGGGACAGCCTCGGGCTTCACCCCTGGCCCTTGGGTGGCTGGGGGGGGGGACCCCTTGATTGAAGGGGTCCCCACTCCCCCAGGGTACCCCGGCCAGGGGTGACTAGTTGGATTTTTGATGCCACGGCCGCAGGGCACTATATAAAAGTGACCCCCGGCTGTGGCATTATCTGTCCAGCTAGTGGAGCCCGGTGCTGGTTTTAAAAATACGGGGGACCCCTACTCTTTTTGTCCCCCGTATTTTTGGGACCAGGACCAGGCGCAGAGCCCGATGCTGGTTGCTTAAATATGGGGGAACCCCTGTCATTTTTTCCCCATATTTCTGCAACCAGGATCGGCTCAAAGAGCCCGAGGCTGGTTATGCTTAGGAGGGGGGACCCCACGCAATTTTTTTGGAAAAAATAAGCACTTTCCCACCCCTTCCCACTGATATACATGCACGGATCTCATGGATCCGTGCATGCCTATCCAATCACGAATAAAAAAAGCAGGTCTGTTTTTTTTTAGCACTTTTTTACGAGTTGTAATTTTTCACGGCAGTGTTTGTTCTTTTTTTGCTTTGCACTTCTTAGTAAATGACCGAGATTCATACTTAAACAGCCGCGTTTTGACCGATGGTGTATTCATTCGTAATTTTTTACCTGAACTTGCAAAAAATTACGAATGCCCTCATCACTGCCG
The DNA here is from genome assembly GCF_028390025.1 of Pseudophryne corroboree. Classification (NCBI taxonomy): domain Eukaryota; kingdom Metazoa; phylum Chordata; class Amphibia; order Anura; family Myobatrachidae; genus Pseudophryne; species Pseudophryne corroboree. The sequence continues at coordinate 508,114,023 of NC_086449.1, forward strand.
TGATTAGTGTTTAGTAAATGACCGAGATGACACTTTGAAGAAAAAACGCCATCTCGGTCAAAATCGGGAGCTTAGTAAATATACCCCGTAGTCTTTATATATGAGAGATGCACAGAGGGACATTTGCCGGCTGGCATCTAGAATTAATGCGATGTCCATTTCTGCCAGGAGAGTATTATGGACTCGGCAGTGGACAGGTGATGTTGATTCTAAAAGGCACATGGAAATTTTGCCTTATAAGGGTGAGGAATTGTTTGTGGACGGTCCTTCGGACCTCGTATCCACAGCAACAGCTGGGAAGTCGTCTTTTTTTTTTTACCTCAGGTTCCCTCAGCCTAAGAAAGCACCGTATTATCAAGTACAGTCTTTCGGCCTCAGAAAGGCAAGCGGGTTAGAGGCGCGTCCTTTCTGCCCAGAGGCAGGGGTAGAGGGAAAAAGCTGCACCATACAGCCAGTTCCCAAGAACAAAAATCCTCCCCTGTTTCCACTTAGTCCACCGCATGACGCTGGGGCTCCACATGTGGAGCCAGGTGCGGTGGGGGCCCGTCTCCGGAACTTCAGCGACCAGTGGGTTCGCTCACAGGTGGATCTCTGGGTTCTACAAGTGGTATCTCAGGGATACAAGCTGGAATTTGAGACGTCTCCCCCTCGCCGTTACCTCAAATCAGCCTTGCCAGCTACTCCCCAGGACAGGGAGGTAGTACTGGCGGCAATTCACAAGCTGTACCTCCAGCAGGTGATAATCAAAGTTCCCCTCCTGCAACAGGGACGGGGTTACTATTCCACAATGTTTGTGGTACCGAAACCAGACGGTTCGGTGAGACCCATTCTAAATTTGAAATCCTTGAACACTTATATAAGAAGGTTCAAGTTCAAAATGGAATCGCTCAGGGCGGTTATTGCAAGCCTGGAAGAAGGGGATTACATGGTATCACTGGACATCAAGGATGCTTACCTGCATGTCCCCATTTACCCACCTCACCAGGTGTACCTCCATTTTGTGGTACAGGACTGCCATTACCAATTCCAGACGTTGCCGTTTGGTCTGTCCACGGCACCGAGGGTATTTACCAAAGTAATGGCCGAAATGATGATACTCCTTCGAAAGAAGGGAGTTATAATTATCCCGTACTTGGACGATCTCCTTATAAAGGCGAGGTCCAGGGAGCAGTTGTTGGTCGGAGTAGCACTATCTCAGGAAGTGCTACAACAGCACGGCTGGATTCTGAATATCCCGAAGCTGCTGGTTCCTACGACGTGTCTGCTGTTCCTGGGTATGATTCTGGACACAGAACAGAAGAAGGTGTTTCTCCCGGAGGAGAAGGCCAAGGAGTTGTCATCTCTGGTCAGAGACCTCCTAAAACCAAAACAGGTGTCGGTGCATCACTGCACGCGAGTCCTGGGAAAGATGGTAGCTTCTTACGAGGCAATTCCATTCGGCAGGTTCCATGCACGGATCTTTCAGTGGGATCTGTTAGACAATTGGTCCGGATCATATCTTCAGATGCATCGGCTGATCACCCTGTCCCCGAGGGCCAGGGTGTCTCTGCTGTGGTGGCTGCAGAGTGCTCATCTTCTCGAGGGCCGCAGATTCGGCATACAGGACTGGGTCCTGGTGACCACGGATGCAAGCCTCCGAGGTTGGGGGGCAGTCACTCAGGGAAGAAACTTCCAAGGACAATGGTCGAGTCAGGAAGCTTCCCTACACATAAATATTCTGGAACTAAGGGCCATTTACAATGCCCTAAGTCAGGCAAAACCCCTGCTTCAAAACCAGCCGGTGCTGATTCAGTCAGACAACATCACGGCGGTCGCCCATGTAAACCGACAGGGCGGCACAAGAAGCAGGATGGCAGAAGCCACAAGGATTCTCCGATGGGCGGAAAATCACGTGATAGCACTGTCAGCAGTGTTCATTCCGGGAGTGGACAACTGGGAAGCAGATTTCCTCAGCAGGCACGACCTCCACCCGGGAGAGTGTGGACTTCATCCAGAAGTCTTCACGCAGATTGTAAACCGTTGGGAACGGCCACAGGTGAACATGATGGCGTCCCGCCTCAACAAAAAGCTAAAAAAATATTGCGCCAGGTCAAGGGACCCTCAGGCGATAGCTGTGGACGCATTAGTGACACCGTGGGTGTGCCAGTCGGTTTATGTGTTCCCTCCTCTTCCACTCATACCCAAGGTACTGAGGATAGTAAGAAAGAGAGGAGTAAGAACTATACTCATCGTTCCGGATTGGCCAAGAAGAACTTGGTACCCAGAACTACAAGAAATGTTCTCAGAGGACCCATGGCCTCTGCCTCTCAGACAGGACCTGTTACAGCAGGGGCCCTGTCTGTTCCAAGACGTACCGCGGCTGCGTTTGACGGCATGGCGGTTGAACGCCGGATCCTAACGGAAAAGGGCATTCCAGATGAAGTGATTCCTACGCTGATAAAAGCTAGGAAGGATGTGACGGCAAATCATTATCACCGCATATGGCGGAAATATGTTGCCTGGTGTGAGGCCAGGAAGGCCCCAACAGAGGAATTCCAGCTGGGGCGATTTCTGCACTTCCTACAGTCAGGAGTGACTATGGGCCTAAAATTGGGGTCTATAAAGGTCCAGATTTCGGCTCTGTCTATTTTCTTTCAAAAAGAACTGGCTTCACTGCCTGAAGTTCAGACGTTTGTTAAGGGAGTGCTGCATATTCAGCCACCTTTTGTGCCTCCAGTGGCACCTTGGGATCTTAACGTTGTGTTGGATTTCCTGAAATCCCACTGGTTTGAGCCACTTAAGACCGTGGAGCTAAAATATCTCACGTGGAAAGTGGTCATGCTATTGGCCTTAGCTTCAGCTAGGCGTGTGTCAGAATTGGCGGCTTTGTCATGTAAAAGCCCTTATCTGATCTTCCATATGGACAGGGCAGAATTGAGGACTCGTCCCCAATTTCTCCCTAAGGTGGTATCAGCGTTTCATTTGAACCAACCTATTGTGGTGCCTGCGGCTACTCGGGACTTGGAGGACTTCAAATTACTGGATGTAGTCAGGGCTTTGAAAATCTATGTAGCCAGGACGGTTGGAGTCCGTTAAACTGACTCGCTGTTTATCCTGCATGCACCCAACAAGCTGGGTGCTCCTGCTTCAAAGCAAACTATTGCGTGCTGGATCTGTAACACGATTCAGCAAGCTCATTCTGCGGCAGGGTTACCGCATCCTAAATCGGTAAAAGCCCATTCCACAAGGAAGGTGGGCTCTTCCTGGGCGGCTGCCCGAGGGGTCTCGGCTTTACAGCTTTGCTGAGCTGCTACTTGGTCGGGTTCAAACACATTTGCTAAGTTCTACAAGTTTGATACCCTGGCTGAGGAGGACCTTGCCTTTGCTCATTCGGTGCTGCAGAGTCATCCACACTCTCCCGCCCGTTTGGGAGCTTTGGTATAATCCCCATGGTCCTTACGGAGTTCCCAGCATCCACTAGGACGTCGGAGAAAATAAGAATTTACTCACCGGTAATTCTATTTCTCGTAGTCCATAGTGGTTGCTGGGCGCCCGTCCCAAGTGCGGACTCTCTGCAATACATGTATATAGTTATTGCTTAACTAAAGGGTTATTGTTATGAACCATCTGTTACTGAGGCTCAGTTGTTGTTCATACTGTTAACAGGGTATGGTTATCACAAGTTGTACAGTGTGATTGGTGTGGCTGGTATGAGTCTTACCCTGGATTCCAAATCCTTTCCTTGTTGTGTCCGCTCTTCCGGGCACAGTTTCCCTAACTGAGGTCTCGAGAGGGGCATAGAGGAAGGAGCCAGTGCACACCAGATAGTACCTAATCTTTCTTTTAGAGTGCCCAGTTTTTTCCTGCGGAGCCTGTCTATTCCCCATGGTCCTTACGGAGTTCCCAGCATCCACTACGGATTACGAGAAATAGAATTACCGGTGAGTAAATTCTTATTTAATACTATATCTATCTATAGCCCACTATAGCATGTGGATGGATTACGCAAGCCATTGCTACATGGTCTGGTAATTTGATTGAGGGGTTAGACACCTTAGTTCAAGAGGAAATTGTTTTACTCCTGCAACACATCTGAGACTGTAAACTTTATGGTTGAAGCCGTTCAGGAGATAGGTTTGCTTAATGCACGCACCACAGCTATGGCAGTGTCTGCACGCAGGGGATTATGGCTACGTCAATGGACTGCTGACGTGGACTCCAAAAAAAGCGTGGAAGGCCTTCCTTTTACAGGTGAGGCCTTATTTGGCGAAGAACTCGATAAGTGGATTTCACGAGCCACTGCGGTAAGTCCACCTATCTACCTTCTGCAGCTCCGCCAGCTAGGAAGGCCTACTCAGGACCCAATTTACAGTCTTTCAGACTGCAAAGTTTTGGGGCAAGGCCAGAGGTTCTTCTACCGCCGCCAGAGGTGCTAGAGGTAAACCACGCAAACCAGCGGCTGCTGGCTCTCAGGAACAGTGGTCCGGCACTGTCTCTTCAAAGCCTTCCGTTTTGGTGGGAACCCGGCTAAAATTCTTCAGTCACACCTGGACAAGATCTTGCCAGGATCCCTGGATCATATACCTTATATCCCAGGGCTACAGGCTGGAGTTCCAGGATCTCCCACCTCACAGATTCTTCAAATCAGGAGTACCAGTTTCACAAGAAGCAAGAGTAACCTTACAAGAAGCCATTCAAAAACTGTTATAGACCCAGGTCCTTGTTCCAGTTCCACCTCATCTACAAAACAAGGGATACTATTCCAGCTTGTTTGTAGTTCCGAAACCGGACGGTTCGGTAACACCGTTTCTGAATCCTAAGTCATTGAACCCAAACTTACGAGTGTTCAAATTCAAGATGGAGTCTCTGAGAGCGGTGATGTCAGGTCTAGAAGAGGGGGGATTCCTAGTGTCTGTGGATATCAAGGATGTGTACCTTCACATTCCGATCTGGCCGCCTAATCAGGCTTAGCTAGGGTTTGCACTGCAGGACTGTCACTACCAGTTTCAGGCCCTGCCATTTGGTGTTTCCACGGCACCGAGAGTGTTCACCAAAGTGATGGGAGAGATGATGATACTCCGCAAACAGGGAGTGAACGTAATTTCTTACCTGGACGATCTTCTGATAAAGGCTACGTCCAGGGAGCAGTTGTTGGAGAACATTGGTCTCACAACCAGATTACTCCTGGATCATGGGTGTATTCTGAACCTGCCAAAATCCCACCTAGAATCAACGCAGAAGCTTCATTTCCCCTCCACAAAGAGGTGCCCAAAAAAGAGGAAGAGAACTAGGGAATCCAGGGGAGGAAGAGGGAAACATAGAGAAAAATGTTTGAATGAGATTACCACTAAGGGTATCTTTAACCTCTCCTCCAAACAATTAAATGATTATGAACTATGACTCCTATCCAAAGGTCTTAACTTTGCACCTAAAAGTAAGCCCAACATGTTTGAATTGTCGATCTCAATAGATACACTAGAACATTAAGCAGGAAGCGGTATTTTGCTATGAAATTATTGAGGGCTCTTAATTCAACTGAACTCCCTATTATTTTAGGCGATTCAGATCAAGCAGCATTGGAGATTTTACAATCTCTGAATGCTGAAACTGACACGGAAAGACGATTAGATGATCAAACTGTATATAAAAAACTATCTACCAACCCAACAGCTGCCTTTCAAACCAAGTTAAGGAATATGCTTTCCCGGGCCCTGACCTCTGGAGTGATATCCAAGGACACTTTTAAGGTTTTATTGACAGTTCACCCAGTAACACCAACTTACTACCATTTACCCAAGATACATAAGACATTGATTGCTCCACCTGGTCACCTGATTATTTCGGACCTAAATTCACTTACTAATAATTTGTCACACTATGTAGACTCCTTTTTACAAGGATATGTTCGGAATTTGAAATCTTTTATTAAGGATACCACTCAATTTCTTAATATTATACATGACACTCCGTGGAAAAAGGGTTATTATTTAGTCACTTATGACGTAGAAGCACTTTATTCAAATATACCTCAGGATTTGGGTGTTGTTGCAGTAGAACACTATTTAAGAGCAGATCAGTCGGTAACAAAAGAATTATGTGAGTTTCTAATACAGTCTATTGAATTTATACTGCATCATAATTATTTTATTTTTGACACATTATTTACAGTTGAAAGGAACCACTATGGGGACGAGATTCGCAAACCTGTATATGGGCCTATTTGAACAGGAACATGTGTGGGGGGGTGGACTCGGTGCGGATCTCGTCCTCTACTGTCTGTTTATTGACGATCTGTTTTTTTTTTATCTGGGGGGGGTGTGTGAGGAGTCAATAACCTTTTTGACTAGTTTAAACACTAATTGCTTTGGTTTAAAGTTTACTTACACGTATAGTTTAATATTTCCTCATTGGAGATCGCTCTAGAGGCAGGGGGGGATGAATTAAAGACCTGTACCTTCACGAAGGAGGTTGATCAGAATCGTTATTTAAATTATGGGAGTAGTCATTTACAGAAATGGTGTGATAATATACCTAAGGGCCAGTTCATTAGACTAAAAAGAAATAGTTCCTCTATGGAAATGTTCAATATACAGGCAGAAAAATTGAAAACATTGTTTCTGGAACAAGGTTATCCCCTTGATAATAGTGAACAAGGCCTATAGAGATGTTTGTCATATTGATAGGGCTCAATTATTGCAAGGAAAGAAGATTAAGGAAAGTATTGAACCTTTGGCATGGGAGAGTGATAGATCAGAAAATTTTGTTCCAAAATTCAACTCGCATGCTTATGAAATCAGAAAGATTATAAAGAAAAATCATTCCTTATTGAAGATAGATGAAATTCTGAATAAGGGATCGGGGTGTAGTGACAAAGTAATTTTTAGGAGATCTGATAATCTCAAATTAAGGTTGGCACCAAGTCATATGAAGAGTGTAGTGCCCGCTAGAAATGTACGGAGTTGGTTACCTGAGAAACCGGTGGGTTTCCACAGGTGTGGGAACACTAGATGCCAGACCTGCTCTTTTTGCAACCGCAAAGTGACCACTTTTGACTCCCTAAATACAGGAGTCTTTTGATATTAAGGAATTTATTAATTGTAAGTCTTCTTTTGTGATTTATTTGTTGATCTGCAGATGCAGAAAACAATATGTTGGTCGGACGACGATAGACTGATGGAACATAAGAGAAATATAGTGAATAAAACAAGAAAACAAAATCTCTATGCCCATATTAATAGTTGCGAAATGGGGAATATAAACAATATCCGTATGTTTGGCATTGAACAGGTAAGAAAAACCTATCGAGGAGGAGATCGTTATGGCCTCCTTTGTAAGAGAGAGGCATACTGGATATTCCGTTTAGGGACATTAGTACCGTACGGTTTGAACGATACGGTGGAGCTTAATAACATACATTAGAATGTCCCGTATAGGGAATCCAGTGTGCCTCTCACTAAATATTACTCAAGATATTCTTTTGATTTTATTCCTTTGACCTTACTGGATTATGATTATATTAATCAATTGGCACTTGGTATTTGATTATAGATACGATATGTGTTATGGTGTAATGAATTGATCAGAATTACAATTGTTGGGTGATTGACATCATGTATTATAGTAGGGGGATGTTATATATGTTAGAATGGATATATTATAGGTGAGCGGGGATATTGTTCTTTTCTCGGCTCACATGTAGTAACTATGCTGTTTAATTATCCATCTGTTTTATTTTCTAAAATAGTTTTTTAAGTTTAGATATGAAAAGGTAGATAGATGTATATCATATTTTAATAGTAAATAGAAGTTTGAATAAGAGACAGCGTGGAGAGATTGCTGTGAATATTCAGGGGGACTTCTGTATTAAATAAGGAATATTTAGTGGGTGCTCATGTGACTAGAGAGGCATGTACATATAAATTGATATTGAGCAATAGGACTATGAAATGACAAATTAATGAAAGGCTATTGGAAATATAATTGGCACGTAGGTGGATGTGTGTGTAATAAAATTAAGTAATAAAGATTTCTGTAGTTCGAACATGGACTACAGGTGTCGCGCATGAAGTGCGCATGCGCAATCTAGCGCTGCCCGGAAATTGAACGATGACACGCAAGTGGAGCGCACGAAGTGCGCAATGTGAGAGCGCCCGGAAACAGATGGTGCCTTCATTATTTAAATGAATAGATGGGAGCAGCGGTAATACTACTCCTGAGGAAGCAGCCGAGTACAAAGGCGGGGAAACGCGTTGCGGTTGTGCATGGATCGGATATCCTGACGGAAAATACCATCTTCCAGTACTATCTGCAGTCGCAGGGGGAGACCACTGTGTAGTAAGCCGACCAAGGGACCAGTGTCCATGTGTCAGTTATCATACCCGAGGTTTCGGGAAGCGCACCAAGTGATGGGTGCTTGCTGAGTATTAACAGTCTTGAGTGATTGAATTGCACTAATCTACTAACTGGCTAATACATTTCTGCTATGGGTGTTTGCCCACTCATTTACTAACCAACTGCAGTTCTGTTCTGGGCTTTGCAGGCCATTCTTAATGATTACTAATTTAGAAAAAACGTGGGCGCTAGTTACACTAATGTTATGATGTTACAATCCGTAATAGGATATGGATTTTCTGGCAGCCCACAAAAGGAGGATCTGGGAGTCCACCGATAATACACACAAATAGAAAATAAAATGATGTGGGCGCACTATAGAAAATACTTTAGTGGCAGCTGCTAGTTTTGTAAACACAATTTATTCTTAAAACATACAATAATTGATGAAACTTTTGATCCTTCACAACACTACTTAAGAACAACTGTGATAGATTTGGACACGTGTCCTAAAGCTAAAAACTTGCTAATTTAGCATATTATTGCTGGTTAAATAAACATAAATTGCATGCATGCACTAGGAATTAGTAACCACTGGTTAATATTGCACTTTGAGCTCAAATAAGATGTTAGTAGGCACGGCAGTTCTTGTATTATCAAAGCCTGTTTACCAGTGTAAAGCCAATCCTATAATCCAGTTACATGTATATGCACATATATCCTCTCAATGAATAGTGTCCACGTGTATAATATAGTCCCATGTGCATGGAATATGGTCACTTACTCACTGACCGATTTGTATTGGCCCCTCAGCGGCGGTGCCCCGATGTGTCCTGGGGCTCGGCTAGCGTGTGTCCGCCACAGCCGCGAGGTGGCTATGGTTGAAAGCGAGTTTGTAGCTACAGGGGACGCTCGCTCGTCGCGTTCCGCGACTTCCGGGTTCGGGGCTTCCGGCTGCGTTCCACCAGCGTGTGTGTCAACTGACGCGTTTCTCCGCCTCTAAATGGGGCAGTTTCATCAGAGGTATAACTGAAGAGGCTTATTGTCTTTATTTATACCCACTACAAATGAGTAATTCTTAATGATTAACATTAGCTACTCATGCATTAAAAATTCAACTAACAGCTGTGGACATAACTTAATATGAATCATCATTGACTGTTCTTTTAAGCTTTAAATCTATCTGGGTGATGGTTTAGTGAACGGATGACCAGTGAGATAAATTTGGTAATCACTAAGAACTGCGATTAATTGCCACTATTTCTGCACCTAATTATTACTAATTAAGGACTGATTATTCCAGAATTGCTCATAGGTTTGAGAGTATTATATTATATGATGTGCATTTCTAGTAGTTAGGTTGTTTAGTATTAATTGATTACCGAGGGTGCTTGGTATTTTAATAGTATTTTAACACCGTCCGTGTGTATTATTATATGTTATATGTGTGATGTCTGTATTGTGATATTAAATTTATAAAATTTATATCCTGGTTGTACAGCGCTTCATTCATTTTGTTTTTTTCCTGGGAATGATACTGGATACAGAGTCTCCGAACGTGTTCCTTCCCTTGGATAAGGCAGTGGTAATCCAGTCGATGGTTTGGGCTGTCTTGAAGCCGACCCGAATCTCAGTACATCTATGCATCTGCCTTCTTGGGAAAATGGTGGCATTTTACGAGATAATTCTGCACTCACGGAAATGGGGCCTCAACCCAGAGATGTTCCAGTGGCTGACACGTCGGTGGGATTATCCACAAACTGACATGATGGCCTCTCGACTCGACAAGAAGCTCAAGCGATATTGTTCCAGGCCGAGGGACCCACAGGCTGTGGAGGTCGACGCCTTGACAACTCCGTGTGTCTACCAGCTGGTGTACTTGTTTCCTCCAATTCCTCTGATCCCAAGAGTTCTCAAAAGAATAAAAGGGGAAAGAGCTCAAGCAATCCTGATTGCTCTGGAATGGCCGCGAAGGGCCTTGTATGCAAATCTTCTCGAGATGCTAAACAAAGATCCGTGGCCTCTGCCTCTTCGAAAGGATCTTCTACAACAGGGCCTGTTTGTTTATCAAGACTTACCACGGCTACGTTTGACGGCATGGAAGTTGATCGGCTGATTCTAGCCAGGAGAGGGATTCCTGACAAGGTCATCCCGACTATGATCCAAGCCAGGAAGGGGGTAACGTCAAAACATTACCATTGTATCTGGAAGAAATATGTCTCTTGGTGTGAGAGCAGACCATATTCTCCGGTGGAATTTCATCTGGGACGCTTCCTGTATTTTCTGCAGTCGGGAGTGGATGTGGGCCTACGCCTAGGCTCCATAAAAGTTCAGATTTCGGCCTTGTCTATTTTCTTTCAGAAACAATTGGCTTCTCTCCCTGAGGTCCAGACGTTCTTGAATGGTGTTCTTCATATCCAGCCTCCCTTTGTGCCTCCCACGGCAATCTTAGGATCTCAATTTGGTTCTACAATTCCTCCAATTGGACTAGTTTGAACCGTTAAACATGAGGTAGACGTAAAGTATCATACGCGGAAGACCGTCACCCTGTTGGCCTTGGCTTTGTCAAGGCGTGTTTCGGAGCTTGGGGCGTTGTTTCACAAGAGCCCCTACTTGATTTTCCATGAGGATAGAGCTGTACTGAGGACTCGTCAGAAATTCCTTCCTAAGGTGATGTTGGCGTTTCACATCAACCAGCCAATTGTGGTTCCGGTTATTACTGACACCTCTGCTACTTCAAAGTCCTTGGACGTTGTAAGGGCTTTGAAGGTATATGTACAGCGAACTGCTCGTCACAGAAAATCAGACTCGCTGATGCCAACAAGATTGGGTGTCCTGCTTCAAAGCAGTCAATTGCACGCTGGATCAGGCTCAGTATCCAGCATACTTATTCCACTGCAGGTTTGCAGATTCCAAAATCTATATAGGCCCACTCTACTAGGTCGGGTTCCTCTTGGGCAGCTGGCCGGGGTGTCTCGGCATTACAGCTCTGCTGAGCAGCTACTTGGTCAGGGTCGAACATGTTTACTAAGTTTTACAAGTTTGATACCTTGGCCTCTGAGGCCCTTCAGTTTGGTCAATCAGTTCTTGCAGGAAACTCAGGACTCTCCCACCCGGTTTGGGAGCTCTGGTACTTCCTCATGGTACTAAATTGATTCCCATTATCCCCTAGGACGTAACAGAAAATAGGATTTTAATTACCTACCCCTAAATCCTTTTTTCGTAGTCCGTAGGGGATACTGGGCTCCCCCCCCCCAGTAAGAACAGGATGCTATGCTATTACCTATTCCTTCTCTGAAAGGGTCTGGGGCCATGGTACCTGGGGAAGTTCCATCCTGGGCCAGATTTATGGAAAGGACAGCCATGGTCTTAGAACGTCTTTCTCTTGCAAAAATATTGCCAACTACTGGGCCTAAATCTCGCAAGAAACATTTTGAGTGTGACAGGTGTTTCTGAATAGGTTTCCTGTCAGAAGGTAAACTGGATGATTCTGATGAGTCAGTCTCATTCATTGATTATTTGTGTTGGTTTAGATTTAGTGAAGCAGTCTGTCAGGTCCTTTTTATTTAAGTAATCTTAATCAAGAATATGTACATACTGATTTTTTTCAGGATCAAAAAGTTAGTGCAATTCTGTGAATTATAGAACCAGGAGAAATTCCAGGTGCCACGCAAGTTTCAATCAGTGGGGCAGCTGTATTAAACCTGGAGAAGAGATATAGAAGTGCTAAAGCAGAGGTCATTGCTGACTGTGAGGGCAGTATAACTGGATTGGAGAAGATCTAAGTCAGACTGAAATGAAGCTGGGAGTGAGAGGAAATAAAGGGGGTCATTCCGAGTTGATCGCTAGCTGCCGTTGTTCGCAGCGCAGCGATTAGGCTAAAAATTGGCATTTCTGCACATGCGTATGGGCCGCAGTGCACACGCGCGACTTACTTTCACACAAAACTATGCAGTTTCACACAAGGTCGAGGGACGCTTTTCAGTCGCACTGCTGATCGGTGAGTGACTGACAGGAATGGGGCATTTCTGGGAGGTAATTGACAGTTTTCCGGGAGTGTGCTAAAAAACGCAGGCGTGCTAGATAAAAACGCAGGCGTGCCTGGGGAAACGGGGGAGTGGCTGGCCGGACGCAGGGCGTGATTGTGACGTCAAAACAGGAACTAAACAGACTGAAGTGATCGCAAGGTAGGAGTAGGTCTGCAGCTACTCTGAAACTGCTTGAAAAAATTTCAGGACTGTTCTGCTAACCTTTCGTTTGCACTTCTGCTAAGCTAAGATACACTCCCAGAGGGCGGCGTCTTAGCGTTTGCACTGCTGCTAAAAGCAGCTAGTGAGCGATCAACTCGGAGTGAGGGCCAAATGCAATTGTAGACAATATGCTCAAGGAGTTTGGAGTCAAGAGAGAAATAGGTTGGTAGTTAGAAAGAGTGTTAGGATAAAGTGTACAGTGCATCCGGGAAGTATTCACAGCGCTTCACTTTTTCCACATTTTGTTATGTTACAGCCTTATTCCAAAATTAAATAAATTATTTTTTTCTCTTAAAATTCTACAGAAATACCCCATAATGACAACGTGAAAAAAGTTTGAGATTTTTGCAAATGTATTAACTTTTACTTGCATATAAGGCTATATTTACCATTGCAGGACATTCTTTGGGCTACACCCACTCTGTGGAATGCCCTCCTACACAAGACTCTTCTAGTCTCCAAAGCATCAAGTGCTCCTTGAAAACTCTCCTTCAGACAAGCTTAGCAAATTCTGAAACCGCCCACATAAACTTCATAAAGTTTCCTACCCAATTATATCCCCACTGTACAGTCTACACAGCCTCACATTTTTCTTTGTTCACGTTCACGTTCTCTTGACCCCTTGCTAACATTGCAGTGTGAAAATATACAGCCCACCAAGAACCATTGCAATCTTGTGGACCATTATACAATAAATAACACCTATCTTATGTATCAATGCCTATTTCACTTTAGATTGTAAGCTTGCAAGCAGGGCCTTCCTACCTCTATGGCTGTTTCCAATTGTAAAGTGCAACGGAATTTGCGCTATTTAAGAAAGAAAAATCATAAGACTGCATAATACAAATGTTTTTCCTGTTACGTTCACTGTGCTAGGAATGTGAGTTACTGAGTGGATAACCCTAAGCACATGAACGTGATGCTGTAGTTAGGCCAGTTCAGTAGCTACCCCTATGGAACCCTGACTCCGTTGTCTCACCCACGTGGTCAGCCAACGCATGTAAGACTATGTTTGCTTGGGCCCACGGTAGCCGCTTTTGAAGGGCGGATTAGATCTGCCCAACTCCGATGCCCCCGGTCTTATTGGGAGACAAGGCGTAAACTAAGACGGGATGAAAACAAGGGGGACCTCTAACTAAACACAGAACACTGAGTAAAGGGCAACTAAAGAACTTCTAACCAAAAGTATATGCGGCGCGGCCGCCGAGACAAACTGCAAAAGCAATGCCATCCACCCGCCAACACGACACCGCCGTGTACCGGCGAGGACAGCTTAGGCGGAAACCTCAGCAGAAAACAACCAGGTAAAAAACAGAACGGTACGGGTAAGGCCGTAATGTGCGGCAAAGCCGCTACTCACAACACCGGGGTGGATGCACGCAGGTGAACGGGAACCCCGAAGTCCCAGGCACCGATTCAAATGACTGGGAAGATGGAAAGACTCCAATAACAGGCTTTTGGACACCAGGACTCAGGACCACTGGAACAAGGTTAACTGGATCACAGAATACCGGACAAGGAATACTCCAGAGCAGGAAGCAGCTCACAAGAAGCTATTACCGGCGTCTGTGTCAGGCACTCATGGAGAATATGAGAGGCATCTGCTCCAATAGCTGTAGAGAACCTAAATTGGTAATGTACCCAGCACTGACAGGTGGATAATAGATTGCCTGGCAATAGGGAACGCAGTCCGCCTCCGGCGTCCTCGTTGCCAAGGACCCGACGGCTCTCCGCGCACAGCGTCTTCCCGTTGCCAGGCGCTGTGCGGGGAACAAGAGGAGGTGTGGCGGACGTGACGCGCCGGTCCCGTTGCCTAGCAATGGCCGAGCGCCGGTGAGACCCGCCATGTCTAACAGTACACCCCCCCTTGAGGGTACACCCAGGTTTATGAGGAAATTCCCAAAAGAACATCTTCTTAAGTCTAGGGGCATGCAAATCCTTGTCCTGGGCCCAAGACCTCTCCTCTGGGCCGTACCCTTTCCAATGGACCAGAAAATACAGCAGACCACGAGAAAATATAGAATCCAACACCTTCTCTACTAGGAATTCTAGTTGGCCCTGAACATCCACCGGAGGTATACCCCAGAAAATTTTCAGAGGAAATTTCCTGGAAAGAACATATGGCTTCAACAGGGAGCAATGGAAGGTGTTGGCGATTTTAAGTGACTTTGGCAACTGTAGCCGAAAAGCCACTGGATTGATCTTTTTGATAATAAGAAATGGTCCGATAAATTTAGTTCCCAATCTAGCCGAAGGTTGTCGAAGCTTGATGTTGCGGGTCGACAACCACACCTTATCTCCTGCTTTAAAGGTGCATGGGCGTCGGAACCTATCTGAAAAGAATTTCCCCCGGAAGGCAGCTTTCTTCAGAGCAAGGTGTACCTTCTTCCAAATAGCTCTGAGACGGGAGGTTAAGGCCAGGGAAGAAGACGGACAATTAGGAGTAAAGGAATTGGCTCTAGGATGAAAGCCCAGGACCGAATAGAACGGAAACACCTTAGTGGACGAATGACAGGTGTTATTGTAAGCAACCTCGGCCAGGGGAAGATAGTCTGACCAATCGTTCTGCAGCTTGGCAGTATAAAGACGTAGATATTGTTTCAGTGATTGATTCACACGTTCCGTCTGCCCGTTGGACTGTGGATGGTATCCAGAGGTTAAACAGAGTTTCATGTTTAACGAGGCACAAAAAAGTTTCCAAAAACGGGCAATAAACTGCGGTCCCCGGTCTGAGACTATGTCCACGGGTAATCCATGAAGCCTGAAAACATGGTGGAGGAACAAGACTGCCAAAACTTGAGCGGACGGTAATCGGGGTAAAGCAATGAAGTGGGCCATCTTGCTAAAACGGTCCACGACTACCCAGATCACCTGAAACCCAGATGAAAGAGGAAGATCCACCACGAAATCCATGGAAATGTGTTACCATGGCCTGAGTGGAATTGCAAGAGGCATGAGCTGCCGGACGGGCAAGGACCGGGATACTTTGTGCTTAGCACAATCTTGACAGGAAAGATCAAATTCCCTAACATCCTTAGAAAGATTAGGCCACCACACTGAGCGAGAGATTAACTCCAAGGTTTTAGCAACACCAGGATGGCCAGCAACTTTATTATCATGAAACTCCGTGAGGACACTGCCTCTCAAGAATTCAGGAACGAAGAGACGACCAACATGCATATTGCTGGGAGCCTGCTGCTGAACCTGGACTAGCTGTGTGAGTAAATCCTGTGTGAGGCTGGCCTGGATAATGGATATTGGAATAATGGGAGTTGCGGAGGAGTGGTTATTGTGAGCCGGAAGAAAACAGCGTGACAGGGCATCGGCCTTGGTGTTCTTAGAACCGGGCCTGTAGGTGATGATGAACTTGAAGCGTGTAAAGAACAGCGCCCAACGTGCCTGCCAGGAATTAAGCCGTTTTGCTGATTCAATATACTGTAAATTCTTGTGGTCAGTGAATACCGTAATGGTATGCTTAGTTCCCTCAAGCCAGTGCCTCCACTCCTCAAAGGCCCATTTGAGTGCCAACAATTCCCGATTACCAACATCATAGTTGGATTCTGCAGAAGAGAATTTCTTGGACATGAAGGCACAAGGGTGTAGCACCAGAGACTTGGGGTCTTCTTGAGATAGGATGGCTCCCACTCCAACCTCTGAGGTGTCCACCTCGATGATAAAAGGAAGATCAGGGTTGGGGTGTCTGAGGACAGGAACTGAGACAAAGGCCTGTTTCAGAGCCTGGAAGGCAGACTCGGCTTGAGGCGACCAGTTGGAAGGATCAGCTCCCTTTCTTGTTAATGCCACAATAGGGGCAACCAAATTGGAAAAGGCATGAATAAAACGTCTGTAATAATTCGCAAAACCCAAAAATCTCTGGATAGCCTTTAAATTAGTGGGTTGAGCCCAACTTAAGATAGCCTGGAGTTTCTTAGGTTCCATAAAAAACCCCTCTGGAGAAATAATATATCCTAAAAAGGACACCTCAGCAATGTGGAAATCACATTACTCCAATTTGGCGTACAAATGGTTCTCCCGTAACCTTGAAGCACTTGCCGCACATGGACAATATGCAGTTCCGGAGATTCAGAATAAATTAAAATATCATCCAAATAAACCACGAACTTTCCTAGAAAGTCGCGGAGGACATCGTTTATAAGATCCTGAAACACCGCAGGAGCGTTAGATAGACCGAACGGCATCACAAGATATTCGTAATGTCCGGACTGGGTACTAAAAACCGTCTTCCACTCATCTCCAGATCTTATTCGGATGAGGTTATTTGCTCCTCAAAGATAGATTTTAGAGAAAATTACCGCAGTGCAGAGTTGATCAAACAATACCGAAATTAAAGGCAAGGGGTAAGTGTTCTTAAAAGAAATCTTATTCAGGGCCCGGTAGTCTATGCACGGCCTTAGAGATCCGTCTTTCTTTTCAACAAAGAAGAATCCTGCACTCAATGGAGACTTCGAGGGCCTAATAAACCCCTTCTTTAGGCTTTCCTGCACATAATCGTCCATGGCCTTAGTCTCGGGGCCGGATGGTGCATAAAGTCTCCCTTTTGGCAGAGTGGCACCAGGAACAAGGTCAATGGTGTAGTCATAAGACCGGTGAGGTGGAAGGGTATCAGCATTACCCTTGGAGAACACATCAGCGTAGTCCTGGTATACAGAAGGTATGAGTTCCGAAGTGGCGGTTGCGACCCGGATCGGACGAGAAATACATCCCATAGCACAGTTGGAACCCCACTGAGAAATTTCCCCAGACTGCCAATCTATGGTTGGATTATGAAGGGCGAGCCAGGAGTGACCTATGACTACAGGTACGGCCGGACAATGGTGAGAAGGAACTCAATCCTTTCGAAATGTAACGCCCCCACTGTCAATTGTACTGGTGGGATCCGATGGGTAATTACCCCGTTAGAGAGTGGACCACTGTCAAGTCCGTGCATAGTAAAAGGTCTGTCTAGTTGAAGCTGCAGAACTCCCAGAGCCTGAGCCCAAGCATGATCCATAAAGTTCCCAGCAGCTCCGCTATCTATGAAGGCTGAAACAAACGAACTGAGACTTCCTGAAGAAATTTTAGCGGGCACTAACAAGGAATCGTGTGAGGAGACTAACTGCAGACCCAAGTGAACCCCCTCACAATTCACTTGGTCAGAGCGTTTCCCTGTTTATTTGGGCAGCTGCGCGCAACATGTCACTTGCCACTGCAGTATAAGCCGAGCCCTAAATTTAGCCTTCTGGTTCTCTCTTCTGGAGACAGCCGGGAAAGACCCACTTGCATGGGCTCCTCGAAGTCCTCAGGGAGAGCATACACACATGGATTAGGCCTGAAGCTAGCCCCTCTTTCAGCCCTCCGCTCTCGGAGATGGCGATCAATCTTGATAGCAAGCTCCATGAGCTTATCCAAAGTCTCCGGAACTGGATACTGAATGAGACTAATCTTGATTACTTCTGACAGGCCAAGGCAAAACTGACTGCGCAGGGCAGGATCATTCCAGCCACAGTCGTTCGACCAACGGCGAAACTCTGTACAATACGCCTCAGCTGGATTTTTACCCTGTTTTAGTGCACGTAAGTGGCTCTCAGCCGATGCTTCCCTGTCCGGGTCATCAAACAAAAGGCCTAATGACTTGAAAAAGGCATCTACTGTTAGTAAGGCTGCATCATCGGGTTTTAGCCCAAAGGCCCAGATTTGTGGATCCCCTTGAAGTAAGGACATCACAATACCCACCCACTGGGACTCAGTACCTGAGGACCGGGGCCTTAAATGGAAATAAAGTTTACAGCCTTCCTGAAAGTTAAAGAAATCTTTTCGGTTACCCGAAAAGTTATCAGGAAGGTTCATCTTAGGTTCAGGGGTCATACACGGTGAGGCTCGTAAAAGGTCCTCCTGCGACCTCACCCGGAGCGTAAGATCCTGCACCATCTGAGTGAGTTCCTGGATCTGATTGGCCAATACCTGGCTAGAATTCTGTCCTAGTACTGACGGATTCATGAGGATAGAATTTCAAGGCCATCCTGGATTTAATATCAGTTTTTGTTTTGGGCCGGTGATAATGTTACGTTCACTGCGCTAGGAATGTGAGTTACTGAGTGGATAACCCTAAGCACATGAACGTGATGCTGTAGTTAGGTCAAAGTTCAGTAGCTACCCCTACGGAACCCTGACTCCGTTGTCTCACCCACTTGGCCTACGAGACTATGTTTTCTTGGGCCCACGGCAGCTGCGTTTGAAGGGCGGAGTAGGTCTGCCCAACTCGGATACCCCCCGGTCTTAGTAGGAGACAAGGCGTAAACTGAGACGGGATGAAAACAAGGGGGACCTCTAACTAAACACAGAACACTGAGTGAAGGGCAACTAAAGAACTTCTAACCGAAGGTATATGCGGCGCAGCCGCCGAGACAAACAACAAAAGCAATGTCGTCCACCCGCCAACACGACACTGCTGTGTACCGGCGAGGACAGCTTAGGCGGAAACCTCCGCAGAAAACAACCAGGCAAAAAACAGAGAGAACAGTACGGGCAAGGCCGTAAGGTGCGGCAAAGCCGCTACTCACAACACCTGGGTGGATACACGCAGGTGAATGGGAACCCCGAGGTCACAGGTACCGATTCAAACAACTGGGAAGATGGAAAGACTCCAATAACAGGCTTCCGGACACCAGGACTCAGGACTACTTGAACAAGGTTAACTGGATCACAGAATACCGGACAAGGAATACTCCAGAGCAGGAAGCAGCTCACAAGAAGCTATCACTGGCACTGAGGGAGAATATAACAGGGATCTGCTCCAATAGCTGCAGAGAACCTAAATTGGTAATGTGCACGACCCAGCGCTAACAGGTGGATAATAGATTGCCTGGCAATGGGGAACGCAGTCCGCCTCCGGCGTCCCCGTTGCCAAGGACCCGGCGGCTCTCCGCGCACAGCGTCCACCCGTTGCCAGGCGCTGTGCGAGGAACAAGAGGAGTCGCGGCAGACGTGACGCGCTGGCCCGTTGCCTAGCAACGGCCGGGTGCCGGCGAGACCCGCCGCGCCTAACATTTCCCCGTGCTTCGTAAAAATACTTGGTTCAAAAGTAGAGCAATGTGTAAACTTCAAATTTTTTTTTTTTTTTTTAGTTAAATTGAACAAAACACCCACTGAATCTTTCCTTATGCTATCTGAGTTCTTAAGGGACAGTTTGCATGTCACCGTACATTTGTTTGAGTATCCGATCGATAGTAGAAATGATAAAATATCAACAAACTGTAAGGCAATTTTTACGTCAAGATTTGAACCTGACAAACGTTTGTGCTGAAGTGGTTCTAAAGCTCACTGCTGAGCAGTTGAGACAGCTGGCAGATAAAACAACATAAAATACAAAGATAGTAAACCACTGCGCTCACTGCGGCTGCAGTTATATAGAACCCTGGTGTCACTCAACACCATATACCGTGAACATAAACAAACAAAGGGAACTACCACAACTGCGCACTGCTAGGGATGATTCATAAAATTGCCAAAAAGTTTTTGGAACAATGTCTGTTTGGATAATGATGAGGGAGGTGTTGTTCAATCTTCTCCTTTCTCTTCCTTTTCTATTTCCAATAGATCTCCTTCAATTTCGCCAAATGTCCCTCAAAAACAGTGAGAAAGAGCAATATTTTGTAGTGTGTCTTAAATTTCAGGGGATTCTAGGTTGTATAGCTCAATAAGATGGTTCGTACCGTACTCACGTATAGTACGGAGAATTTCACACGTATAAAGGTTTCTTTATGGACCCAAGATTTCACCCAGCTGGATGGTTTGTTCTGTGTGTTCTTTCAAATTCTCACCAAATGGTGTCACAGCGTGGGAGATACCGGGGGAAAGAATGTCCCAATTAATGAATATATCACAATTGATTTTATCCAATTAATTATACTGGTAACCAGTGGGAATAAACTGGCGTACCGTACTCACACTCCAAAAATGTTTAGTACACCCATAAAGGTATCTTTTACAAGTAATCCAAACTTCAGACAGATTAAAACGGGTATAAGAGAGTAGAGGGTAAGCGTACCCCACTTACAATCTTCAATGATGTTTTCAAGCATGTAGCGGTTTCTTTTTCCAATCTCTTCCCATGAAGTAGACCTCCACTCCCAAGTACTTCCAATCTCGGTATAATGAGATATATATCAGGAGTGGAAGTTTGATAAAAAGTATTTTATTAAATGTAAACAGTAAAATAGCAGCAATAGGGCAAAAAGACTCCTAACAAAACGACCAGAAGATGTTTTGACACTATCAAACAAGAGATGAAATAGATCCGGATTATCTCACCTCAGTCAATAATGGTCTAGATAGTTTGTAAGTAGTAAATGGCCCTCACACCAACGCGTTTCGACCGGGAGGTCTTTTTCAAGGTGTGTTATGAGGGCAACTGTACTTCTACTTATACCCCAAAACAGGAAACAGTCATAATGTGGGAGTGGTCAGTCACAGTTAAAATCAATATATTAAAACACATGTTGCATTGTTAAAAACCTTCAGAATCTATAACTAATGGGTATCTGATATCATTAAGGGACGTTTCATGTAATAATAAATTTTATTCCTTATTGTATTTATATATATATTGTGCTGTGCGTTCCACCTGTCCGTGGTGGAACGCACCATTTCCGCCGGAAATAAGCAGGGGAACAGGAGATGGCTCCCAGTATATTCCGCCGAATGATGGTCCGCGTCACGTGCTGCCGGAAGTGATGTGCGTTCCACTCGTTCACAGTGGAACGCACTCACTGGTGGATGGTCCGCGGCCTATGTTACCGGAAGTGCTGTGCGTTCCACTCGTCTTTAGTGGAACGCACTTCCTCCGGATGTGGCGGACATTCGTGAAGGGGGAGTGCAATGGGTGATGCGCACAGTAGTGTGCGTTCCACTCATTCTTAGTGGAACGCACAAAACCCGGAAATAGCGGGTCTCTCTCCATATCCGTGGGGATGGTCCGGTTTTAAGATTTGACGTGGGGAAAAAATAGTTTATACATGAGGAGTAAAATCTTATGAAAATATACTAAAAATGATATGATGGTTAAAATACATTAAACTTATGTGGAATTGAGGGTGAAATACAATATTTCCATATATTTTTATAAACTCCTATATAAGAATTTTTAGGGTAATGCAGGAGGGATTAGGTGAAGGGGAAACCTTCTATTAAGAGGGCCTCTCTTTCACAGGACCCATTAATAGTGTAAATACAATCGATGTTAGCTGATATTTACATATATTCTATACATTCCTTTACTAGACCTAGTTGGATGGTACCAGAGGGATTGGGAAAGGAAAATCTACTGTAGGGAGGACTTCTTTTTTACTAGGTTTTCACAGGAACCATTTAATTTCAAAGTCCATATTCATTCCTTTCGGTTGTAGGGTTCCCAAATTAAAAATCGACCTCATCTCTGTCCTTGCTAATCTCTCCTCGATGTCCGTACTTCTCCAATTTTTTGGGGCTAACTGTATCCCACAAAATAGGGCAATCTCTGAGGGTTTGCACATATGGTCTTTCTTAAAGTGCATAGAGATTCCATGAGTTTCCACCCCTTTCTTAATATTTCTGAGGTGTTCACTCATCCTTTCTTTTAGTTTCCGTGTGGTCCTGCCAACGTATTGCTTATTGCAAGTACATTGAACCAAGTACACCACATTTTTACTATCACAAGTGATAAAGTCCTTGATCTCGAAGTTTTTTTTATTCGATGTGGAGGTGTACTGGGTAATGGTAGAATTTTTACTCTTGCAGTTTTTACACATTTGACACATACCGCATCTGTAAAATCCTTTTGAACGAATGGTTCTGAGATTTTTTGGTCCTTCTACTACACTTTTGACAACCTTTTTTCTAATATTGTCTGCTTTCCGGTAGACAAAATGTGGTTTTTCTGTAAGATATTCTTTTACAATAGGGTCGTGAAGTAGAAGGCTCCAGTTCTTCTTAATAATTTGTTCCACCTCCTTATACTGACTGTTAAATTTAGTTATGAACATAATCTTATTCTCTTCTTTCTTCTTGTTGTCCTTTTTTATTGTTGGTTTCAACATCACGTTTCTATCGATGGTTATATACTCCTGATATGGTTCCTCTAGTCGTGTCCTACCGTAACCTTTTCCTTCCAACTGTTTCATCAGACTATTTCCTTGTTCTTTATAGTCATCCAATTTAGAACAGTTTCTCCGTAGTCGATGAAACTGGCTTTTTGGAACTGAGGTGAGCCAGTTAGGATGATGGTTACTGGAAGAAGGGATATAGGAGTTGCAATCTGTGGGTTTGATATATGTACGTGTGTTCAGTTGGTTATCTTCAATAAATATTAGTAAGTCTAGGAAGTGGACGGATTCTTGACTGATGTCAAATGTTAATTGAATATTCTTACTGTTATGGTTGAGATGTTCGCAGAAGGTACTCAGGCTCTCTGAATCCCCTTTCCAGATAAACAGAACGTCGTCAATATATCTTTTCCATAGCACCAGGTTCGCCCCGTATTCATGGCCACTGAGGACGGAATTTTCCTCCCAGTTTGCCATAAATAAATTAGCGTAACTTGGGGCGAACCTGGTGCCCATAGCTGTACCATGTTGTTGTAGATAGTAAGTCTCGTTGAACCAGAAGAAATTATTCGAGAGAATGAATCGTATACTTTCAATGATGAATGTTTTGTAATCCCCTTCCATCTCCTCCTTTTCTAAAAACGATGTAACGGCATCTATGCCATGTTGGTGATCAATTATTGTGTATAAGGAGGTTACATCGGCGGTTATTAGAAAATAATCTGGTTGCCATTCAATGGATTCTAATGCCAGGATGACCTCTGTGGAATCCCTTAGGTAGGATGGTGTTTTTTGTACTAGTGGTTGTAGTGCATGGTCGACATACATAGACAAATTTGAAGTAATGGAATTAGTTCCCGCAACAATAGGTCTCCCTGGTGGGTGATCCTGATCTTTATGGATCTTAGGTAGAGTATAGATGACTGGGATAGATGGGTGAGGAATAATGAGGAATTTTTTCTCTGTTTCAGTGATGATATTTTTCCGTACATATTTGTCAATATGATCTGACATCCTTTTACTGATGTTCTCTGATGGGTTATTCCTTAGTTTTTTATAGGTGTTACTATCATCCAGTTGTCTTTCAATTTCGTTTTTATAATCATCCAGGTTTTGAATAACCACTGCTCCGCCCTTATCTGCCGGTTTGATAACGATCAGTTTGTTTTCTTCCAGTCCTCTTAGGGCTTCTTTCTCTTTCTTGGTCATATTGTGATGGACTTTCTTCTTAAATTCAGTATTTTCCAAATCCTTCTTTACCATTTTTTCAAAACTTTCGATATAACATCCCTTTTTGAAAGTGGGGTAGAAAATTGACTTTGGTTTAAAAGTGGTTGTGGAGGTAGTGGGTTCGTTTTCCTTTTGTTCTTGATCATGAAAGAATTTTTTAAGAGTAAGTTTCCTGATAAAACGCTGAAGGTCAATATATACCTCAAATTTGTCAAGATTACTGGATGGGGCATATTTTAGGCCTTTTTTCAAAACGTCTTCTTCTTCCTTTGTAAGGACATGACTACTCAGGTTGTAGATTTTGGTAAATTCTTCATGTTTTTCCTCAATATTTGTGGTCGCCTTTATCTTTTTCTTTTTCTTCCGATTTCTGTTGTGTAGTTTTTGATGTTTTTTGGAGGAATTCAACCCCCTATGTCCTCTTCTAGTTATCTTCGATTTCTCATTGATCCTGCCTGATCTAAAAAAGTCTCGTCGTCTCTTCCATAGATCGAAGGTTGGTACCTCCTTGAGGGTCTGTTCCATTCAATATCCCTGGTCTTCTCATCTCTATGATCCCTGTATCTCAGTCTGTTGTCCCGAAATGATCTTCTTTCTTCTTCCCAATCTCTTCTGTGGTCACGTCTATTGATATTTCTATGGTCTTCTTCCCCTGATCTTTCATCATGTCTCATACCTCGATAGGATGTTCTTCGACCTTTGTCTCTTAATGATGGTTTTCTCCAATCTGTATGGGATGGTGATCTTCTCCCTCTGTGATACTGTTCTCTTCTTTGTGAGGAGATTTGTGTTTGATGGAATCTCACCCCTTGATTTTTCTTATTCAATTCTTTTCCTACAAAGAAATTCCTTTCTTTTTTCGTTATTCGATGTTGAGTTCCATCCTTGAAGTCGTTTAGATCCCTGATATATTTCTTTTTCTTTTTTTGCATAAGTTCCTTTTCATTATCGGCAATTTTTTTAACAATATCACTCTCCATTTCTTTGAAGTCCTGTAGGTCCTGGAAGTGTTCCACTGATGATTTTAATGAGTCAATTTCAGTCTCTAATTCTTTAAGGTCTTTCCCTCTTTCCCGAACAATGAGTTTCATAAGTGACATTGAGCATGTATCAATGATTCTCAACCATTCTTCTTCGAAGGTTTGAGATCTGTTCGAGAAGGTGGGCATTTTATCTATCCTAAGACCTCTAGGAATAATGTCTTCTGCTAGGTATCTTTCTAATGAGATAACCTCCCACCAAATCCTACCTTCCTTAAGTAAAGCTGTTTCTAATTTGGACATAATTCCTTCCAAATCGTCATCTGCTAAATCTACCGAATCTCGTCGGTTGTTAAATAATTCATCATATTTGTCCTTACGGACATTTCTGTGTGCAAACATACTGAAGAGGGCAGCTGTGATCTACTAAATGAGTGAGGAGCGAAGTTTATACAGAAAATACAAAGATAGTAAACCACTGCGCTCACTGCGGCTGCAGTTATATAGAACCCTGGTGTCACTCAACACCATATACCGTGAACATAAACAAACAAAGGGAACTACCACAACTGCGCACTGCTAGGGATGATTCATAAAATTGCCAAAAAGTTTTTGGAACAATGTCTGTTTGGATAATGATGAGGGAGGTGTTGTTCAATCTTCTCCTTTCTCTTCCTTTTCTATTTCCAATAGATCTCCTTCAATTTCGCCAAATGTCCCTCAAAAACAGTGAGAAAGAGCAATATTTTGTAGTGTGTCTTAAATTTCAGGGGATTCTAGGTTGTATAGCTCAATAAGATGGTTCGTACCGTACTCACGTATAGTACGGAGAATTTCACACGTATAAAGGTTTCTTTATGGACCCAAGATTTCACCCAGCTGGATGGTTTGTTCTGTGTGTTCTTTCAAATTCTCACCAAATGGTGTCACAGCGTGGGAGATACCGGGGGAAAGAATGTCCCAATTAATGAATATATCACAATTGATTTTATCCAATTAATTATACTGGTAACCAGTGGGAATAAACTGGCGTACCGTACTCACACTCCAAAAATGTTTAGTACACCCATAAAGGTATCTTTTACAAGTAATCCAAACTTCAGACAGATTAAAACGGGTATAAGAGAGTAGAGGGTAAGCGTACCCCACTTACAATCTTCAATGATGTTTTCAAGCATGTAGCGGTTTCTTTTTCCAATCTCTTCCCATGAAGTAGACCTCCACTCCCAAGTACTTCCAATCTCGGTATAATGAGATATATATCAGGAGTGGAAGTTTGATAAAAAGTATTGTATTAAATGTAAACAGTAAAATAGCAGCAATAGGGCAAAAAGACTCCTAACAAAACGACCAGAAGATGTTTTGACACTATCAAACAAGAGATGAAATAGATCCGGATTATCTCACCTCAGTCAATAATGGTCTGGATAGTTTGTAAGTAGTAAATGGCCCTCACACCAACGCGTTTCGACCGGGAGGTCTTTTTCAAGGTGTGTTATGAGGGCAACTGTACTTCTACTTATACCCCAAAACAGGAAACAGTCATAATGTGGGAGTGGTCAGTCACAGTTAAAATCAATATATTAAAACACATGTTGCATTGTTAAAAACCTTCAGAATCTATAACTAATGGGTATCTGATATCATTAAGGGACGTTTCATGTAATAATAAATTTTATTCCTTATTGTATTTATATATATATTGTGCTGTGCGTTCCACCTGTCCGTGGTGGAACGCACCATTTCCGCCGGAAATAAGCAGGGGAACAGGAGATGGCTCCCAGTATATTCCGCCGAATGATGGTCCGCGTCACGTGCTGCCGGAAGTGATGTGCGTTCCACTCGTTCACAGTGGAACGCACTCACTGGTGGATGGTCCGCGGCCTATGTTACCGGAAGTGCTGTGCGTTCCACTCGTCTTTAGTGGAACGCACTTCCTCCGGATGTGGCGGACATTCGTGAAGGGGGAGTGCAATGGGTGATGCGCACAGTAGTGTGCGTTCCACTCATTCTTAGTGGAACGCACAAAACCCGGAAATAGCGGGTCTCTCTCCATATCCGTGGGGATGGTCCGGTTTTAAGATTTGACGTGGGGAAAAAATAGTTTATACATGAGGAGTAAAATCTTATGAAAATATACTAAAAATGATATGATGGTTAAAATACATTAAACTTATGTGGAATTGAGGGTGAAATACAATATTTCCATATATTTTTATAAACTCCTATATAAGAATTTTTAGGGTAATGCAGGAGGGATTAGGTGAAGGGGAAACCTTCTATTAAGAGGGCCTCTCTTTCACAGGACCCATTAATAGTGTAAATACAATCGATGTTAGCTGATATTTACATATATTCTATACATTCCTTTACTAGACCTAGTTGGATGGTACCAGAGGGATTGGGAAAGGAAAATCTACTGTAGGGAGGACTTCTTTTTTACTAGGTTTTCACAGGAACCATTTAATTTCAAAGTCCATATTCATTCCTTTCGGTTGTAGGGTTCCCAAATTAAAAATCGACCTCATCTCTGTCCTTGCTAATCTCTCCTCGATGTCCGTACTTCTCCAATTTTTTGGGGCTAACTGTATCCCACAAAATAGGGCAATCTCTGAGGGTTTGCACATATGGTCTTTCTTAAAGTGCATAGAGATTCCATGAGTTTCCACCCCTTTCTTAATATTTCTGAGGTGTTCACTCATCCTTTCTTTTAGTTTCCGTGTGGTCCTGCCAACGTATTGCTTATTGCAAGTACATTGAACCAAGTACACCACATTTTTACTATCACAAGTGATAAAGTCCTTGATCTCGAAGTTTTTTTTATTCGATGTGGAGGTGTACTGGGTAATGGTAGAATTTTTACTCTTGCAGTTTTTACACATTTGACACATACCGCATCTGTAAAATAGAAGAGAATAAGATTATGTTCATAACTAAATTTAACAGTCAGTATAAGGAGGTGGAACAAATTATTAAGAAGAACTGGAGCCTTCTACTTCACGACCCTATTGTAAAAGAATATCTTACAGAAAAACCACATTTTGTCTACCGGAAAGCAGACAATATTAGAAAAAAGGTTGTCAAAAGTGTAGTAGAAGGACCAAAAAATCTCAGAACCATTCGTTCAAAAGGATTTTACAGATGCGGTATGTGTCAAATGTGTAAAAACTGCAAGAGTAAAAATTCTACCATTACCCAGTACACCTCCACATCGAATAAAAAAAACTTCGAGATCAAGGACTTTATCACTTGTGATAGTAAAAATGTGGTGTACTTGGTTCAATGTACTTGCAATAAGCAATACGTTGGCAGGACCACACGGAAACTAAAAGAAAGGATGAGTGAACACCTCAGAAATATTAAGAAAGGGGTGGAAACTCATGGAATCTCTATGCACTTTAAGAAAGACCATATGTGCAAACCCTCAGAGATTGCCCTATTTTGTGGGATACAGTTAGCCCCAAAAAATTGGAGAAGTACGGACATCGAGGAGAGATTAGCAAGGACAGAGATGAGGTCGATTTTTAATTTGGGAACCCTACAACCGAAAGGAATGAATATGGACTTTGAAATTAAATGGTTCCTGTGAAAACCTAGTAAAAAAGAAGTCCTCCCTACAGTAGATTTTCCTTTCCCAATCCCTCTGGTACCATCCAACTAGGTCTAGTAAAGGAATGTATAGAATATATGTAAATATCAGCTAACATCGATTGTATTTACACTATTAATGGGTCCTGTGAAAGAGAGGCCCTCTTAATAGAAGGTTTCCCCTTCACCTAATCCCTCCTGCATTACCCTAAAAATTCTTATATAGGAGTTTATAAAAATATATGGAAATATTGTATTTCACCCTCAATTCCACATAAGTTTAATGTATTTTAACCATCATATCATTTTTAGTATATTTTCATAAGATTTTACTCCTCATGTATAAACTATTTTTTCCCCACGTCAAATCTTAAAACCGGACCATCCCCACGGATATGGAGAGAGACCCGCTATTTCCGGGTTTTGTGCGTTCCACTAAGAATGAGTGGAACGCACACTACTGTGCGCATCACCCATTGCACTCCCCCTTCACGAATGTCCGCCACATCCGGAGGAAGTGCGTTCCACTAAAGACGAGTGGAACGCACAGCACTTCCGGTAACATAGGCCGCGGACCATCCACCAGTGAGTGCGTTCCACTGTGAACGAGTGGAACGCACATCACTTCCGGCAGCACGTGACGCGGACCATCATTCGGCGGAATATACTGGGAGCCATCTCCTGTTCCCCTGCTTATTTCCGGCGGAAATGGTGCGTTCCACCACGGACAGGTGGAACGCACAGCACAATATATATATAAATACAATAAGGAATAAAATTTATTATTACATGAAACGTCCCTTAATGATATCAGATACCCATTAGTTATAGATTCTGAAGGTTTTTAACAATGCAACATGTGTTTTAATATATTGATTTTAACTGTGACTGACCACTCCCACATTATGACTGTTTCCTGTTTTGGGGTATAAGTAGAAGTACAGTTGCCCTCATAACACACCTTGAAAAAGACCTCCCGGTCGAAACGCGTTGGTGTGAGGGCCATTTACTACTTACAAACTATCCAGACCATTATTGACTGAGGTGAGATAATCCGGATCTATTTCATCTCTTGTTTGATAGTGTCAAAACATCTTCTGGTCGTTTTGTTAGGAGTCTTTTTGCCCTATTGCTGCTATTTTACTGTTTACATTTAATAAAATACTTTTTATCAAACTTCCACTCCTGATATATATCTCATTATACCGAGATTGGAAGTACTTGGGAGTGGAGGTCTACTTCATGGGAAGAGATTGGAAAAAGAAACCGCTACATGCTTGAAAACATCATTGAAGATTGTAAGTGGGGTACGCTTACCCTCTACTCTCTTATACCCGTTTTAATCTGTCTGAAGTTTGGATTACTTGTAAAAGATACCTTTATGGGTGTACTAAACATTTTTGGAGTGTGAGTACGGTACGCCAGTTTATTCCCACTGGTTACCAGTATAATTAATTGGATAAAATCAATTGTGATATATTCATTAATTGGGACATTCTTTCCCCCGGTATCTCCCACGCTGTGACACCATTTGGTGAGAATTTGAAAGAACACACAGAACAAACCATCCAGCTGGGTGAAATCTTGGGTCCATAAAGAAACCTTTATACGTGTGAAATTCTCCGTACTATACGTGAGTACGGTACGAACCATCTTATTGAGCTATACAACCTAGAATCCCCTGAAATTTAAGACACACTACAAAATATTGCTCTTTCTCACTGTTTTTGAGGGACATTTGGCGAAATTGAAGGAGATCTATTGGAAATAGAAAAGGAAGAGAAAGGAGAAGATTGAACAACACCTCCCTCATCATTATCCAAACAGACATTGTTCCAAAAACTTTTTGGCAATTTTATGAATCATCCCTAGCAGTGCGCAGTTGTGGTAGTTCCCTTTGTTTGTTTATGTTCACGGTATATGGTGTTGAGTGACACCAGGGTTCTATATAACTGCAGCCGCAGTGAGCGCAGTGGTTTACTATCTTTGTATTTTCTGTATAAACTTCGCTCCTCACTCATTTAGTAGATCACAGCTGCCCTCTTCAGTATGTTTGCACACAGAAATGTCCGTAAGGACAAATATGATGAATTATTTAACAACCGACGAGATTCGGTAGATTTAGCAGATGACGATTTGGAAGGAATTATGTCCAAATTAGAAACAGCTTTACTTAAGGAAGGTAGGATTTGGTGGGAGGTTATCTCATTAGAAAGATACCTAGCAGAAGACATTATTCCTAGAGGTCTTAGGATAGATAAAATGCCCACCTTCTCGAACAGATCTCAAACCTTCGAAGAAGAATGGTTGAGAATCATTGATACATGCTCAATGTCACTTATGAAACTCATTGTTCGGGAAAGAGGGAAAGACCTTAAAGAATTAGAGACTGAAATTGACTCATTAAAATCATCAGTGGAACACTTCCAGGACCTACAGGACTTCAAAGAAATGGAGAGTGATATTGTTAAAAAAATTGCCGATAATGAAAAGGAACTTATGCAAAAAAAGAAAAAGAAATATATCAGGGATCTAAACGACTTCAAGGATGGAACTCAACATCGAATAACGAAAAAAGAAAGGAATTTCTTTGTAGGAAAAGAATTGAATAAGAAAAATCAAGGGGTGAGATTCCATCAAACACAAATCTCCTCACAAAGAAGAGAACAGTATCACAGAGGGAGAAGATCACCATCCCATACAGATTGGAGAAAACCATCATTAAGAGACAAAGGTCGAAGAACATCCTATCGAGGTATGAGACATGATGAAAGATCAGGGGAAGAAGACCATAGAAATATCAATAGACGTGACCACAGAAGAGATTGGGAAGAAGAAAGAAGATCATTTCGGGACAACAGACTGAGATACAGGGATCATAGAGATGAGAAGACCAGGGATATTGAATGGAACAGACCCTCAAGGAGGTACCAACCTTCGATCTATGGAAGAGACGACGAGACTTTTTTAGATCAGGCAGGATCAATGAGAAATCGAAGATAACTAGAAGAGGACATAGGGGGTTGAATTCCTCCAAAAAACATCAAAAACTACACAACAGAAATCGGAAGAAAAAGAAAAAGATAAAGGCGACCACAAATATTGAGGAAAAACATGAAGAATTTACCAAAATCTACAACCTGAGTAGTCATGTCCTTACAAAGGAAGAAGAAGACGTTTTGAAAAAAGGCCTAAAATATGCCCCATCCAGTAATCTTGACAAATTTGAGGTATATATTGACCTTCAGCGTTTTATCAGGAAACTTACTCTTAAAAAATTCTTTCATGATCAAGAACAAAAGGAAAACGAACCCACTACCTCCACAACCACTTTTAAACCAAAGTCAATTTTCTACCCCACTTTCAAAAAGGGATGTTATATCGAAAGTTTTGAAAAAATGGTAAAGAAGGATTTGGAAAATACTGAATTTAAGAAGAAAGTCCATCACAATATGACCAAGAAAGAGAAAGAAGCCCTAAGAGGACTGGAAGAAAACAAACTGATCGTTATCAAACCGGCAGATAAGGGCGGAGCAGTGGTTATTCAAAACCTGGATGATTATAAAAACGAAATTGAAAGACAACTGGATGATAGTAACACCTATAAAAAACTAAGGAATAACCCATCAGAGAACATCAGTAAAAGGATGTCAGATCATATTGACAAATATGTACGGAAAAATATCATCACTGAAACAGAGAAAAAATTCCTCATTATTCCTCACCCATCTATCCCAGTCATCTATACTCTACCTAAGATCCATAAAGATCAGGATCACCCACCAGGGAGACCTATTGTTGCGGGAACTAATTCCATTACTTCAAATTTGTCTATGTATGTCGACCATGCACTACAACCACTAGTACAAAAAACACCATCCTACCTAAGGGATTCCACAGAGGTCATCCTGGCATTAGAATCCATTGAATGGCAACCAGATTATTTTCTAATAACCGCCGATGTAACCTCCTTATACACAATAATTGATCACCAACATGGCATAGATGCCGTTACATCGTTTTTAGAAAAGGAGGAGATGGAAGGGGATTACAAAACATTCATCATTGAAAGTATACGATTCATTCTCTCGAATAATTTCTTCTGGTTCAACGAGACTTACTATCTACAACAACATGGTACAGCTATGGGCACCAGGTTCGCCCCAAGTTACGCTAATTTATTTATGGCAAACTGGGAGGAAAATTCCGTCCTCAGTGGCCATGAATACGGGGCGAACCTGGTGCTATGGAAAAGATATATTGACGACGTTCTGTTTATCTGGAAAGGGGATTCAGAGAGCCTGAGTACCTTCTGCGAACATCTCAACCATAACAGTAAGAATATTCAATTAACATTTGACATCAGTCAAGAATCCGTCCACTTCCTAGACTTACTAATATTTATTGAAGATAACCAACTGAACACACGTACATATATCAAACCCACAGATTGCAACTCCTATATCCCTTCTTCCAGTAACCATCATCCTAACTGGCTCACCTCAGTTCCAAAAAGCCAGTTTCATCGACTACGGAGAAACTGTTCTAAATTGGATGACTATAAAGAACAAGGAAATAGTCTGATGAAACAGTTGGAAGGAAAAGGTTACGGTAGGACACGACTAGAGGAACCATATCAGGAGTATATAACCATCGATAGAAACGTGATGTTGAAACCAACAATAAAAAAGGACAACAAGAAGAAAGAAGAGAATAAGATTATGTTCATAACTAAATTTAACAGTCAGTATAAGGAGGTGGAACAAATTATTAAGAAGAACTGGAGCCTTCTACTTCACGACCCTATTGTAAAAGAATATCTTACAGAAAAACCACATTTTGTCTACCGGAAAGCAGACAATATTAGAAAAAAGGTTGTCAAAAGTGTAGTAGAAGGACCAAAAAATCTCAGAACCATTCGTTCAAAAGGATTTTACAGATGCGGTATGTGTCAAATGTGTAAAAACTGCAAGAGTAAAAATTCTACCATTACCCAGTACACCTCCACATCGAATAAAAAAAACTTCGAGATCAAGGACTTTATCACTTGTGATAGTAAAAATGTGGTGTACTTGGTTCAATGTACTTGCAATAAGCAATACGTTGGCAGGACCACACGGAAACTAAAAGAAAGGATGAGTGAACACCTCAGAAATATTAAGAAAGGGGTGGAAACTCATGGAATCTCTATGCACTTTAAGAAAGACCATATGTGCAAACCCTCAGAGATTGCCCTATTTTGTGGGATACAGTTAGCCCCAAAAAATTGGAGAAGTACGGACATCGAGGAGAGATTAGCAAGGACAGAGATGAGGTCGATTTTTAATTTGGGAACCCTACAACCGAAAGGAATGAATATGGACTTTGAAATTAAATGGTTCCTGTGAAAACCTAGTAAAAAAGAAGTCCTCCCTACAGTAGATTTTCCTTTCCCAATCCCTCTGGTACCATCCAACTAGGTCTAGTAAAGGAATGTATAGAATATATGTAAATATCAGCTAACATCGATTGTATTTACACTATTAATGGGTCCTGTGAAAGAGAGGCCCTCTTAATAGAAGGTTTCCCCTTCACCTAATCCCTCCTGCATTACCCTAAAAATTCTTATATAGGAGTTTATAAAAATATATGGAAATATTGTATTTCACCCTCAATTCCACATAAGTTTAATGTATTTTAACCATCATATCATTTTTAGTATATTTTCATAAGATTTTACTCCTCATGTATAAACTATTTTTTCCCCACGTCAAATCTTAAAACCGGACCATCCCCACGGATATGGAGAGAGACCCGCTATTTCCGGGTTTTGTGCGTTCCACTAAGAATGAGTGGAACGCACACTACTGTGCGCATCACCCATTGCACTCCCCCTTCACGAATGTCCGCCACATCCGGAGGAAGTGCGTTCCACTAAAGACGAGTGGAACGCACAGCACTTCCGGTAACATAGGCCGCGGACCATCCACCAGTGAGTGCGTTCCACTGTGAACGAGTGGAACGCACATCACTTCCGGCAGCACGTGACGCGGACCATCATTCGGCGGAATATACTGGGAGCCATCTCCTGTTCCCCTGCTTATTTCCGGCGGAAATGGTGCGTTCCACCACGGACAGGTGGAACGCACAGCACAATATATATATATAATACAATAAGGAATAAAATTTATTATTACATGAAACGTCCCTTAATGATATCAGATACCCATTAGTTATAGATTCTGAAGGTTTTTAACAATGCAACATGTGTTTTAATATATTGATTTTAACTGTGACTGACCACTCCCACATTATGACTGTTTCCTGTTTTGGGGTATAAGTAGAAGTACAGTTGCCCTCATAACACACCTTGAAAAAGACCTCCCGGTCGAAACGCGTTGGTGTGAGGGCCATTTACTACTTACAAACTATCCAGACCATTATTGACTGAGGTGAGATAATCCGGATCTATTTCATCTCTTGTTTGATAGTGTCAAAACATCTTCTGGTCGTTTTGTTAGGAGTCTTTTTGCCCTATTGCTGCTATTTTACTGTTTACATTTAATAAAATACTTTTTATCAAACTTCCACTCCTGATATATATCTCATTATACCGAGATTGGAAGTACTTGGGAGTGGAGGTCTACTTCATGGGAAGAGATTGGAAAAAGAAACCGCTACATGCTTGAAAACATCATTGAAGATTGTAAGTGGGGTACGCTTACCCTCTACTCTCTTATACCCGTTTTAATCTGTCTGAAGTTTGGATTACTTGTAAAAGATACCTTTATGGGTGTACTAAACATTTTTGGAGTGTGAGTACGGTACGCCAGTTTATTCCCACTGGTTACCAGTATAATTAATTGGATAAAATCAATTGTGATATATTCATTAATTGGGACATTCTTTCCCCCGGTATCTCCCACGCTGTGACACCATTTGGTGAGAATTTGAAAGAACACACAGAACAAACCATCCAGCTGGGTGAAATCTTGGGTCCATAAAGAAACCTTTATACGTGTGAAATTCTCCGTACTATACGTGAGTACGGTACGAACCATCTTATTGAGCTATACAACCTAGAATCCCCTGAAATTTAAGACACACTACAAAATATTGCTCTTTCTCACTGTTTTTGAGGGACATTTGGCGAAATTGAAGGAGATCTATTGGAAATAGAAAAGGAAGAGAAAGGAGAAGATTGAACAACACCTCCCTCATCATTATCCAAACAGACATTGTTCCAAAAACTTTTTGGCAATTTTATGAATCATCCCTAGCAGTGCGCAGTTGTGGTAGTTCCCTTTGTTTATGTTCACGGTATATGGTGTTGAGTGACACCAGGGTTCTATATAACTGCAGCCGCAGTGAGCGCAGTGGTTTACTATCTTTGTATTTTCTGTATAAACTTCGCTCCTCACTCATTTAGTAGATCACAGCTGCCCTCTTCAGTATGTTTGCACACAGAAATGTCCGTAAGGACAAATATGATGAATTATTTAACAACCGACGAGATTCGGTAGATTTAGCAGATGACGATTTGGAAGGAATTATGTCCAAATTAGAAACAGCTTTACTTAAGGAAGGTAGGATTTGGTGGGAGGTTATCTCATTAGAAAGATACCTAGCAGAAGACATTATTCCTAGAGGTCTTAGGATAGATAAAATGCCCACCTTCTCGAACAGATCTCAAACCTTCGAAGAAGAATGGTTGAGAATCATTGATACATGCTCAATGTCACTTATGAAACTCATTGTTCGGGAAAGAGGGAAAGACCTTAAAGAATTAGAGACTGAAATTGACTCATTAAAATCATCAGTGGAACACTTCCAGGACCTACAGGACTTCAAAGAAATGGAGAGTGATATTGTTAAAAAAATTGCCGATAATGAAAAGGAACTTATGCAAAAAAAGAAAAAGAAATATATCAGGGATCTAAACGACTTCAAGGATGGAACTCAACATCGAATAACGAAAAAAGAAAGGAATTTCTTTGTAGGAAAAGAATTGAATAAGAAAAATCAAGGGGTGAGATTCCATCAAACACAAATCTCCTCACAAAGAAGAGAACAGTATCACAGAGGGAGAAGATCACCATCCCATACAGATTGGAGAAAACCATCATTAAGAGACAAAGGTCGAAGAACATCCTATCGAGGTATGAGACATGATGAAAGATCAGGGGAAGAAGACCATAGAAATATCAATAGACGTGACCACAGAAGAGATTGGGAAGAAGAAAGAAGATCATTTCGGGACAACAGACTGAGATACAGGGATCATAGAGATGAGAAGACCAGGGATATTGAATGGAACAGACCCTCAAGGAGGTACCAACCTTCGATCTATGGAAGAGACGACGAGACTTTTTTAGATCAGGCAGGATCAATGAGAAATCGAAGATAACTAGAAGAGGACATAGGGGGTTGAATTCCTCCAAAAAACATCAAAAACTACACAACAGAAATCGGAAGAAAAAGAAAAAGATAAAGGCGACCACAAATATTGAGGAAAAACATGAAGAATTTACCAAAATCTACAACCTGAGTAGTCATGTCCTTACAAAGGAAGAAGAAGACGTTTTGAAAAAAGGCCTAAAATATGCCCCATCCAGTAATCTTGACAAATTTGAGGTATATATTGACCTTCAGCGTTTTATCAGGAAACTTACTCTTAAAAAATTCTTTCATGATCAAGAACAAAAGGAAAACGAACCCACTACCTCCACAACCACTTTTAAACCAAAGTCAATTTTCTACCCCACTTTCAAAAAGGGATGTTATATCGAAAGTTTTGAAAAAATGGTAAAGAAGGATTTGGAAAATACTGAATTTAAGAAGAAAGTCCATCACAATATGACCAAGAAAGAGAAAGAAGCCCTAAGAGGACTGGAAGAAAACAAACTGATCGTTATCAAACCGGCAGATAAGGGCGGAGCAGTGGTTATTCAAAACCTGGATGATTATAAAAACGAAATTGAAAGACAACTGGATGATAGTAACACCTATAAAAAACTAAGGAATAACCCATCAGAGAACATCAGTAAAAGGATGTCAGATCATATTGACAAATATGTACGGAAAAATATCATCACTGAAACAGAGAAAAAATTCCTCATTATTCCTCACCCATCTATCCCAGTCATCTATACTCTACCTAAGATCCATAAAGATCAGGATCACCCACCAGGGAGACCTATTGTTGCGGGAACTAATTCCATTACTTCAAATTTGTCTATGTATGTCGACCATGCACTACAACCACTAGTACAAAAAACACCATCCTACCTAAGGGATTCCACAGAGGTCATCCTGGCATTAGAATCCATTGAATGGCAACCAGATTATTTTCTAATAACCGCCGATGTAACCTCCTTATACACAATAATTGATCACCAACATGGCATAGATGCCGTTACATCGTTTTTAGAAAAGGAGGAGATGGAAGGGGATTACAAAACATTCATCATTGAAAGTATACGATTCATTCTCTCGAATAATTTCTTCTGGTTCAACGAGACTTACTATCTACAACAACATGGTACAGCTATGGGCACCAGGTTCGCCCCAAGTTACGCTAATTTATTTATGGCAAACTGGGAGGAAAATTCCGTCCTCAGTGGCCATGAATACGGGGCGAACCTGGTGCTATGGAAAAGATATATTGACGACGTTCTGTTTATCTGGAAAGGGGATTCAGAGAGCCTGAGTACCTTCTGCGAACATCTCAACCATAACAGTAAGAATATTCAATTAACATTTGACATCAGTCAAGAATCCGTCCACTTCCTAGACTTACTAATATTTATTGAAGATAACCAACTGAACACACGTACATATATCAAACCCACAGATTGCAACTCCTATATCCCTTCTTCCAGTAACCATCATCCTAACTGGCTCACCTCAGTTCCAAAAAGCCAGTTTCATCGACTACGGAGAAACTGTACTAAATTGGATGACTATAAAGAACAAGGAAATAGTCTGATGAAACAGTTGGAAGGAAAAGGTTACGGTAGGACACGACTAGAGGAACCATATCAGGAGTATATAACCATCGATAGAAACGTGATGTTGAAACCAACAATAAAAAAGGACAACAAGAAGAAAGAAGAGAATAAGATTATGTTCATAACTAAATTTAACAGTCAGTATAAGGAGGTGGAACAAATTATTAAGAAGAACTGGAGCCTTCTACTTCACGACCCTATTGTAAAAGAATATCTTACAGAAAAACCACATTTTGTCTACCGGAAAGCAGACAATATTAGAAAAAAGGTTGTCAAAAGTGTAGTAGAAGGACCAAAAAATCTCAGAACCATTCGTTCAAAAGGATTTTACAGATGCGGTATGTGTCAAATGTGTAAAAACTGCAAGAGTAAAAATTCTACCATTACCCAGTACACCTCCACATCGAATAAAAAAAACTTCGAGATCAAGGACTTTATCACTTGTGATAGTAAAAATGTGGTGTACTTGGTTCAATGTACTTGCAATAAGCAATACGTTGGCAGGACCACACGGAAACTAAAAGAAAGGATGAGTGAACACCTCAGAAATATTAAGAAAGGGGTGGAA
The DNA here is from genome assembly GCF_028390025.1 of Pseudophryne corroboree. Taxonomy (NCBI): domain Eukaryota; kingdom Metazoa; phylum Chordata; class Amphibia; order Anura; family Myobatrachidae; genus Pseudophryne; species Pseudophryne corroboree. The sequence continues at coordinate 508,153,017 of NC_086449.1, forward strand.
ACTCATGGAATCTCTATGCACTTTAAGAAAGACCATATGTGCAAACCCTCAGAGATTGCCCTATTTTGTGGGATACAGTTAGCCCCAAAAAATTGGAGAAGTACGGACATCGAGGAGAGATTAGCAAGGACAGAGATGAGGTCGATTTTTAATTTGGGAACCCTACAACCGAAAGGAATGAATATGGACTTTGAAATTAAATGGTTCCTGTGAAAACCTAGTAAAAAAGAAGTCCTCCCTACAGTAGATTTTCCTTTCCCAATCCCTCTGGTACCATCCAACTAGGTCTAGTAAAGGAATGTATAGAATATATGTAAATATCAGCTAACATCGATTGTATTTACACTATTAATGGGTCCTGTGAAAGAGAGGCCCTCTTAATAGAAGGTTTCCCCTTCACCTAATCCCTCCTGCATTACCCTAAAAATTCTTATATAGGAGTTTATAAAAATATATGGAAATATTGTATTTCACCCTCAATTCCACATAAGTTTAATGTATTTTAACCATCATATCATTTTTAGTATATTTTCATAAGATTTTACTCCTCATGTATAAACTATTTTTTCCCCACGTCAAATCTTAAAACCGGACCATCCCCACGGATATGGAGAGAGACCCGCTATTTCCGGGTTTTGTGCGTTCCACTAAGAATGAGTGGAACGCACACTACTGTGCGCATCACCCATTGCACTCCCCCTTCACGAATGTCCGCCACATCCGGAGGAAGTGCGTTCCACTAAAGACGAGTGGAACGCACAGCACTTCCGGTAACATAGGCCGCGGACCATCCACCAGTGAGTGCGTTCCACTGTGAACGAGTGGAACGCACATCACTTCCGGCAGCACGTGACGCGGACCATCATTCGGCGGAATATACTGGGAGCCATCTCCTGTTCCCCTGCTTATTTCCGGCGGAAATGGTGCGTTCCACCACGGACAGGTGGAACGCACAGCACAATATATATATATAAATACAATAAGGAATAAAATTTATTATTACATGAAACGTCCCTTAATGATATCAGATACCCATTAGTTATAGATTCTGAAGGTTTTTAACAATGCAACATGTGTTTTAATATATTGATTTTAACTGTGACTGACCACTCCCACATTATGACTGTTTCCTGTTTTGGGGTATAAGTAGAAGTACAGTTGCCCTCATAACACACCTTGAAAAAGACCTCCCGGTCGAAACGCGTTGGTGTGAGGGCCATTTACTACTTACAAACTATCCAGACCATTATTGACTGAGGTGAGATAATCCGGATCTATTTCATCTCTTGTTTGATAGTGTCAAAACATCTTCTGGTCGTTTTGTTAGGAGTCTTTTTGCCCTATTGCTGCTATTTTACTGTTTACATTTAATAAAATACTTTTTATCAAACTTCCACTCCTGATATATATCTCATTATACCGAGATTGGAAGTACTTGGGAGTGGAGGTCTACTTCATGGGAAGAGATTGGAAAAAGAAACCGCTACATGCTTGAAAACATCATTGAAGATTGTAAGTGGGGTACGCTTACCCTCTACTCTCTTATACCCGTTTTAATCTGTCTGAAGTTTGGATTACTTGTAAAAGATACCTTTATGGGTGTACTAAACATTTTTGGAGTGTGAGTACGGTACGCCAGTTTATTCCCACTGGTTACCAGTATAATTAATTGGATAAAATCAATTGTGATATATTCATTAATTGGGACATTCTTTCCCCCGGTATCTCCCACGCTGTGACACCATTTGGTGAGAATTTGAAAGAACACACAGAACAAACCATCCAGCTGGGTGAAATCTTGGGTCCATAAAGAAACCTTTATACGTGTGAAATTCTCCGTACTATACGTGAGTACGGTACGAACCATCTTATTGAGCTATACAACCTAGAATCCCCTGAAATTTAAGACACACTACAAAATATTGCTCTTTCTCACTGTTTTTGAGGGACATTTGGCGAAATTGAAGGAGATCTATTGGAAATAGAAAAGGAAGAGAAAGGAGAAGATTGAACAACACCTCCCTCATCATTATCCAAACAGACATTGTTCCAAAAACTTTTTGGCAATTTTATGAATCATCCCTAGCAGTGCGCAGTTGTGGTAGTTCCCTTTGTTTGTTTATGTTCACGGTATATGGTGTTGAGTGACACCAGGGTTCTATATAACTGCAGCCGCAGTGAGCGCAGTGGTTTACTATCTTTGTATTTTCTGTATAAACTTCGCTCCTCACTCATTTAGTAGATCACAGCTGCCCTCTTCAGTATGTTTGCACACAGAAATGTCCGTAAGGACAAATATGATGAATTATTTAACAACCGACGAGATTCGGTAGATTTAGCAGATGACGATTTGGAAGGAATTATGTCCAAATTAGAAACAGCTTTACTTAAGGAAGGTAGGATTTGGTGGGAGGTTATCTCATTAGAAAGATAC